>NC_133347.1:16824137-17149137 GCF_030506205.2 Paramisgurnus dabryanus
CTGGCTCTGATTGGATTGTAGGTCTGCCGTAAAGCAAGTTTTTGTAGTATTCACTCGGACTACAGGACCACTACCCGACGTTTGGAAACTTCTTTAGTGCGGTTTTGGCCGATAGAGGGCTGCAAAGCGAATGTGAAAGTGCTGTTCACCCTGTTTAGAGTGGATGAACGACTGAAACTGTTTTGGAAGCATTATTTTAAGGTAAAAAAAACTCTTTGGTGTTGCTTTAACTTGAGCAAAAGTTAACACAAAAAGTGGAGTGTCTCTATAAGCGTGTTCGAAATCTAAGCAGGTTACCTCTCTTTGCGGTGAGGAGTGTTTCTGCGTGAGGTAGGGTGTGTGTTCTGTGTGGGGAGTGTTTGTGGTCGGGGGGCCGGATAGCAAAAGTCTGTAGAGCTGTTGGGTTTCGGGTAGAGAAACCTGCAGAAGTAAACCCTCCACCATGAGCTCCTCTACCTCTGCGCTAAGACCTGGAACACACAGACACATGTCATTTTAAAACAACTCTGGTCTTATACCTTTAAAGTGAAAGTGATGTATTTCCCAATGTATGGTAACCCATGTGACGTCTGAATTTAACCCATTCAGTGCATAGTGAACACACGCACAGCAAGTCATGAACATACACACCCGGAGCAGTGGGAAGCTATCACTGTAATGCCCGGGGAGAAATTAGGGTTAAGGTGCCTTGCTCGAGGGCACCACAGTCGCAACCTGCCGGCTGTGAGACTCGAACTGGCAACTTTTGGGTTACAAGCCCAACTCTTGGCTATATCTGCTCCCTTGTCTTATACTCGACACAACGAGATTGTGGGAAAATTACAGTAGTCTCTGTGTATGTGAGAATAATACAGACCCTGCAGTGGTATACAGCGTTGCTCTGTATAAAACACAGCCTGGTCCTGTTCGGAAACATTCCAGTCCTGACACCAGGATGGAGATCCACTCAGCTGCTACAACAACAATGACGGTTTATTGATGAGTATTCAACACGAACCAGTAAAACACAGCAACCTTAAATCTCCATTCTCACCCATTCCTAATCACAGAATATAAATCACAATGCTAACAGCATTTTAAGTGATATAATATCTCACCTTCCTACTGTGCCCAGTGGTCCGATGTAAACTGTGTGTAGGTGAGGACCCTCTGCGCTCCTGAGAGGTTAGGGAGAAGTTATAAGAATTGATGACCTCTCGCGCTCGTCGCTGCCAACTAACGGCTCGTTCGATCATGTAACGTAGCGCGTCACCCTCTGGGAGACGGACGCGGATTCGCTGCAGGGATGACAAAAGGGACGTGATCTTGTCCAGGGGGGGCCTAGTCGACCGCAGACATAACGGACACAGCCACGCTTCTGTGCCGCGGGGTTCGGTGGGCTCACGCACGCACACGCTGTGAAATGCATCTCGGCACAGCTCACACTGTAGCATCGCACCCATGGCAGGCTGCTGACACACACACACTTTGAGAGCAGCGCAGTCTGCAGTAGGTAGGAGCTTTGATTCGTTAGCTGCACGAAGAGAGCAAAGTGACTCCAGCTCCTTTAAACGGACTTCAGCCAGAGTGAACATCTGAAAGAAAGACAGAAAGGAAAGAAATAATGAAAAGAAGTATTTTGTGGGTCTGTAAGTGTCATGTATGTATTGCACACTCACAGCAGAGGCCGAGTCTTTGCTATCTGCAAGTGCTCTCTCCACATCACTCATGCTGTCCAGCTTCACAAGCTTCTTCTTCCCTGAAGATGTGCAGTCAGCCTTCACCTTCCTCTTCTTCTTAACAGAGCTGCTCACTTCCCATCGTGGACACAAAACCTGCACAGATGACCAGAAACATGTATTTAATGAAAACAGTGGTATGTATCCTCTTTAAAATTAATAAAGAGCAAATGTGATCACTGATCAGACAATTTTGATCTTAAGGGCTGTTTACACTTGGTATTAAGATGTGTTTTCATCGATCAGATCACAAGTGAACTAGAGACACACATTACGTTTACACCTGGTTTTAAATCGGTGTCTTTTGTCCACTTTCGACCGCTTCTGTCCTGAATACTGTGAGGGGTGGTCTGTCGAAATGGTGGGCGAGTCTCTCCGCTGTCATTTGAACGCAAGCGGGAGTAATTATAAGTTTATATGGACGCAAACTAATATTATGTCGGTGTCCGCTGCTTGTGTAGTAAGTAAACATGCTGCACAGTGTTTTGTACATGCATATGTTAAAGCTTTCTCTAAGATTTCAGCGAAATTGATGAAATAAGATCGCACAACTTTCACACGCTTGCAAAATGAAACTGCGGAGATCAGCTGCTTTAGTTTTATCAATGAAAGGCTAAAAATAGCACCGTTCACAATGTGTTGTACGTGCCAATAGTCAGAAAAGACGTTGAACATTGTGCTCACTACCTCAGATTAGATAAATGGGCGGAGAGAAGGCGGTCACGTGTGGCTGTTCGAACACATTCAACCACATGTGCGTTAACACTACAAAAGCAATCCGATCGAAAGGGGTTTCGACTACCTCTGAATGTGGTCAAAAGTGGACGAGCTCAAAAATTTTTGAACACAGTTTACACCTGGCATTAACGTCGTCCACTTAAAAAAAAAACACATGTTAATGCCAAGTGTAAACAGCCTCTAAAAAGAAACTTAACTGCTATGAAAAATAAGCTATACAGGTTTTGATGAACTTGATGGTGCATAAATGTTAAATGTTAAAAGTTTTTTTGTGTGTTGGAAAAATTTGCATTTATCCAGTCGGACCTCAAGTAAAGTGAAGGGGGAGTTTTTGATGAGGAAGGTTTTGGCTGCTGACTCCTTCCAGCTGTGCACCTCTGAGACCAGAGTCTCCAGTTTCTCCAGAGGCTCCAGTAGTACTGGGATGGCATGAGCTCTCAAAATCATATCAGCCAGCGCGCTGAGAACCGGAATCTGACCTCCCACCTGCCAGCACAAACACAAACAATCACGTGAACTGTCAGTAATACTGTTAGGAACCGGCACAGGACTGTCAAATACGTGATCATCAGGGTTCTAAATTAACTTTTTTGATCACCAGCCAATGTGGCTGGTAACTTTCTAAAGTTACCAGCCAATCAGCATTTCCACTAGCCAAATTTTTTCTGGTGAAAAAGAGAAATTATGAATGCATTTGATAATTTTATTAACATTGTGAGTATGAAAAACACATAAAGTGAGGCTTCTCCAAGCAAGGCTCTCTTCAATACGACCCGTCTTGGCAGTTTTAATTAACGTTAGACTCTCTGATGACTTTGGGCACTCTCATGGTCCTTTAGCCCTACTGCCTCAACTTTAAAATTATTTGTTCCCACCACAAATTGTTCGTTTCGTTTTTTTCTTTCACGTACATGCATATTTTCAACATTATACAATGATAGCAATGATTAATAACTTATTTTTACAAGAATATTCGTACAATATTTTAAGAAACCAGTCATTTTATTACTGCTATACTAAAATAATCTCAGTTATAGTTACTGCTAACTGTTTATGTATATCCTAGTTAAACATTAGTAAACTAAATATTAATTTCATACATGTGTTGATTTTCTCAGCAACAATGCAATTCTATAGACTTGACAAGAGATTCTCCTGAAATGTTTTCCTCTAATGTTTGAGACCTGACAGGGTGTGAGGATGTAGTTTTCTCTTACCTCCCTTAGTCTCATCATCTTTCCTTTCTGCTTCCCTTTCCCTGCTTTGCAAAAAACATTTCTGACGTCCACAGAAGCCAATAGTAATCGAGTCAAAATAAGATTAACATTATAATTTAGAAACTTACTTTAGTTTCGTCATGTTTTTATAAGCTAACATAATCGCGTGACGTTGAATGCGGTTGTGCGTGGATAAACGCAATGACGCGCCGACATGGCTTTGTGCGTGTATGCATCAGTGCGCCTGCTGCATCGCTTATTCGCTTTTACAAGCGCATATAGATCCGTTTTTGCCGCTATTATCTTTGTAAAGGAATACACTAGTTAACTGCTAAAATCTTAACTTGAGATTTACACCGGGGCACAACAGATTTAAACTATGGCATGTGCCGCCTTCCTTGTGTGTTATTGTGGATGCGCTCCGTTCATTTCCATGGTTTCTCGCGCTGGTTTCACTGCAAACTGCGCGCAGCCAATGGGTGTATGAAACATCATCACGTAGCATTACGGTACAGTGTTCATGGGAAATGTAGGAAGTACTGCCAGAGGAATAAATGTCCGAGAACAGAGCATTATGTATCATGCATGCAATGCCTCATGCATCACCGGCCAAACTGGCTAGTAAGTTTTTATGAACACCCGCCAAAATTAATTTTAACCCGCATTTGGCGGGTTGGCGGGTGTTAATTTAGAACCCTGGTGATCATGTCTGTGAAATCCAGGCTAAAGTCTCAATCTAACTTTGAGATTGCAGTAAGAGTATCAAAGATTGATTTCACTCATTGATTTCAATCTTTGACATTTTAAAGATATCAAGGTTATTTTTCAGATGATGTATTTTACATTATATAGGAGGATGATTATATGATAATATATGTAGAAAACAGTAAATCACAAAAAAATGACTTTAACGTAGGGCTGTGCAAAAAATTGCCTATGATTCTCATGCGTGTTTCATCCGTAAAGCCGGTTCCTTGATGAGTAGTAAATCGCCATCACCTGCTTTCAGATGGAGCGGCATTTACTACACACATCCTTATTTTTTACCGAGAAGCTAGGCAAAATCGTGTTCATAATCGAGGAAAATCAACTCTAAAATCTATGCGATTTTGCCTAGCTTCTTGGTGAACTACGGATCTGTGTAGTAAATGCCGCTCCATCTGAAAGCAGGGGATGGCTATTTTACTAATTAAGGAACCGGCATAACTGATGAAACACGCATGAGAATCGCAGGCGATTTTTTGCACAACCCTACTTTAGCTGAATTTTCACAGACTGGGTCATGTATGCCGTATGCATACTTCCTTTAATGTGAAGTATAGTTCTCTACCTGTAAATTCTCAGCTTCCTGAAGCCATTCTTTAGCCCTGTTGACTGTATCCTGCAGTAGGAGGCAGTTTGGCAGGTATGCAGATACCCCCTCCATCTGAGTCAGCTGTGAACAGAGCATTTCTAAACTCACTGGAGGCCTTGAAAAAAGAAAAAACAACCTTGTTAAAGGAGACATATCATGAAAATATGACTTTTCCAAATTATCTATATGGTATTTTGAGCTAAAACTTTACATGCATACTCTGGGGAAACATCAAAGATTTATTTAACATCTTAAAAAAGTCTTGTGAAATCTTCCCTTTAATACCAATACAAAGATAGGGCGTTACATAAACATTCTTGTACTGCCCCCTGCAGGTGCTCAACATGCACTGCAGGAAATAGACTACACTTATTTAATGACCTAATGTCCTTGTCTACTGCAAATTTCTCTATGAGCTAGATAGTTCTCATTTTTTATCCAGTTAAAAAATTGCTATGTTTTATTTTGTGCCACCATACTTACTCATGTAACAGTCATTAAATAGGGAAAACATGGAAGTGTTTGGTGGCTTCTAAAATCATCCCTGTTTAGATCCTAAGGAATGAATGGGGCTAGGCTAAATGCTAACACATTCACCACACGCTGTACAAAGATTAAGTGCACGCATTGAAAAAAGATAGATATGTATTAATTTGTCTAAGTTGAGGTAAGAACATAAGAAAATATTGAAAAATGGTGGTGTTTTCCTTTTACACACTGCATGCTCTCTGTAAATACATGCTTTGCCTTTAGTTGGTACTTCAAGTTTGAATTTCAATGAACATGTGACATTGGCATGGCTTCATGTGTATCAGCACACTCAGTGCTGCCCCCACCTGGCTTTAAGCAGCACTTGTGCTTTCTCCTCCAGCTCCTCTGAGATCGTAAGCAGTTCCTGCAGGCGAGCCATCGTACGTTCAATGGACTCATGTGGCGTCAGTCCGACCCCTCTGTCGATCAGTCGACGCATGTTGTCCAGAGAGAGGCCGCACGGGTTCGTCACCAGATCTTCCGCCTGCTGAACCCCGGCCAACCAGCGCGCCTGCTCCAAACGCTCCCGTAGCAATGGCAGCTCTGGAAGTAGCACGTCAAACTGAGAGCCCTCCTCCAGCAACGACTCGATCTCGCTGACGGCATCTGCGCTTACTTCATCAGACAGAAGCTTCTCGCTGTGCTGCTGGAAATCTTCAATGCTGTTCAGCAGCTCCTGAAAAAGAGTTAATGGCTTCATTAGATGAGCTAGATCAGCCTAATGATCCTCATTAATCTTTTGTTGTATTGCTATTTGTATTGCAATTTCTTATGTTTCTTATGTAATGTTTATCTGACTGTGTGATGCTATTTCTATGTAAAGCGACCTTGGGTTTGAGAAAGGCGCTATACAAAATAAACGTATTATTATTATTATATAATTTGGTAAAAGTGTGCTGCATCTTGTATGATTGTGTGTGTATCAGCCACCTTCAAAAGCGGTGCCTGCGTCAGGCTGCAGGGAAGATTATAAAGCTGGCGGACAAACGACCTCAGTTCCTCTACGGTGAGCTGATTAAGAGATTTTCCTCCACCTGAGCGGTACCTGCAGACAAATTTACATGGCACATGCGTTTTAAACAAATCACAACTATTATTAGAGAGTTTATAACTGTGACTTGTGAGGATGTGCATCATTGTAGCAGTAAGTAATAGTCTGTGTATCTTTACCTAGTCTGCCTCTTGCCATTTAGCAGTTGCTGGGCAACAGATGAACATTTCTCAGCATCTTGTGTGACCAGCCTGAGCTGACGTAACAGATCGTTGTCTGGAAATGAGTTCTCATTTGACTCCTCTAGAAGGGCACGAAACACTGTGACATCTAGAAAGGTGAAACCATTGAGGAAACATGAGCAGGTCCTATTCCAAAACTGGTTTGAGGAAGTATTCTTTAGCGAACGTGTCTGTATGTGTTCAGAAGGAAACTCACTGCGTTTCTTGTCTAGTTTGGCCTCCATGATCTCTGTCGCTCTTGATGCCCACTCATCATAAGACTCTGCCCTCTGCCTCACAGCATTCATCATGGGGAAGAGGTCGTCCAGTGTAAAACGGTAACTGTGTGGTTGAGTATTACACTTGGGTAACTTTTCACTTTTAGATAGTGACTCAAAGAGTAAAAAACGCAAACGTGAGGACTCACTTGAGTGTGTAGTTGGAGATTGGGCAGGAGCAGAGATTGTGGGCATGGTGCAGACACACCTGGATTCCTGGTCTGCAGGGGCAGGTGAGAGCTGACAGGTAACAGGTGGTGCGGCACTTTATGCACTGTCTCTCATCATCTGCCAGCAAGTCATACTGGAACAACTGACAGTGGGCCACGCCCTGGAGAAAGACAGAGAGAGAGAGAGATGGATTTTAATTAGTAAAAGTTCTGGCATGATAGTATTTGGATAATTTTATCTTTAAACAAATCAGGGATCTTTTCTGATTTTTTAAAGCTGTCACTGATAATGTATGCATGCGTCATACGAACTCACCAGCTTCCGGACTTTGTCGCGCAGCTCTCTCTCCTCTTTGATCATGAGGTGCATGTCCTTCTGCACAGCTGACGCCAGAACCACGTCCAAGCTGTCGGCCTTCATGGCCATATTACACACCATCTCATCATGAGAGAACACACAGTATCGGTTTAGCAGACGGTAGTGATCCACACACTGACGGCCCAGTGTCATCTGCATATAACACAGCAAAAATAATAAAGTCAAACAATAATCTGAAATTGTAAACAAATACACTTAATTAGGAAAATTTTATGTATGACAACAGATTGTAGGCTGATCCCAGAACAGCTCACCCAGTCAACTGTGCAAAAGTTCACAGCTTCTGCGAAGTTAAAACCCTGGTTGAAGCCGCTGTGATAGGATCTTGGGAAAGTGATGACAAACTCTCCTGCGCACTGATTGGTTCTGTAAATCTGAAAGCAAAAGAATGATTTAGCACAGACTTCGGTGAGGATGAGTATGTGTGTGTGTGTGTGTGTTAGTTAAAAATTATTCTTTATTGTGTTTACAAAATATTGCACAGAAGACATTTAACCTTCACATGCGAAAGAAGTTAAATACATCAGATTAAAGTAAATACATCAAAATGAAAGGATAAGAAAATAAAATGCTAAACATTTAGCGTGTGTGGGCTCATAATGTTACTTACTGGGACTCCGTGGGCCATGAGTGTATTAGGGTTCATGATTGTAACAAGCTGGTGTAGGAGGTCTGGCTGAGATTCAAACAGTTCTGGGGCAAGTTTCTTCATCACTTCTTCTAACTGCTCAGCAGCAAAACCAGGAGCACCATACCAGGTCTTAGGTTCACCCCTAACACACACACACAAACGCATAATGAAGGTCTCTCCAGCGTGATGCCATTTAAACATTACTCCCGAACATATTAATTATATTCTCAATTTTTGTTTAACCATTCCAGAGTGTTCATTTCTGTTGCTTATTACCAATGCAGGTAGTTGATGGAATAGCTCCAGTGGTCCTCGATGTGCCAGCAGAAAGAGGAGAAGCACATGCCGACATAGAGCCATGGCAGGGTCATACCACAGATATCTGCGGTGACGTGGGTCAGCACTGATGGTGTCATCATGGCCATGTTATTCAGGTTCCACCCACATTTAAGGTATTTCTACAACCAATCACATGACAGAATAATTAGGTTAGTGATGAGACAACCAATCAACTCCGTCTACATTGCAGCCCTATAAACTTGTTAAATGCCAAAAATATTTACATAATATTAAAGGGATAGTTCACCTAAAAATAAAAATTCTCATTATTTACTCACCCTCATGTTGTTACAAACCTGTATAATATTTACACGTACAAAGATTTTTTTGAGGAATTTTTGTAAACAAACCATTCATGAGCCCCATTCACTTCCATAGTATTATTTTCCTACAATGGAAGTGAATAGAACTTATGATCGGTTTGGTTACAAACATTCCTCAAAATATCTTCCTTTGTGGTTATTAGAAAAAATACATTTATACAGGTTGGTAACAACATGAGAGTGAAAAAATTATGACATAATTTTCATTTTTGGCGAACTATCCCTTTAACTGTATAGTGATGGGTAAATAAATATTCCATTAGTACCTCATCATGCGGTGCAACCTTAAACTTTCCACCCTTGATTGGAAAACCGCTTCCGAATTCTTTCGAGGCAATGTCAGCGCCATATTCCACTGTCACATCCTCTTCAATGGTGCCGACCAATCGCCAAAACTCTTTTTCAACCAGCTCAGTGGGTACCATCTGAAACATGCCAAAATTAGCACCAAAATAAGCCTCTAAAATGTCCTTTTTGATTTAAAAATCTTTCATGCGTGAGTCTCAAAGGGGTTTGTACATACATGAACAGGCATGTTGAAATAGTCCGACTTGAAGGAGTCAGCCATTTCCCCAAACGCTTTTAGAGAATAGTCCCTGTGTGCTTGCTCGAACCCAAATGCCTCCTGAGGTTTACTGCACTCCTGGAGAAAGACAAATAATGATACAATCGTCTGAATTAAAGCTTAGATTGGCACAAAAACGTTAAATGGTGATTTAAATTACTTTTTTTCACTAGTTTTTACTAGTTAATGGTTAACAAACACCATAATTAATTTCTCCTGATTTGATCCACTCACCTGAGCCAAACATTTAGGGCACCTCCAATCACCTTTAGGAACATCGGTGAGGGGCGGGATTAAGCAGAAGGTGTGGTAGCTGTCATCACAACCATCGCATAGCAATAACCTATCTTCATCGTTCCCCTTTCCACACACCAAACACACATACAGGTCCACCTAGAAAGAGAGAGAGACAGTATTGAAATATTGTGCAAGCCACTTTAGAATCACTTTATATTTATTAATGATGGCAGCAGGTCAGTTAGGCTGCTTTTTAATTGCATTCTTCCTGGTAATCCAACACAAATCCAATCTAAGACCCGTCTTTTTTTGTTACCAACATGTACATATGTAAGGGGTACAGTAGAAAAATTATATATATTTTTTTTAGTATCAACATGGTACAAAATTACAGACACTTTGAGTATTAAAACATAAACATATTAAAACATAAAATATATTCCACAGATTCGGTTTGTCCCCAGAGCTCTGGTGACATCTGATTTACATGTGACAGGAAAACTCTGCATAATTTGAATATGGGTAAGAAAAAGACACAAACTCACTACGCTGACTGGAGGAGGTGGGTTGTTTTTCTTGAAGCGTGATTTGGTTTTCTCTGGTTCAGGAATGATCTCTTTTATCTCTACTGGTTCCTGCTTCACCTGTATCTGGATCTCCCTTTCTAAAACACAGACAGAAACACATCAGTTACAATAAAGAAACTGATTTGATTAACAAACCTCTTTGAATCACATGCTTTGTTTGACTGATTTACTGCAGATAGATAGGGCGCACTCACATCATACCCAACCAAACAGTGCCCGAGCACGATTGCCCCCCATTCCCCCAGAAGCACGCACTCACACTGTACTTTGAACGATCCGAGCCCGTGCACACTTTTATCATTAGGATGCCATTGTTTTGAAGAAAACAAAGTAAAGCGCTCTCTTAACACTAGAACCCATCGTAATGTTAACTCTGTGTTTTTTATTCTGAGTCGTTTGGTGGGCGATGACACACTGCGCATTCCGTGTCTACGCCCAAGTAAACCACGCCCGAGCCCACCTCTGCAAGCCAGGGCGCAATTAAACAAACTGCACCTGTGCAGGGTACAGAGAGATCAGACTAGTATATTAAACCAGGATTTGGGGGGGTCAACCGCACGTGTGTGCGGTTTGATTGGGATAATGTGAGCGCGCCCTTTTTGGCTACTGCACTTTGGAGCCATGTGATGTTAAAGACAAGGGAAGCTGCCTACCCGGTTCAGGTTTGGCAACAAAGGAACCCATCCTCCTTCTAAGGTTGGGTCTGTTGTCACACTCCTCACCTCCCTCTTGCTTAATACAAGGAGACTAAAGAAACAAATTAAATACATGAGCGCAACTGAGAATGTGAATTATAGGAGCTTCATTTAAGTGTGTTTTTGAAAGTTCACCTCTGTTTTCATTCTCTTAGCTCTTCTAGCAGGTGCGCTTGTGTCAGTGGATGGCATGTGAACGTTTTGCCTCTGTAGCAAGTCATGAGGTTTGTACTCTTTATCTTTGCTATCAACATCATCCAGTGATGGTTTCTGCACACACTGAAGGGAAACAAACACAATTTGACTGGTTAAATGAGTCATACATTTTAACTTACAATGCATAACATATTAACATCCAGTTAACTTACAAAGATATTGAACAGATGATTCTTGTATTAATAAAGAAAAAAATACCAAATTTTTCGGTTTATAAGCCGCGTTTTTTTTTCATAACTTGGCTGGTGCTGCGTCTTACAGTCAGATGCGCCTTTTAAGTCAGTATGAATTAATTTTGACATTTATGAGGCAAGAGACAACATGACCGTCTACGGCCGCGAGAGTCCGCCATATGCTGCTTCTGTAATTATGTAATTTAATGGATTCTGTAATATGGAATGACGAGTATGCAAACTTCACGCTAGTTGTCTTGTTCGGTTAATTTAGGCTATTCAACCAACCTTCCAGGTAAGTTCTGTATGCTATGGTTTATTGCTTAAATAACTGATTATATTACTTTTAACGTACAGACATCTATTTAGCCTGCTGTTCTGTCTACTATTGTTTAGTTGATTAACTTGCCTTTCCAGATTAAATGTCTGTTCTTCAGTTTGGATTTTGTGAAATAATTTTCTAAATAAACGCGACGTATAGTCCACTGTGACTTATATATGTTATTTCGTCTTAATGACGCATTTTTTATGATGCGGCTTATATTCTGGTACGGTTTATAGTCCAGAAAGTATGGTAGTTTACACAAAAATAAAAATTCTGTCATTGAATAACCCTTCATGTTTCTTTCAAAATCTGCCCTTTTATTATTAAACATAGGCTAGATGAGCTTTTTTATATTTGCTAAAAGTTACTTTAAATTTTGATCTGTTCCACAGACACACTACCTTATGGCTTTAGATGACTAAGGGGCGGTTTCCTAGACAGGGCTTATCCTAGTCCCAGACTAAAAATGCATGTTTAAGCTTTGCTGCTTTAATTAAAATTAAAATAGGACATCGTGTACTGACTTATTTTAACATATATCAGTGACATTTTTTGTCTCAAGATGCACACCTGGTGCCGGTTGCACCAGCTGGGCGTAAGCCCGTTCGTAAGACTAGTCTGGACGTAAAATGTGCTTTACGTCGGACGTAGAATTTACACCTGTTGCACCATTTAGGCATAGCATTGTTTGAGACTAAAACTTCTAGTCAAGGGCAGGCATAAGTATAAAGTATTGACTTTATTCTATGGCAAAAATAGAAATAATGAAATATGACAAAACATTGGCGAGTGTAATGCACAGGATAGCCTACGCGAGCAGTGTGTTCCATGCATGGCAGAGACCGCACCAATAAAATATATAATAAAATACATAAATATTTACAAAGACACGTTTGAAACCCGAGCTATTAGAATAAATATGCAAATTATTACCTTTTGTGCAAACGGTAAAGGCTTTCGTTTAATTAAAATGTGAGGAAGGAAAGCTCTCGTTTTTCATCTATAAGCTGGCAGCAGTAAGTGTATGTTTTTAACCATAATAAACACAAATTGCATCTTAATATCACTGCAGTTAAACACATATCGTGTACGCTGAGCGTAGCTGCGTCTAGTCGTAGTTTCAGATGGTGCAACATGACGTAGCCCGACGTAGGACTTACACCTACATTTATTACATGCGGCTGGTGCATCTGGCTCCTGTAATTTTTTTTGGTACGGTTTGTTTGTAAAAACCTTCTTAAATGTCCTAATATAAATAAGGCCTAGTCCTGGATTAACCTAAACCATGTCCACAAAACCACCCTTAGAGTATGTCACAAAAGTTTTAGTACTATTTTGAGGGTGTTTTTTTTAAGCATGACATTATGTGGTCGCTGTATGAAAAAGAGCACTAAGAAAATGTATTTTTTTATTGTTTAGATTAACTAATCTATTTAAGTGTGAATATGATGTTCAAGATTAAGCCCATATAAAATGAAAAAGGTCACTTTAGGGTCACTTTAGTGTTCACTGCACTTGACCAGAAAAAAAATTCACCCTGTAAAAACACCAACTAACTAACCTCACAGATTTCCAAACAAATAATCAGTTAATAACTTGTTAACCCCATTGTAAAGAGCATATTTAGTACTCCAGTTATGCACCATCAAACCTGGATGATGCCTGCTTCCACTATCAGATTACAGATTAGCACAAAGACACAGAGAAAGGGTATAGAGGGAGGAGACCGAACAGCTGGAGGTGTAAAGAGATTAGTGTGAACAGAAAGCAGGTCACGGAGGAGAAGTGTGTGGGGGGGAGGATGAAGCAGCAGCAGCAAGAGTGAAATCAGAGAGTAAAAACAAAGACAAGAGTAGTAGGTGGAGAAAGAAAGCAGCAGTTTTTCTACAAGGCCGTTTGAGGGGGTCGGGAAAGGTTAAATGCTGTCAGTCACAAAAACACCAGCTTGCTCCCCATTTGTTTCAAATAAAATGCATAATAACAAAACACTGGGTTAAAATAACACATTTGCAGAAGCAGCAAAAGGAAATGTTTAAGAATTCAACATAATAAAGAAATAAAAAACCTTCAGCGTAAAGCAATGAGTGTGATGAATACCACATGTTTTTAACTGGCCTGAACATTAAAAAAGATGGTTTTGACTGTGGGAGTGTTGCAAAAATGACCCAAAGCAACAATAAAATATATTTATATATATCCACAGATCCCATAATGACATCACATCCTGTCCAAAATCGCATTTTTTTAGGTTAGTTAATGGGGAAAGTTGAAACATACCTCCATCAGCCCAGGAGGCAACCCAAAACTTGCCAGTTTGGCTGCAAACTCAGGAGCCTGATGTAGAAGAAAGTACTGTACATTATACACAAATTTGCAGTGACCTCTGTGTCAAAGGTCACCGACATCTCTAACAGAGATGTCAAGCATCCAATCATTGAAAAATAAATTAGGCTCCACTATTGTGTTCATTTTAGGTTTTTTATTATTATTATTTTAAATAAATTATGTCTGAGTGACAAAATACAATGCTAAAAATCATCAATCCTACTGACGAAATTGTATGTAGAAACATGAAAATCAGAGTTGAGCTTTTTTCACTCGGTTAGGCTTACAATGATTATCTTATACTGATAACAACATACTGTCTCTAAAGACGAAGGAAGTCGTTTGCAGCCTTATTTAGCAGATAGTGCGGCACAAACAGCAATAACATCAGGAGGCAAAGCGGCTAGCAGATAAAACACTTAACAACCACAGCAGCTCTTTAATAAGCGCAGCATAAATGATCAAACCCTCGCCCTGCCATTATAATTCACAGTCTTCAATGTAACCCAACTCCTCGCCCTAAAAGCCAACCATCCTTATTCATACACATGCTGTGAACTCCTGCATTATTCCTAAAAACGTATAGGTAGAACTCACCAGCAGATTTGCCCCAGACTGGAAAAGGTTGTATGGGTACAAGATCCGTTCGTAATGGGATCGCAGGTGTGACCCCACAGCTTTCCCTGGGGCGAAACCCAACGTCATGGCGATCTTTGTCCATCTTCTCTCTCTGCAAACAATATCAAAACCTCCCTCTTCTGCAACCAGCTGACAGATTGAGAAACATGAGAGTCATTTAGGGTTTTAATGACACCTGTGCCACACAGATAATAAACATCCAGCAATTGAATTTCTCTTGGTTAATGGTAAATAACCCAGCGGTTACAAGAATTACTATGTTAGACACACAGAAATGAGTAATAGGTTTCAGATCTTCATAATAACAGGTTGCTGCATGATATGTATATCTCGATAGCTAGCTAGCAATATATAGTTAAAATGCTTCGAGAATCAGTTTAAACATACTTTTACTTCACAAACTCACTCTGTTGAGCTGATACAGATCAAGGATTTTCCTCTCCACGTGTGGAATTTTAAGCGTGCATCCTTGTAGCTCCCAAAATTTTGCAATCTGGTCCAAAAAGTTGAGCTTAACTCTAGTTTGAGCCTGGGGGTGGGGGTAGAGGTGTGGGAAAGAAGGGGGGATTTTGGGAAAACATAAAAGAAAGCAAGAATCAGCAACATTATAAATGAAACGTGTTAATTATTAAGTGATGCCATTTAACATTACAACATCTTAAAAAGACAAAATTCTGCTGACAAAGATGCAAGACACTGAGCACAACACAAGCACACGCTCACTTTTACTCAACTCGGTGTTAAATTACCTCTAGCTCGTTGAGTCGCTGGATTCGAGGAGTAAAATGAAGTCTGTCAACGTCGCATGCAAACGGAGGTTGCCAATCCTAAACACACACACAAAGTAAAAATATACATGACCGATATTAACATTTCTCTTATTTCATTTAATCTCTTAGTTCATTCACTTTGCAAAATAAATGCATTTGAAAATCAAGCCAGCACTGTTGGCCTGTGTTAAGCAAATGGTTGTGCATTATTAAATTGTTTCATCCAGTTAAACGTTTCACGAAAAACAATCTTCACTAAACCACAGAGTTTGTCCTCGAGCTGAGCTTCTACAGCTCATTACCACTAAGATCACCATACTAAAACCAACAAAACAAGTAGGCCTCCATTTCCATCTTTAGGGTTTTCAAATTTAGTCAATGTCCCTCATATGTCTATAGGCACCATTCAACATGGTGCTTTTGTTCAGAAAGGGACCATTTCTTAAGACTCTCATACTGAAGCTTTGAGCATTGGTTAAGAGATTTCGTAACAGCTGTTACTGAAACAATATGAAACATGTTTGATTGACTCCATTTTCACTTGGATTCATCTTCTTTCTGCTTTTTTGAATGTAGTTCAGATGAACTGATAAAGACAACAGTGTACAAACTTTAGTGGTGCCTTGTGGTCTAGAGATGCATGTGAAAGTGTGTCTATTTAACCTAGTGGTTTAAAGTAAGGTAAAAGCCAAACCTTCACCTACACATTTTGATCAGACTGGGGTAAACAGTGGAACTGGGGGGTTTGTTCAGTTTGGTGAGCTAATCTAACAAAGCCTTTTCTGACTGAGTTCAGCTCATTGTCTTTGTTACATGTGCTTATGCGGTTCTCAAACTGGGGGCAGGCCCCATTGAGGGGCGTGAGATGATGCCAGGGGGCCCCAATTTTATGACATTGTTTAAAATACATTAATTTATCATAAATTCTGTGCAGTTTTACTTCAAAAAATAACCAACAGCACTACATTGTATAATTTAACATGTTTTGCTTAAATCAAATTCGAAGTTTGTTTTTGGTGTGCGAAGGGATGCACCCTACACTAGGAGGGGGATGCCGAAAAGTTTGATAACCACTACATCCCTGAAAAAAAGACTGATAAAGAAAACATGCAGTTGTGTCTCCAGATATACATACGGTAATGTAATAACCGGTGTGTTATGAAGACCAGACAGCAGCTAACATAACAAGCCTGAATTTCCCTAGGGATCAATAAACTGGTAGCTTATCTAAAAAAAATGAACCTAGAAAATTACTAATTTTGTCCCCAATTGATCCTTATTACAGATAGCCTGTGCTTTTGTTCATAGTGTCTAATAATCATGCAGTTACATAATAAAATCAGCATCTATAACATATATGCTTCTGTAAAAACTAACAAATGCTTTTTAACTCGACTAAAAACATAGACCACACATAAAGATGAATCAAGGGTGACTTTGATGAGCTATTCAAAGTCAAATGCATCACTCTACCGATAGAGCATGTGCAATAAATCCAAAAGAAGACGGTGGAGATCACTGTTAATACGCATACTGTCCACAAAAGATCAATTTTTACGATACACAAACTAAATATTACCTCAGTTACACAAAATCTACGTGACTTCTGAGTATATTATGTCTATATAATATAAAATTTTCTTGAATGCTGTTGAGGCAGCAGAGTTAGAGAAAGAAACAAAATGGCCAGATGGTTCATTCACAACCAAGCTCGCAACATGGAGGACGCGCTCGGCCCGAAAAATGCATCCATCCTTTGGGTTCGTGACCAGCATATGGGTCGAACCGAGCCTATAAACAGTTTCACACTGTTTAACTGTCTCATAAACCGGGCCGCATATAGGTTTGCGGACTCTTTGTGTTGGATAGCAAGAGGCCAAATGAAAGCATTTACATCACTTTAAGCCTTCGAGGGCTTTAACATCATCAAGGATTTGAAAAGTCCCTGTCAAATATTTCTTTATGAATATTACTAATGTGACAACTACAAAAAAATCGTTATATAATACTGCTGGGGATATTTTATTCGTTCATCATCGCTTGTTTAATGTAATTACAGTTTCTCTTCTTCTACGACCTCATGCGTGAATCGCGTCACGTAGCTGGGAGTCTAATGGATTTATAGAAGAAACCCAACATCAACACTAAACCTGGACCAGAACCAGCGAGTTTTGAGGGCGGTCATTTTTAGCGCAAGGAGAAACACAACCGTTCATGTTATTTACAAATAGATATGATTATGTACAATAATATATTTTAAAGACTACATGTCAAAATTATGTAATCAGATTTTCATAAACATAATATAAAGCAATCAGTTGCACATCAAAGTTAATCGATTATCCAAAATAGGCCTAGAATATCTGATAAACCCGCAATGTAAAGACGCCATCAGAAGCACTGAAACCCTTTAAACTGGGTCAGACTTATTCAAGAGTAATCCTTTCTGGTTCTGGTTGACCCCGATAGTCTGAACAGGGTCATTTTAGAAATGTGAACGATATTTAACTGCTGAATATGAAGACTGCAACCAATAAATTACATTAATCCGCACACAACCACGTTTCGCCCACAGAATATATTTGAATAAATTCAAAATGTATTTTCATAGAATGATGACATCGTTCAGTTTATATAATTATTAATTATAATTTGTTAACATAGGAAATGTAATAAAGGCTAAAAATATAACTCCAAATAGAAAAGTTGTGTTGAGGTGAAAATGAAAGGAAAGGTTTATTTCCGCATTGGCAGGTATCTTCTTGCGTCTTGATGCTTTTTCTCCATCTAAAGATATTATACTCGTATGTATGTGAATTTCTTATGAACAGTGTATTAAATTAATAGATTGTGGACTTGAGAACGTCAATCTAACATCAATAACAAAGATGCTGAAAACACTACACCAGCACTAAAATGTATTTTAAACCTAAAAATATAATAATATATTAATAAACTATTGTATCAACAATAAACTCCGCTAAACATCTAACTAAACTGCAAGTAAACCTGCCATTTATTTTACTATACGAACCGAACCAGGCCAAAAACTACACACACAGCGCCATACAGAAACACGTTCATGTATAATGTCATACATTCCCGACGTTTGCGATTTCTGGGCACAATTACATTGCCCATGGACAGAATTCCGGGTCATAAAGATCCATTAGTAGTGAACTGACTCGGCAGTGGTTCGAAAGTTTGACTTATAGCAAAACTATAGCTGCACACAAAGCGGTTCGGCAGTGCTGTCACTGCGCCGCCATGTTGGGACATTTCCCTTTAAACCGAACTCAAAATCACTCCGCAGATCTGGCCCGGTCCGATTTAGACCATCCGGACAGCACTCACCGGCGGCGGTCGAACCTTGCAGATCCCGGTTTTCTCGGCGATGGGTCGGATTTTATTAATAAACGCGAACGGATCTGCAAATTCCTCCCAACTGGGCTCGAACACCGGGCACTCCGGTGGAGGGGTAAACTCGGCCGGGCCCGGCTGGGTCATCTCACAGGTCCGGTTCCGGAGCGAAGCGGAGCAGAATAGAGTCGCTCAGCGAAACGGAGACAAAACTTCCTGAGATCCGTGACACGGTCTGTCCGTCCGTTATTCCCCGAGTCCGGCTAACACTTGAACAACACGAACAATCAACACACAGAAACGCACATCCACACTCACCGTGACGTGACTGCTCTTAGGCTGAGACCACATCCGCTCAAAAATCTAGACACGAAGCAAACCTGTCCACTCATTTCAACTTTCAATAAACACATATTTTAATGTGGGATATTTAAAGATGGTACCGTACTGTAATTAAAATTTAGTTGTGGCTGCATAACGGTATCAGCTCGTAGAGACTCGATTCCCTTCCACTCTTTTCTCGTAAACATTTGTACACACTTAGGAAAAGACTCAACGTATTCTCTCATACACGAGCTCCAAAGAACGAACTTCTGTACATTTTTATGATGTAATATATTTGAAAATGGATTTGTAAACGAATCAGATTATATTCCAAGTAACTTTTGTGTACATATATGCGTAAAGAACTACATTTTTATCATTTTCAGTTTAGTTTTTGTTACACTAGTCAGCATCGCAGGACCCAAAGGAGTTGCACAGTTGTCATTAACACGTAGTCGGTCATAAACCTTTACGAATTGCGCTTGTGACTTTTAACTGTGCGTGATAATGGATGTTAAAAAATGTTACCCAACATTTTATTTCAGAAACTTCATCAAGTCTGTGTATTTCATCACGCTCCTAACACATGTTTAAACTCCTAGCACGCGTTTAAAACCGTCAGCCGTGTCGCTCCGCCCCAGTGTTTACCTCCGCGTAAGGATACGTTCAGGTGACAGCTAATAACGACCGGGACTTCTTCTTTAAATAGACTTAGGGCGGCTGCTCATTGGACAAGTAGCATTATATAGTTTGTTGCGTAAAGGGGGGAGGGGTGTCGTAGAAAGGCATTTAAAAGTGGGAGACTTTTGTAGGGGTGTTGAAATAAAGGCAGCTCTTGAACTTCAATGTTATAAATAATTGTAACCTTGTTTCAGTCATGCTATTTATGCATCTAAATAAACATATATGCATAAATTATATGATTGAGACAAGGTAACACAGTTTATTGTTTAAAAGGAAAGCAATTGTTCATTTAAAATGGCTAGGCATTGAGCAGAAATGTAGGTCTCAAGCACTACTTTAAATTGCTTTTTTTCTTCTGTATAATAAATTCTTTATTATGTTAAAAATAAATAAAAGTCTTAGGAACATTTTAGGGACAACAATCCACAGATGGTCAGAATGAGCAGGAAAATTGAGTGTACATCGTGCAAATTAGACCTTGCTTATAATTATGTATAATATTATAATATTAATTTTTGTAAAGTAATTAAAATAGTTACTATTTATGTACATAATTTCAGTAAAAACTTCTGAAATTTAGCAGGCTGTTTCACAGACAAGGTTTGAATTAAACCAGTAGTAAATTGATTTTTTAGGTTTATTTTTACATTTAGGTAGCTTTTATAAAAGTGCATCAGAAAAAAACAATATACATCTTTAAACAAAACAACGGCAGTGATGTTTTATGCTACGGCAAGTTGTGACTACTTTGAAAATGCAAAATATATAAATGTGTTTGTTTTTTTAAATGTAGTCACATAAATATTACCAAAGTTATATTTGTGTTATCCCAGATTTGGCAGAAAAATATTAATGTAACACCAGACATTTGAAATGGTATTGTGTATTTTTTCCAGTCTATGGTGTAAAAATAATTACAGCAATGCATTAAATAATTTTGCGGTCATAAAGACTAAGTGGCTTCATAGGTTTAGGATACTTAGGAAAACATCTAACTCCAATTTAGACTTCCTTGCTCCAAGCCACTTTACGCATCATGATGAACCATAAACAGGACAGCATAGAATTACTCCCCCCCCCCCAGAAAATCCTAGCATTATTAAACTCACATTTACCACCTCTAAATGCTTGTTAACCAAATTATTTTTGTTAATTCATCCATTTTGGTATTAAAACACATGTACCTCAAGACATAAGGTTTGGAAGGTTCCCATTGGCAGTTAGCCCCTGCTGGTAGATGCATAACCTACACAATTATGGTGCCTAAAACATCTTTCCTTATGTCAAATTTTACAAGCACAGTACATCTCATTTAATTTCATCCTTTGGATATGAATTGGAAAGCTCCCTTCAGTTAAATAATACAAACAGACACATTTGACAATTTATTCTGAAACTCCATTCGTCAATTACAGCAGGTGTGCGTGACAAAAACAGCTTACAAAACAAATTACATTCACAGACAGAAGAGCCTTATGTATGACAGAAGAGGTAAAGAAAAAGAATGAAACATAACACTTATATCACAAACATAAGGACAATAATGTGGCAGCTTGGTACTGAAGAGGTAACTACTTATAAGTGCTGATCTAGAACCAGTTTTCTCCAACCTAAAACTACCCATTCTACAGAACTAGTGGAAAGTGCTTACAATCGGCCTTAGATCAGCAGCCTAGAGCAGCATTTATTTGCCCCTGGTGGATTTAATACTCCTCTCCCTCCTCTTCATCCTCCACAGAATCTGCGCCAACCTCCTCATAATCTTTCTCCAAGGCA
This sequence comes from Paramisgurnus dabryanus, assembly GCF_030506205.2. Taxonomy (NCBI): domain Eukaryota; kingdom Metazoa; phylum Chordata; class Actinopteri; order Cypriniformes; family Cobitidae; genus Paramisgurnus; species Paramisgurnus dabryanus. The sequence continues at coordinate 16,845,704 of NC_133347.1, forward strand.
GCAAGATCCTCTCTGGCCTCGGAGAACTCTCCCTCTTCCATACCCTCTCCAACATACCAATGTACGAAGGCACGCTTGGCGTACATCAGATCAAACTTGTGGTCCAGACGGGCCCAGGCCTCAGCAATAGCTGTGGTGTTGCTCAGCATACACACAGCTCTCTGTACCTTAGCCAAGTCTCCACCAGGCACCGCCGTAGGTGGCTGATAATTGATGCCAACCTGTTAGAAAGACACACTGTTAATACCTTCAACTTAACTACATTTAACAAAATGACTTCTTATTTCCAACAAACAATTTTTCCCACCTTGAATCCAGTTGGGCACCAGTCCACAAACTGGATAGACCGTTTTGTCTTAATGTTGGCAATGGCAGCATTCACATCTTTGGGTACGACATCACCACGATACAGCATACAGCAGGCCATGTACTTCCCATGTCTGGGGTCGCACTTGACCATCTGATTGGATGGCTCAAAGCAGGCACTGGTTATCTCAGAGACAGACAGTTGCTCATGGTAGGCCTTTTCAGCAGAGATGATGGGCGAGTATGTGACAAGAGGGAAGTGAATTCTAGGATATGGCACCAAATTGGTTTGAAACTCCGTCAGGTCAACATTTAGGGCTCCATCGAATCGCAGAGAAGCTGTGATGGAGGACACGATCTGACCGATGAGACGGTTCAGATTGGTGTAGGAGGGACGCTCAATGTCGAGGTTTCGGCGGCAGATATCGTAGATGGCCTCATTATCTACCATGAAGGCGCAGTCAGAGTGTTCCAGGGTGGTGTGTGTGGTAAGGATGGAGTTATATGGCTCTACCACAGCTGTTGAGACCTGAGGAGCTGGATAGATGGCAAACTCAAGTTTGGACTTCTTTCCGTAGTCAACAGAGAGACGCTCCATCAACAGAGATGTGAAACCGGAACCCGTGCCTCCACCAAAACTGTGGAAAATTAGGAAACCCTGAAGACCTGTGCACTGGTCTGTCTAGATCAGGGGAAATACAAGAGTTAAAACTTTTTATAAAGACTACTACTAATATAACTTACATCAGTGAAAACACTGCAGAAAGTTCTTACCAGTTTGCGGACGCGTTCCAACACCACATCGATAATCTCCTTGCCAACAGTGTAGTGGCCCCGGGCATAGTTATTTGCAGCATCTTCCTTCCCAGAAATGAGTTGCTCTGGATGAAACAGCTGTTTGTAGGTCCCTGATCTTACCTCATCTGAAAAGTAAAACAGGCATTTGATTGTAAACCTATTGTATTGTACTGTATTTTTATGCAAGTAAATTGCCACGTGTGACCTTGTTTTATCAATGATTGACAGTTCTATTTTAGCCCCCTATAAGAACTCAAACCACTTACCGATGACGGAAGGCTCCAGATCTACAAAAACAGCTCGTGGCACATGCTTCCCAGCACCAGTCTCACTGAAAAAAGTGTTGAAGGAGTCATCCGCAACACCAACCGTCTTATCACTTGGCATATTGCCATCAGGCTGGATGCCGTGCTCCAGGCAATACAACTCCCAGCATGCATTGCCGATCTGTACTCCTGCTTGGCCCACGTGGACAGAGATGCACTCACGCTACACAAACACAGATAGAAAGACAGTTAGAAAATGGTGTAACACATGGGTTAATCCAGTGGTTTTCAAACTTTTTAAGCATGCGGGCCCCCTTGTGTACGGCGCATTCCTTCACACCCCAAAGAAAAATATGAAAAAAACTGTTCTAAAACTCATTTTAATTAAACAAAACCTTGCATCCCCCTGGCACCACCTTGCGGCCCCCAGTTTATAAACCACTGTGTATAATACATTGGTCATTTCTTTTTTTGCTATGGGGCGTTAGATTTCATTTCCACACAGTGCTTGGGACAAAGTAATCAAAAGTAAAGGTTACATTCTGACAAGGTTTAAAATTAGACAAAAAGTAAAGCTTTGATTTGGTTTGTGAAGTACCACGATTTCCCAAATAGCCCTAATTGGAGTTTGACTGCTTTATTATAAAGTTGAACTTGAAACTATAATTATGGTGCAATCACAAACTGAAGATAAAAGGTCACACTCAAGTGTACTAGGAACCACCCAAACCTGTAAAACACATACACTGGATACCTGCAATCAGTGAGTGGGTGAGTGTATCATTTTACAGCTTAATGAGAAGATAAATATAAGCTAATATAGAGTAATCGTTCTTGAACCTACTGTGGTGGAAAAGAAGTAAAGGTTTTTAGTTTTGTAACGAAGCATACAGACACTATAAAGAAAGCCTACTTGAAGTTAAGGAGACTTTAAACTCACCTGGACAGGGCTTAAGTTTAGTCCAAGATTAAATTGCTTGTATGAGCTGCCTTAGCTGAAAACAGCTTGCACGTGCATTATTTCAAATATCAGTGCCATATTGTTCGTTTTTAAGATGTACACCAGTAATATTTTGTAAGGGATGTCCGGGAAACTTCCCCTTAATGATTTGCATCATGTTTTTCGTCCAGAGAAGCACTTTTAAAACCAAGGGGGAGGGGTCTATTAGGGGTCCTTTCTTTCTGTCAAAAAAATACCATGCCAGCTTCTAAGGCTATATTCATGGTGAGAATGTCTTATTATATAAAGTAAGACTAGAAAAGAGGTTTAATATTAATTTCAACAAATTTTTTTAGAATTATTTACGTGATTAACGTGATAAAACTTTTCAAAAGAATCAACAGAATGAAAAAGTAATAGAATCTTCTATACAAGCATTAAAATAAGGTAACAACTAAAACCCAAGATTATTCTTGGTTATTCTTGTAGCAAATAACCAACCATGGAAAGCTCTCCAATAATTTATTGGGTTTTATTATAAGTTTGGGGAATTTAAATGTTGTTCTGGATAGTGGGGGACTTAAAGTCAAGTGATGCAATCCAATGTCTTTTAAGAAAACAAGTTTTCATTAAAATTGAGTAGTTGTAAAATAGGCGGTCTCTTGTTCATCACGCTTTATCGCAAAATGGGCGACAGGAAGGAGGCAGTAACATGAACTCTGGTACAATAGCGGAAGAGAATATATATATAAAACTTTCTCAGCCGTCAACATCAAAACAACGACATAAATAAAATATATAACTGTCCGTTAATAAAACGATCACTGTGACATCAGCCCACTCCCCATCCCCCATCCTCGCGCATTCACCGGACCCCGCGCGTGGGGCCTCCGCTGCGGTATTTCACCAATTTCTTCCTCGCTGCATCCGATCACATTACACACCAATGTAATAACGTCGCACTCATTTTATGATTTGTATACAAAGTCCGCCTTTATTACAAGTCACACTTTCTTCAAGACACATTTCACAAAAATAAAAGATGCGCAAGAAATGCGTAAGAAGTAACAGTTAAAAAAAAAAAAAACATAAAAATTGGTTACATTTATTCCATAAAAAGTTACTTTATAGAGATTAATTCAACTACCTTACCCTTTTAAAAACCATCGTGTGTTTGAAGGGTCACGTTTGACTTTATTAGAAGTTAGCAAATAAAAAACGACAAATCTACATTGGGCTAGACCCACTTACCATTTTGACTTGATCTTCGTGGATTTAGAAAAAAGTGCAAAATTTTCAGGTGAAAAACCACCAAAAACCGTTGAGCTCCGTTGAGTGTAGACGCGTAACGTGTCTCCGCCAACACAGCAATGTAAAGAGGCTAAAGGTACGCGCTTTGATAGTTATACCCGCCTTCACGCTATTGGCCAGCGGCGAGATTTAGACCCTCCTCGCCCTACTATTGGTGGATCCGAACACTCGCCTTCAGATTTAAAAATGTTGCAAAACTTCTAACCGCTCTCATGAGCTAAAATGTCTCCGCCTTTCCTAGCAAGGAAATAGGTTAAAGGGAAACAAGAGGGATGGGAGGGGGGTCCCTGGACTCCCTGGACAAGTTCAAATTTCGTCTGAGGTGTTTCAGGTATTTCTTTTGTTCAACACCTTTTCTTCAAAAATATTCTTGCACCTCAGTTTTTCTAACGAAAATACAAATGAAACCAATAATCTATTAGTTGGGGAATATTTTGAGGTGAGCTCTGGTATAAACAAATAGCAAATAAGTATTTTTGATCATTTTGAAGTACCATGACACATGAGGATATGTTGCATCATACATCAGTTTACCACAGTATCAGCCTCACCTCATGCTTGATCCCCTATGGAGGTGGTCAAGAAGAATTTAACCATCAAAAATAACTGCAAAAATGCTGTTTTTAACCACAGAAGGGTATTAATATTCCTAGCCATTTTTCTAAAGGAAATATTATGTCACAGTGTATTACTAGTAATATAAAAAAGTAACAATTAGTCAATGTCAAGCATTAAAATAAGCTAAATATTGATTTGTGGGTTCTTCGATCTACACAGAAAAGGTTTGATGTGAGAGACTTTTGAGGTCAGTTTTGTTACATGATAAACAGACATCTCCTTTATTGTCTTTATCATAGAGTCACACCAATAAAACAACATATCACATCAATAATGTACTGCAGAACATCATTCACCATGCAAATTATCCTTCATTCACATTAATGTGCCAATATCCCAGTATTTAACAAGCAAAAATAAGCTCAGTTTTGTACTGAGAGCACAGCTAAATTCACTCATTCATTCATATTCACACCTTTTTAAACATATAAAACACCAGCACACTGGCATTGTGGCATCTTTATGATGGCTCTGTACATGATAATGAAACATTTCCTGGTGTGTCAGGCACATTGATAAAGAGTTTGAGTCCATGGGTGCAGCCCCAGCGACCAGAGACTGAGAATTGTCAGAGATAATGTCAGAACGGATATTAAAGATAATAAAAGAAATCACATGAAGCACCTGTGAGATCTTGATGATTCCGGTCATATTTTCTCCTTTAGTCAGTCTTCATGTAGAAAGGATTTAGTCACATGGACACTAAGGCATACACGCGTCTCTTCTTTGTGAGTAGATTATTATATTGCACTTTATAGGACCCAGCTGTCAGCATCATCAAGTTTTGGGGAGAAAAGAATGACTGATCTCAGATGGCAAAAGAATTGGAGTCAAAAAAAGGGGGGAGTCTTAAAAAGGCTGCCGATGGGTCCTAATGCTTCGCTGAGCAGCATTTCAGCATCCAGATTACAAGCGTCTCTATTTCAGACTCCAATCTTTCTCATTTTTCTCTAAGCACACACACGCCCGCATCACAACGCTGTGTAGCCATGGAAGTCACCACCTCCCAGCTGTCGATCACGGGGTCGTAACATTCAATGCTGCTGAGCAGGGAGTTACCATCATATCTGGACAGAGAAATGACACTGGATAGAAATCATCACGTTACATTGGAAAATTCATTTATTTTCTTGTATAAAGTATTAAATAAATAGAAGATCATGCTACAAGCAATCTAATAAACTAACACAGGCTCAAAAGTGGAGAGTTATATCTCACCCTGCTATGGCATAAAGGCGACCTCTCAGGACAGTGGCTCCCACATAGCAGCGTGGTGTCGTCATATTGGCCACAGTGGCCCAATAGTCTGTGCGGATATTATAGACTTCTACAGAAGACAGGTGGGCCGTTCCATCAAACCCTCCGACGACATAAATGTGATCATTCAGAAGAGCCACGCCTGCACCTGCAGAAAACAAATGAAACCTGTTGGACTCATAAGATGATGCTGGCTTCCCAAATATTATTTTAGGCCTCAAGTTATCTTAAAGGGTAAGTTTACCCAAAAATGAAAATTCTGTCATCTTTACCAATGAACTCATGAATTTTGGAAACATTTCTTTGTTCTGAAAAACACAAAGGAAGATATTTTGAGAAATGTTTGTAACCAAACAGGATCAGAGGCCCCATTGACTTCCATAGTATTCACCTACTATGGAAGTCAATAGGGCCTCTGATCCGTTTGGTTAAACACATTCCTCAAAATATCTTCCAAAAGAACTATCCCTTCAATATCTTCAGAAACAGGGATGATATATTAAAACAAATACCTGAGCGCTTGTTTGCCATGGGAGTGACACTGGTCCAGTGCCCCGTATGAGGGTCATACCGCTCTACAGAATTCAAAATGTTCAGACCATCGTATCCTCCTGCATCCACAATAACAAAAAGTCACCACACAACTAAGGAACTGCATGTCTTCATAAGCTGAATAAATTCTGGTTTCTGGTTGCTCGGCACAAATAGAACAGAACAAATGTCTAGTTGTCATTTCAAAATATTGTATCATTCTGCTATTCGAATCTCATTAAACATTTGAATCTCTTGAATTTTACCTAAACAGTAGATAAGTCCACTGGCTACCACAAGTCCAGCTCCTTCCCTGGCAGTCTGCATATCTCCCAGCATGCTCCACTGGTCAATATTTGGGTCATAACGTTCCATGCTTGTGTGACGTCGGCTACCATCGAATCCACCCGCCACATAGATCATGTCTGCCATATTTGAAAAATAACAACTTTATGATTGACAGAAAAGGGCGGTTTGTCACCTGACTCGTAAAAGAGGAGCACTTCAGGCGATGTAGCTTATTTGATGAATCTACATATTTCAGACTCACTGAACCCGTTTGGTTGGCAGATTCATTTTCAGTTTATGATGTAAACTGTACTGTTCTATTTAATGTTCACAGTTACAAGTCTCTCACAGTCTTAACAAACACTGCCCACTCATTAGAACGTGTTAGCATAATGATCAACATAAAGTACAGTCAAAATACAAAAATGTACCTCCAAGGGTCGTAGCTCCTGCAAGTCCTCGTCGCACATTCATTGTAGCGACAGAGTACCAGACTCCATCTTCATCTGCTGTGTAGTCCAAACACTCAACTGAACTCAGCCGTGATCGGCCATCGTACCCGCCAATAACGTAAACACGATCATTGAGAGCGACAGTGGCAACGTAGCGTCGCTTCCGTGCAATATTCTAGAATATAAAAATGCCTTGTTGATGTGAAGAGGACGTTTAAAGGCGGGGTGCATGATTTTTGAAAAACACTTTGGAAAAGGGAGTCAGGATGAGTACCAAAACACACTTGTAGCCATTCAGCAGAAAGGGGCATGTCTACTAACTGACATCGTTGTCTGGGTTGTGCATGTGTGGGGCGGGTCTATCAAAAGAAGGTCCAGATTCTATTGGGGTAGGGGTGTGTTTGTTTACGTAATTTCAAATGTGAACATTGGCTTTCAGAGATCGTGCACCCCGCCTTTAAATTACGTAAGTGTAACTATTGACATTTAAGAAATGTAAAAACTCACAGGAAGAAAGCTCCATTCTCGAGTTTTGGGATCGTACTTCTCTACAACATCAATGGGTGACTGTTGGCTGCCGAATCCTCCAATGACCAAAAGGACCTCTTTGGCACCTAAAAAGTCAGAAAGTGGTTTTATAAGGTTTCACAACAACATCATGAACATATATTATAATCTGAATCAAATCTCTATATAAGAATTTTAGGTCTAAATGCTAAAAACACACAGAGGCATCAGACCGAGTCTTGCTTGGGTTCGGGGACTCTGCATCTCGCTGCGCAACTCCGGCCGAAGGTGAAACTTCTTTGCTTCATCCACCAAATCTCTACATGGTAAACTGCAGCGTATCAATGGCTGAAACACACACAAACACACCGTTCAATACGATGTGTAGATGGCATTCATCCAATATCACAGAGCAGGAAACATTGCTGTGCGCTAGTACAGGCAGTGTTTATTGACTGACAACATCTGACCTCCATGTCAATGACATCTGTGATGTATCGAGGCGTGAGGAGCGGCATGCGAACATACTCCAGCAGATCGGATAGGTACAGCTCTCTCTCCTTTCGGTTGTGCTTTACCCAATTTAAAACTGCTTCGAATACTGGCTCCTCGGAGTCAACCTATAAAATAAATTACCTATTCAAACACAAAGTACAAAGTCTAATCTTCCAGCATGAATTTCATGCAGTTTGCTACTTTTAACGTTTTATGGTTTGAACATGGTCTTCAACTTCTGCATGTAACCATGTGCTTCAACGATAATAATTACACCTCCAGAACAAATGGGCCGTGCTGAGAGACAGGAACTTAAAGCAAATGTTTCAGTTTGAAGAAGTCTATGTGCGCAAACAAGACATAAAGGGTCTTACAGGCCCACACTTGCAGTTTTATGTGCCTTTATTAAAGGTTTTGGCTGTAAAAAGACCATCAATAACAAAAAAGAGACTATTTCAAACTTCCAATGTGCAGGTTTTACCGTATATTACTGGAAAGCTAAACAACATGTGCTGCATTCAAACAGTAATCTCCAACCAGGGTCAAAGAGATATGAAAGATCAGGGGCCGTTCAAATGTTGTCTTTTGCATGCATAAGTTTGTTATTTTAAATGTAGAAGTGCGGTAAGATGATTGCATCTGCAATTATGCGTCACATTTTTATTAGCTAGTGTAGAACATTTCAGATCTAAACACTGGATGTTATAGTTATGTTTCAGATGACTTTTTTATTTATTGCTTTTTCGTTGTCTCTGTTTTTGAACAAAGATATTGCTGGCTCGTTGGCATTAATTTCCTCTCCATAGGACTCATTCACATCAGAGTTGCGGGTTATAGCTATGAAACCAATTCCAGTAGAATTTATTCTTTCAAATTGTGTGTATTTATCAGAAAAACATGAAAAAAACAGCTCAAAATATAGCTGCAAGCAGCGATGGGGGGACCTGACAAATTTTTTTTTCGCTATACGGTGCTTCCCAGAAAACGATGCCCGGTGGGCAAGGGCATCAAGTGTGTAAAAATCGGTGGAATATGTATCCTTCCTGACCCGTTTGGGAATTGCAGGTACAAGAAACGCCACATTTTAGATGAACGGGGGCACTAGTGAGCCTTTTAAGAGACACGTCTTTGTCTGACCTTTTTGTCCACACTTAACAGCCAACAAATGTGATGTATGTGTCAAATTTCAAATTAATCTAAGCACGCTAAAAGCCTAAAATATGCCTGAAATAAAATTAAACTTTGACACAATGCCATGGCAAAAGTGTTCGAAATGTAAAAAATCTGTTCGCAATTTAGCATCTGTAATGTCTCGGCGTCAAGTGGCTATTATTTTGACTCAAAAGAAAAAGCAATGCATGAAGATGCATTACTGAATCTATGGAGAGTGCGGCTCATGGTTTCCTGGCAGATGCTAAAGGAGCGAAAGTGGAGAGAAAAGCATTTCGGACGCATTTTTTGTACGGTTTTAAACAAAAAATGTGAATGGCCTCTAATACATCTGATCTAATCATCAGTGTTTTACCTAAACTTTACTATTCAAGCCTAGATATGCATATATGATTTTACGCAATCTCACCTGGATCTCGTCACATTTGATGAGTTTCTCCACTTCGCTTTGACTGAGCAGCATGAACTCTTCCTGTTGGACTACTTCAGCAAAGTGCTTCTGTGAAAAGAGCTCTGCCGCCTGCATCAAGTCCAGGCAGTTGTGGGTTTCTGCAAAGTCTCTGATTCCCAAACAATTTGAAGGATCCAGCTGACTGTTTAGAAAATCACAGCATGCTCTCTTCACACCTATGGAGGACAAATAAACACACATAATGCCAGATCAGTTAAGTGTTGCTGTACAATAAATAACCCAACTGCAAAAGACAAATTAACAAACTGTATTGTAACATATTTTAAACTCATCCTTTTGGCTTTAAACTTCCTCCTGCTTTAAAATATATCGCTACATTACAATGCTACCACCATTCTTGACAACAAAGATGTTGTTTTGCAATTGTATTGATATCAGCTCAGTTTTATTTAATTATATATTAGTGCTTTTTAAGGCCAAAGAGCTCAACTTCCAAAAGATTTAGAGTTTTGTGCCACTGGCAAAAAGTAGTCATGATTTAATGGCTAGCTTTGAAGTGTTAAATGTGCTTTAAAGATATTTTTGACATCTGGGCATCTTCTGCCATAAGGGTTTCACAACTCTTTTAGTATTTGTGTTTATTTCTAGTACAAGGTTGAATCGCTGCAAAACTGTGTCGCTCTGTTCTGCTGGATTTGGCATGGCTAGGTTCCTTTTTGCACCCAGGTGCTAACCCAGAATATGGTGAATTTGTAATGTTGAAGGGTTTATTCGGCCAATCAGAAAGCATTTGCACATATGCTGGATGTATGAACAAATGTCACGTTAAAAAACAAGTAATCCAAACTGTTATGCATTATTCTAAGATATGTAATTTTTTTAAGTTTTTAGAAAATTTAGTTGGTTTGTTATAGCGGAGTACAATGACATGACTGATAAAGAAAAAAATCTGTAGCACTTTATAATAAGGTTCAATTTATTAACAATAGTAAATTAATTAGATATCAGAAGATGTGGTTTATTTATAAATGAACAGCATTAAAAAGGAAACTATTATTTATTCATTCAACGTAATTAATTTGTAGAAATGAAAAACAAACAGATATAGTTAGAGCATTTGTTAATCCAATAAAATAACAACCTACAATTAATAGATCCTTTTTATATCACAGTAAATTCAGTCATCAGAGCAAAATACTGTAGATTCTTTTTTACGTTTTATCCTCTGTAACTGGGTTCCAATAGCAAGCTTATATCTTGCCCCTATAATTATTACCCCTTATTTCATGGAGGTTTGTGTTTGTGTTGACATCTTGTTCAAATTGAGTTTTAGAGCCCTTATCAAAAGCTCTTATCCTGCTCTTTAAAGTGCATTCCCTCATAACTTAAACACATAGCAGGTTTTTATTCATTATCAAAGATTTACTGATCAGTATATAATAAGAATTTACAACATGTGGTGGATAACAGCCACAAAGATGCTGCGTGAATGCTGTGGAAAGATGTTTGTCTGAATACAAGAAATATGCAAGAAATAACTGTGGATGGGCCATTTAATTATTCTAAAAAAATACACACCACCAAGGTGGTAATTTGTGCCGTTACACGATGGGTGTGCAATATTTTGAAATAATTTAAAGGACTGAAGTCAATTATTACACTTATACCACTGTTACCACAGACATTGCTCTGGTGCTTACTTTAAGACATTTGACCAATTAGGTGTGTGTTTATTGAAAAATAATGCCTATCCATGGAACATGTCTCAACCAATAAGAATAAAGCATTCAACAGCCCTCTGGTACAAATATAACGGCAATAACAAAAACAGAATATTAATGCAAGGGTACTGTTCATAATACTATTATTTTTTCCATCATGCAACTTTTAGACATTAATGTTCATATACTGCAACCAATGCTGTTTCTATACCTTTAAGTTGCAGTAGACAGGCAGCGGGCAACAGCTCCTGCACATTTTCCACAGTAACCAGCACTGTCTCAGTGTAAACAAAATCCAGCAGGATCTCCATGGTGGATGCAGTCAGGCCTTGAATGTCCACAAACGACTTCCCTTTTTCAGAAAGCTGAACAGGAGATGACAAATAATTTAATTTAATAATATTTATAGCTATGTATAAGACTGCTATGGATTCAAGACCTTCTGCTGTCAGTCTGAAGGTCAGGCTATGACATGTGAGCCTTCCCTTAATACCAACACCTGCAGCCTACAAGTGTACAAGACTGTCTAGATATAAAGTCTGGAAAAAAGCCAACGCCTAGTACTCGTGTAGGTTTGTTGGTTTTTGGCTAAGCGTATCCTATCATTCCATCACGGGTATTTATTTGGAACAGGCCCACTTGATCATTTAAGATCATTTACATAGCTTTGTCATACACTGGAAAAAACAGATCAGCTACGCCACCTACAGCGAAGGAGTAGAAATGCTAGTAAGTAGTACAAAGTTGCCAGAGTGATTTTTGCCACTGTAAGTAATAATGGGTATATAAAAAAAGGACAGGGAAGGAGGACAAAGGGGAAATAAGATCCGGTGTTTTGTGTCAATCAAACCAGCAGATTTTTGAAGCATCTGCAAAAACTGTCTACAGCTGAGTTTTCTTTGTAAAACTTTTTGAATGAGGGTGGTTTGCTCACATGCATGAATTATGAACAGATTGTTGCCTGACAATACCATGCGATCAATGTGCATATAAAGGTTGTTAATTACCTCACTCGTGAACATGGCACAGAAGTAATCACTGCAGGCAGCCAGTACGATTCGGTGGGCTGGAAAATCTGTGCTCTCCACCCTTAGAGTGATGTCACATAGTGTGTTGCTCTTTCGTAGGGCATTCATGGCGTTCAAGATGGATTTAGCATGCGAATTGGTCATGATGTCCTTGGGTGCCATGACAACAGGGGATGGGGCTGAGTGACAAAACCTCAGGCACTGCAGGATGATGGTTTCTGTAGGACACAACCAATCGGTTGACACTTGTCTATACAGATTCTTATGAGATTATAAAGCATTTTTATTAGTTAAACTATTAGATCCAATATAATTAGAAATCTATATCTGTTTTACACACATTACTGGCAGCCTGGGACGCTTTTTCTCTATATAATACACATCTATATAGGGATGATAACTGATGTTTGATGCATCTAGAAAACTTCTGAATTTCTTAAAGATGCCTTTTAGACACATTATACGAGAACAAATTAACATAATTAAAATCAAAAGTAAGAGAAAGAGAAAAATCAATAATTTCCCTCGTGAACAGTGGCATATAATAGTTTGATCATATTAAATGATGGCAAAAACTTTGATTTTGGGGTGAACTTGCACTACCCTTAATAATAATGCAAGGCTTTATAATAACTTTAAAAGCTAAATCACAAGAAGAACCTAATTATATGATAATACAACAGTAGAATAAACAAATTAAATGGTTTAAAGAATAACACCTTTGCTATACTAGTGTTATGCAATGACAGGACGAGGGCATTCTGTTGCTAGTAATAAAGAATAATTTCTACACAATTTCTTTTAGTATTTTGTTTATTTGATTTCTTTAAAAAGCGATTGTGTAAGTTAGGTGAAAGATAAAATATCATGTGTGTTTGATTTAGCGGCTACATGCTAAAGCTAACTAAATCGGAACACCTGTAATTGTAACCTACCTCACAGCGTACAGCTGATCCTCAGCACAGCAGAAATGTCCCACGGTAGTTTATTTATTCATCTGCTGACAGCCCAAGCATGGAGACCCTCACTGGTGTGAATGAATTAATTTAACTCCAGCAGTGAAAAAACAAGACCTGAGCGCTCACGTGTGCGCGCATCCCAAGCAAAACATTGGGACGTCACTAAAGTGCGCGCGCGCACTGTTCACATCGTGACACAAGACTCTTTCGACTTCATACGGCGCCACATGAACCGACAGGTTTATGACGTCAAAGTACAGCGAGAGCGGTAGAGAAATATTCGGAGAAGTTTAATTTTGACTCGATCTCGCGGTACTTTGACGTCATCCTACTGTCATTGTTGCGGGGCTACATGATATCAAACACACCTATTGTTTTGTGACTGTAATCATTGATTTAGCTATGAAGCTGGTGCTAACTTTTGTAAAAGATACTTTTATATAAAAAAGTATTTTGCATTATATTTTATATAGCAATAAAATAATGAATAAAAGTAGATAAAGTAGCTTAATTGGTAAAGGTTTGTGTTAGCAGTGCAAAGGTCATGGGTTCGATACCAAACACTTTGATTAAAATATAAATACATTGTAAGTATCTTTTTGGCTTTGGTTTTGTTTAACCTTATTGATTATTCAAAAATGTACCTTCTTAAATAAGTATAAATAATCCAGATGTCTTACATGAAAGAAAAGGACAACAAATCACAAAGATGACTAACATTAGAAACCAATTATCGTGGTGTCATCTTTATTCTGCTGTTTGTAAATAGATAGTCTTTTATGAACACCCAAAACACTGCAAGTAGTCTGGACTAAGACCTTGATTCAGGTAAGGTAACATCCAAAGAGAATCCCAGCTAGTTACCTGCTGTAGTTATGAGTCGTTTTAGGTCAAAAGTCAAGAAATTATAACAAAATAATGCGATGAAAACTGACACCGAAACATGTTTGTGTGCGTTTCTCTTAAATCAATGATTTGATTTACAAGGTACAACACTGACCAGCAATTAAAATCTTACATGTAAAACCACCCTGTAGATTACATAAACTAATGAGTCAGAAAATCATATACTGTAGGAGGTAGTGTCTCTCAACACTTACAATGTTGCATCATGACATTTTGATTATTCCAGTGATTCACAATATGCACTACAGAACAATCTAAACAAAAGACTGCATCATCTATTAAGAATTACCAATATTTCAACAAATAAACATTTCTTATTCCAAAATAAGTTAAAATCCTGCAGAGTTAATACAAATCTTCAAATCAGTATTGTGTTGGATCAAAGCGTGTTGTAAAGTGCGCAGGCACTGGCCACAGTTCACATGGTTTGTGATAAATAATGTAGAGATTAGCTTATTTTAAAGCAGCGTGTCATCTGTGCATCCCCCTTCCAAACCATAGCGAAACTCCTGCAGGTTTGAGACTCCATAAAAATGGACAAATGCTGCACCGACAACCAACACGTGGAATATCTGATGTGACTGAAACTGAGAAAGAGAAACCGTTTCATTACTCGTTTTGCTATATTACAAAATGAATAATTGGAATTCCATAATAAATCAATCACACAATCAAGAGTCTTACCCAGATATCACACTTTCCAGGGAAATAGCGTTCAGGTACCCGTGCTGCATAAAGTGTTGCTCCACTGATGTACATGGCACCCATCAGATAGAACCAGCCCATCTGACCTTCTGTTGTTGCCTTTACAAAACCCTCTGCTATACTAAAGTGCACTGCGGGAATGATCCCACTCAAGCCAAGGGCCAGAAACACACCTATACACAGACATACATGATTTCAAAAGGTCAATGTTATGTTGTTTAAACAACCCCTTGCCGGTACATTCTGCAAAAAGCATCTTTACTGATATCCATTTAGACTTATATATCAAATTCTGAACAAAATCAATCAATATTTGCAGGCAATTATAAATAATGCAAATGGTAGTTTCAAGTGGCATATCTTCAAATATGACCTTGAGTCTTACCTGCACGTGTGGACCGGTGGCGAGGGGTGGCGAAGCGGTCCCACTGGGCAACAACAATTGCACATACACCCAGCACACACACGGCAGAGAGATAGATGAGCCGCGGCAGAGGAGAGCAGTAAAATGAGTAGTACAACCACGGAACGAACGAGCCCATTATCAACAAAGCAATACCAGAGTAATCCAATCTGGTGAAGAAAATGCATACAAAATGACATCTGAATGAGTCCTGATGCTTATAAATACACGCACGCATATTCGGTAAATGTAAACTCAATCTATGGGTCAACAATCAGTCTGTCAGGCTTTATCACTTACTTGGAAAATGTTCTGGAGACTTTTTCGGAGTGGCAGTAGACAGTGTGGAAAAGCCATGAGAAACACAAGCAGAGCACTGCGCCCAAGAAGAACATCCCAAACACAACCTTCTCTTGCACGGGAGCCATGAACGACATGCTTGGTCGAAGCAAAGTTAGTGTTCCCAAACACACAAAGAAAATTAGGCCTGCAAGGAAACATTTTTGCAATAGTTATATTTGGGTTGGCTTATCTGAAATACAGGTTTACTTTTGAAGTGATTGTCATACTCAAAATGTGATCTCTGCATTTAACCCATTTGTGAACACACACACACACACACACACAGACCAGTTGGTGCTGATATTTGAACCATCTACCTTTGGGTTACAAGCCTGACTCTCTAACCATTAGGCCAAGACCGCTCCTTAACTCAGATTAAAACTCAAAATAATGTGGCTATTTAACTAGTATGAACCTACTAAAGGCCAATGTATGTTCCATTTCTCATGCATATGCTTGGGTCTGTGTACAGTGTGCATGATGCATTTTTTCAGTGTGTACTGTACGCGAACCAACAGATTTTGAAACCCTGCATACATTGTACACGTAGGATGCGCATGCACCTACAGGAGAATATAGCCTTTTTTATCCACCTGGAGCTGTGTGGATTACTTTTGCGAAGGATGGATTCACATTCTTTGCACTTGAAAGAGCTAGACCCTATTTCATTCGTTATAAAGATTGGAAGAACTAAGACATTTTCAAAAATTATCTGAATATGTGTTCATATGAAAAAAGAATGGACTCGGATGGCTTGAGGGAGAGTAAATCATGGGGTAATTTTTATTTTTGGCCAAACTATTCCTTTAAATGAAATGTGTAATGCAATGTATTTTTATGCAGCTTATGTTGTTACAGCTGTGAGTTGAGCTCTAAAAGTGTTGCAGGACATGGCTGTAGTACAAACCTAGCAGGTGTGTCCAGATGTTTCCAGTCTCTGTGTGAATTCTGAAGATGCTTCGAAAACAAGCACGGAAGGAGGGCATGGGTGGGCGGTGTCCATGCAGCAGGTAATCATTGTCCTTTAGCCAATCTGGAAGGAGATGGAATGGGATAACTCTCCAGCGTCCTTCCCATATCTGGTAACATTAAGAGAGGTGTTCTACCATAAGAGTCTTTTTAATTCAGGAAAAGCCACAATGAACTATGACCATACTGCATTTTTGTAAAGTGTTGTCAATATAGGACTTCTGGGATAGTTGAAGAGGTCACCTTGTGCACAAACTCCTCCATCTTCTCCATGGCATGGTGCGCCTGCATGGGCAGTGTAACCACCAGCAAACCTTCTTCATCCTCATCTTCGTCGGGACACGCTGAGGCACCCTGTGAAATAGAATCATGGTTTTTGTCAGCTGTCCTATGAGGTGTCTGTATTAAGTGATGAAAAGTAACAAACTCTGCATCTTCTAGTCTCCATCTGTCTCTTTACTCACTTTTGACTCAGAATTTTCTGGACTCTTCAGCAGTGGCCCAAGTTCAGCAACCTCAACTTCCTCTATATTTCTTTCATCATCAGAGGTCGCCCACTCGGCATCACTGTTGGAGCCGCAGTCACCATGGTGAAACGTTGTCATGGGGAGATAAACCTAAAACTCCCCGGAGTTCCTACTGTCCCCACTGTACACTCTGAGCCTGGTGATACACATGCATTTAAGACATTATTACATTTCATTTGTAGAAAATATATAAATATCTTTATTTATAAATGACTTTAAATTTACTGCTCATGTATTGTAGTGCTATGAGCTATGAGATTAATGCTCTGTTATGTTGATATATTGTAATAATTGTGACCATTACTTAAAACTGACAATCAGGGGTTACAAGCAGATCATGAACTTTCCACTAGTAAATCTTAAGCAGTTCGTTACATATTAATACCCAGGTGTCATCATCTAACTTAACCAACATTTTACTGTGATTTAAATGGTGCGTCACTATCCATCTAAAACGAGTCCGTTAATGTCTACCATCTGCACCAACATGTTTCTTTGTCATATATTTATCTATTATTGTAAAATCTTTTTTTTTTTTTGTACTGTATACGATCAAGTGTAAGTAGGAAATGTTTTTGAACTCAAGAGATCTGGCAAGCTGCTTCAGTCATTGTGGTTTAGCTTAGCATGCACACAAGCTAACCAAAACAACCATTCAAAAAACGTTCATTCAAATTATCACTTTCAGCGATGTACAATCCCCTAACGTGGCTGTGTAATATATTTTACTGTTAGTTATACAGCTAAAATATGAATAATTACAGTACTAAATCAGGTTAGTTGTAACAGACGTTATTAGCTGGTATGCTAATATACTTCCTCGTTCGGTCATTTACATTATTTACAGGAATTACATGACCGCTATCAGCACAGCTAGCAGGCTAATATTATAGATCAGCGTTTATAATGTATTAGATCAGATGTTATACATTACCGTGTTAGGCTCTCAGGTAAACAGATAATGTGGTTTAAAGAGTTGCAACTCGACGGTCTGTCGCTATGAGTCTCATGAAACCTGTAGAACCAGAATATTTAGTTCATATCACAACCCAAATATTTAATCTTAAGGCTTAAAAAAGAGCCTAGCGACCATGGCCTCACACTTAGCCGACCATACAAAGACAAGCAGGGTCATAAAAACGTAGTTTTAACATGTGCATTAATGTACATTGCTGCATACATTGTAGTACGCTAATGCATATTTGAGTCAGGATAAAGTGTTTTAAAAGTTTTGATGATTGAACAACATTTCAATGACATTTTAATGATTTCTTTCCACAGTTTTTTTATATGCCCATTGAAAAATATGTCAGGTAGTGCAACCATGTCTATTTGCCAGATAAGATTCATTGCTTTGAATGTGTCATATGCTTGATTATTTAATAGTGGCTAAATTATATTCCTGAAAATAGTTTGAAAGTGTATACCACTTAAAATAAAACTAACATTTATTAAAACAAAATGATTAGCTAAATTATTAGCATATCAAAAATATTAAGCCTAATGTTTTGTATTTCTTATGGGCATTCATTAGCCTGGTTAGCCAGACCTACATCAAGATGTAAGGTCTGGCAACTCTTCACACAAACGGCTCAATGCAAGGGGCGGGATATAAGGTTGTCCCTCAAAATGCCTCTGCACGCAATAGGATAGCGCTATGACGGATCAGAGCAACGAAGAAGGTGACGTAGTTACCGTAACCAGTCGGCAAAACTCCAAACACATCTTTCTTGCTTAAAAAGGACTTCAGTAGGGTTTATTTGCTCTTCTCTCAAAGAAAAACATAAGTCTAAGTCCTCCAGAGTCGCGGCCAAAGCCGCTTCAAAAGATAGCTGACATGTTCGCCAGCAGCAGCAGCAGCCATTCTCTATTTTCAAGTAGGAACCGTTGCAGCTCTGTCGTCA
This sequence comes from Paramisgurnus dabryanus, assembly GCF_030506205.2. Lineage (NCBI taxonomy): Eukaryota > Metazoa > Chordata > Actinopteri > Cypriniformes > Cobitidae > Paramisgurnus > Paramisgurnus dabryanus. Next base: position 16,864,519 of record NC_133347.1, read on the forward strand.
TCATGTTAAGCCCGCCCCACAGACGCTACACACGATGTGATTGGCCTGACCAAATTTTGGTTTTTGGACCGGTTAAGTGTATTGTGAGTGCCTAGACTAAACCCTGGCAGCAAATATATTTTGCGGCCGCTAGGGTGCGTCTAGATTTCTAGGCTAGGCATTCATAGCAGTTGCACCCTTTGACTTTTTGGTTGCAGCACCTGACCTCACCTCTGCAATGAACATTTATAGACTTCTACTTGAATGCAGATGCTGGTATAAGCCTGTAATATCACATTTGTAAATATACTTTTTAAATACAATTGTTTGATAAAATAGCATTTTTAGTATTACATTGCTTTTTTTTTTTGTTTTACACTATGTACCATCTGACAAAGTACCAGCCTAACCATTACAGTAAAGTAGCTATTTTTTCAGTATTTGAGCGAAATCTACAAATATTTTAAACCATAAAGACCACTTGGGTTCACTGAATGATTTGATCTCATGGTTACTGTTTATACTTGTTAACTTTTTAATAAAAGGCCCATGATTGCGGTTGTACTATAGACATTTGAGAACATCCAAATTGTTGGACAAAAGTTTTTTAAGCATCCCAACAACTACTAATATGTGTTAATAGGATTCGGCTTAGATTAGAACATAAAACAATGCCACAGTATCATATTTTGAATTCTTAATAATTTAAACACGGGTGTTAAACTTCTCATTTGTACAGACAGTTGCCCCACCTGCTATTTTACATGTTTGAGATACCAAAACAATAATTAAAATTTATTGTTAAAAAAAATACTGAAAATGTATTTAAACTAAATGTTTTTTAAAGTGACAGATGTCATAAATGTAGCAATTATTTTTATAGTAAATAATGCACCCGGACACAAAAGTATGGATGTCATTGAAAGATACCAGAGCAGACTGACCACAATTGAATGGACACAGTCAGTCATTGATCATTAAACAGATATGTGTTGAGGAAAGTGTGATAGGAAAATATTATGTGGACAGGAATATATTAAAGTACTGCAATATTTCTATCAACAGGAATACCTATACATGTGCAGTTTGTACAGACAAATTCAGGACATTCAGTAAAGGATATGTATTGGATGTGTACAGGAGTTTGGAAGATCTGCCAGTGCTGGTTGTAAATATGTACACGTGATACCTTATTTACCATAAGTTTGGTGGGTGTTTGGGTAGTGTGCAACATTGAGCATAGTTTTTGGAAACAGGAATAGAATTCCCAGGAAAATGGTTCTTGGGAAACTATATGGGAGTTTGTTGGAAATTAAACTTCAGTGTACTATCATTTCTGTTCTGAACTGGTAAACTGTTTTTTTTATTAGAAAGAAATCCAAGTTGGTTTAAGAGCAGGACTTTTTATAAATTCCCACACTAATTTATTACGCCTGTATCTTACGTCAGATATGTTGCCATAATGGAAGATGACGTGCACAAACCTATGCAATAGCGAAATGCAATGTTAAAAGAATAAAGTATCAGTTACCGTAGTAATAGGTACAACGTGTTAACTGTAAAAGTTATTATACCCTCTATAATATTGGAAATAGAACAGATTTGTTTGTAAAATAAGCTTTTAACATATTTTCTAAAACTCATTACGCACGTGTAAAATCCCCGAAGTACAAAAACTACAATACCCTAGAAGTATTGAGGTCCGCACTATGATTGGTCGTAGTGGTTGTCACGCCCCCATTTCTGTACGGTGATTGGTCCTATGCTTGGCTTCCATGCCACACACGGCCTTTCATTGGTCAATATGAGGGACCAGAGGCGTGTTTTCAGAGGACAGCGAAGAGCCGTGTTACGGGAGGAGCAAGCAGCGTGTTTCCGGTAAGAGCGACACAACAGTAACATTAAAGCCTTCCGTACGAAAATTAAAGCAGACATTAAAAGTCATTTATTTTCATGTGATTCGACATTGACTTTAAATTTGATTGTATTGGCAGGGAACTATCCTTCGAGCGGCGGGGAGCACACGCGGCAATGGAAGACGAGTTTCGGGAAATTGATGATCTCGGGAACTGGACCGCCGTTTACCAGGTAAAGCTCTTGATTTCAGTCCGGACGCTCGACAGTTTATCGAGGATCATATCGGTTTATTTTCATACGATCGTGACACAAAGTGTTATAACGGAAGTCGAGACCCGCGATAAGCGCGTTGCCATCCTCAGGTTAGCCCGCAGGCCAGAACGAGTACCAGCAGAACTTCCCAAAACACATCAGAGAAATAATAGGCAGTCACAATGACCTGTTGGTGGTTTTGGGTTCAACACGATCATAAGAATGAGACTGTGCCGATTCTTTTTAATGTTTGGGGAAAGTGTTGCTGTCCTCAGTAATAAATGGACCGGAGATTGGAGATAGTGAGATGCTCAGATTCTGACCTGCCATGTCAACCTGTCACTGGTTTATAGATGCTGAGATGGGGCTAAATCCGTTTCGTGATTGCTCTTAATGGCTATAACGTCAATAACCAGTTATTTATAATGTGTAAATAATATATACTACATATAATCTTCATTTGCATTCAAAGTACGTTGTATAAAGATAGATGAGTACCTCTTGTAATGGTCTACACTTGTTCTGTTTCTTTAATCCTATTACACTTTCATGCTTTAGTGTTATGAAAACAAGGCTTCAAATAACTGTTTGCTGGTGGTCCTAACTGTGTGTGTGGGGATTTGATTTGCATACAGCCACACGGTTTAACCAAGCAAATCGTTTGCCTAAGATTTGTTTTTCTTTTGTATCAGTATACGCATTTTCACCAATGCTTGTTTTTCTATATAGGAAATTAGGCTGCAGTCCAGTGACCTACCATGTAAGATCGCCAAACTTCCAGAAAACAGAGGTCGTAATCGCTACAGAGACGTCAGCCCATGTAAGTGTGTCGCTTGACTCGCTTCCCCTGTTCAGTGACACCTAACGGAAGGGGCCTGTTATCAGTCAACTGTTAAAGTCTTTTCACACTGAAGATATCATGTCTTTTTTTCTCTCCTTTTCTGTCACAAAGACTTTAAAGAGCGATGCTGTTGTGGTTTCCTTTCTGCCTTAGTTTTTTTTCTTTTAAAACGATAAAAATGGTCCTTTACTAAAACACAACACAAAGCATATCCTTTAGAATAAAGTGTGTGTTTTAATTGTTTTAGATAAGTGTTTGTTCTCCCTTCTGGGGAACTAAGAACAGGACCTGAAAAAGATCTGTTTCACAGCTAAACTTTCATGAGTCAGCAGCACCATAAGTGTTGTACCTCACAGCTAATCTCTCTCTCTCGCTCTCTTTTTTTTTTAACAGTTGACCACAGTCGTATTTGTCTAGAGATCGGTAATAATGACTACATCAATGCCAGCCTGATCTCTGTGGAGGAAGCACAGAGAAACTACATACTAACTCAGGTGACGTACCAACTGTTGGCTGTCTGCTTGTCAAGTCCAAACAGGCATTTGTTCTTAATGTGGTTCTTTGGGTTTTATTGTGTTTTACTCTCTGACGCTCCCAAAATATGTTAATTTTTTTTAAAGCTGTTGCTTTACATCCTACAATGTGATTTAGTACAATGACTACCTGGTGCATGCCCTTAAGTAGCATTTCCCAACCCTGTACCTGATGGCACACCAACAGTGCACATATTAGATGTCTCCTACATGGGGTCAGACCCCATTATTTCTCATCTTGGAGTCTATGCTAATAAGCTGATGAGTGGATTCAGGTGTGTTTCAATATGAAGGGTTGGAAAACATGTAGTGTTTGTGTCCCTCCAGGAACAGGGTTGGGAAACACTGCCCTAAAGGATGGTTAAGAATTTGGAAATATTTAGATTTTGTTGTGTTAAACTTAGAAAACAGGAATCAGAATTTAAAAATAATACACAAAAGCCGCTTTCAGACCACTTAGTTCTGGTAATAATTTACAGAAACAAGTACTGGTATGCTTTTCTGAGAAGTAAATATTTCCCAGTACTATTTTCCTGGTTGCATTCACACCGCCTGTCAGGACTCTGAAGTGGCGTACTCAGCGACGTACCATTTGTACTATTAGTCGATCTTTTATTTTAATGTGTATAAATTATATTTTAAACACTAGGGCTTCCCTCGACCAAAGATTTTTTAAGTCGACTAGTAGTTGTTCATTTTCGCTATTATTTGACTAATCGTATGTGTGTGATATTAATTTATTATTTACAGTCGCAACATTGTTTTTATAATAATAAAAACACCAGTATTTTCTTTTAAAACGAAATTATGAATATTTTTGTTAAATTTAGGATATATAAATTAGATTCTAATTAAATGAATGAATAAATGTGCAACAAATTTAAACACTTCGAAAAAAAAAACGACAGCATTACCATCAAATGAAAACTCTGAGGTTAGAATGCAAAAATAGCCTTTAATATATTTGAAATAGATTTTATAAGTGTAGGATATATTTTTGATTTTGATAGAATAATACATACATATAATGTTTGCCGGCAGAGTATGCACTTCAACATTTTGGTTAAAAAATGACCCTCTAGAAATGATCACTCCACCTCACATGCCTGTCAATTAAGGATTGAGTTTTTTCTGCGACTAATCAACTAATAAAATTAATTTGAACAAGCCTTTTAAAAAATTTAAAAAGTCAAAAAAGATCTACACAATTAACAGGTACATATTAGTTTATTTCAAAATGCTGACTGAAGCTGTGATCTTTCTTAATTTGGCCTGGGAAGTTTGCGGTGGTAGTTCCCCTACCTATACAGCTAACACCTTTTTTTCTGCAAGAAGAGATTGAGAAGGGACATTGAGAGTAGACTACTCTTGTGTTCATTTGTAACAATCCCAGATTTCACTAAACCAAATAAATGTGGTGATAATTTGTGTTACCTGCCCAGCCATGACTGTTAGGTCACCCATGATTCACCAACTTACTACAGTGACGTCAAGCTTTGATGCTTGTGACATCTTCCTGAGATTTTTTGTATGCATATTTGAAGAGTACAGTGAGTAATGTTGTGAAATCTGGCATTGCGTCAGCTCGACATGTTTCTTTATTGTAGTGATAAATTAACACACTGATGCTTAGAGACGGCAGCAGACTCGTCTAAACCTGCCGGCCTTGTTCAGTCAGAGCTTTGTTGGACATAAACGCAAACCAAAATGCATACACATTTTCACACACACAGCTTCGTTGCCCTTTACCTAAAAAGACTGTTTATGTGGGATTGTTCAAGTGAGATTAACCTCACATCTTTCTTGCCTTAAGGGTCTTTTTCAAATTTTTGTAGATTGTTTGTTGTTTTACAGTTGTCTCTCAAGTGCATACACTTGTATAGACGTTTTCAGTATGTTGTGGTAACAACATTAACAAACGGCTTTTGTGAAACAAACGTAACTTCTGGTAAACTTCCACAAAGAATCAATAACAATAGAGTCCTTTAAGAGTCATTTATTTCTGATAACAACCAAAATAAATACCATGTAGATTGCCTTAGTTCAAATAATAGCTAAACCGTATCAAAAACTACATTTGAGCTAAAGTTACTGTGTAAAATTAATGTATACAATGGTAACTACAGATCGGCTGCCAAGCCTCCCTTTACATAGCGGTGATCCATGATCTTGAAGGTTGTGTTCTTTCCGTGTTTTTGTACAGTGCACAATATAACATGTTCATGGTTAACGTGTAAAAAGCGTGGTATTTTTCACACAATTTACTTGTCTGTATAGCGCTGTTTTAACTGTCCTCAAAACAGGCTGATGTCTTCCTTGTTCTGTGAAGTTCCTCCTTCAGAAATACGTATTGAGTTCTGATTGTGTAGTTTGTTTAGTGTGTTGTGATTCAAATATCAGCTTAGCTTGCTGTTAGCTTAGCTGGCGACTGACGCAAAAAACTGTTCTACTGACGTCATTTAAGCAGAAAGTAGAGGCCTGTAGTCCAAACCGGCCGTTCGCTGTAGGATTTGAAAGGCGAATTCTGTCAAAGAAAATATATCGCCTGGCAGTAAACTTTGAGCTTTATCATTTTACAGGTATTATTTATGCTATTATAGCAACATTACACACTAACTAGGGTTTAAAAAAATGGGATCAGAAAGAACATGACCTTTAAGGAAACCAAAACATTTGTTTTGTTCGACGAGGTATTTGTTGCAGAGTTCAGTAAGCCACTAGCGGCTAGCCAGACCATTAAACAAACAGAAATTAAGTTTCGTCCAGATGCGTAACCACAACAACACGTGTGAGTCAGATGAAACAGTCTGGTGCAGGGTTGGACAAGACTACTCAAAACTGACTGAATAATTGAAAATACTTCACATCCATCCCTTGTTTTTAATTTCGTGATTGGTTATTTGGCAAAATTTCAGCTGTACCTTGCAATTTCTTAGATGGCAAATTGTGTCAAGATGATTGACGTTATATTGCGGACCGGGGCGGCACTCAATACTCCGGAGAGGATTAGAGGGCATTCATGCAGGATGCGGTCAAAATGTAAAACTGCGAGACATGCCACAACAAAAATTTTTGACACCTCAAGAACTTTCAGGACAAATGGCCATGTTCAATCGTGTAAATGCAAATGAATTATGGTGGATAACGTGTTTGTGTTTATGCATTCAGGGTCCTTTGCCGAATACCTGTGGTCATTTCTGGGAGATGGTATGGGAGCAGCGCTGTCGAGGGGTCGTGATGCTGAATCGTGTAATAGAGAAAGGCTCGGTAAGAGAAACGTGCCTCATAACTGGGTCTGTGATACATGTGGAATGTGTGTATTGGATGGGTTTTGTTGTTGTGTGTATAATGAAAGTGGTTGGTGTATGCAGATAAAGTGTGCTCAGTACTGGCCACAGCGAGAAGAGAGGGAGGCAGTGTTTGAGGACACAAACCTCAAACTCACTTTGGTGTCGGAGGATGTCAAGTCGTATTACACGGTGCGACTGCTGGAGCTGGAAAATCTGTCGGTGAGATGCTTGGTCTTGTCCCAACTCACTTCCTCTGCTTAATATACAGAAACAACTATTTATATAACTATTTAGTCTCTAGGTTAATACCTTCAAGAGTATCATGTATTACAGGGCTGCGAAGCTTGTATCTGACAATTTATGGTTATTGTAACTAATGTTATGCTGTTGTATGTTTAAAGACACAGGAAACACGGGAGATTCTTCATTTCCACTACACCACATGGCCAGATTTCGGTGTACCTGAATCACCTGCGTCTTTTCTCAACTTTCTGATTAAAGTGCGCGAGTCGGGCTGTCTGAGCCCGGACCACGGCCCTGTTGTGGTCCACTGCAGTGCTGGTATTGGCCGTTCTGGAACTTTCTGCCTCGTAGACACATGCCTTTTACTGGTGAGAGAACCGATTGTTTTTATTTTATTTTTTATTTCTTCCAAACACTTTAATAGTTGATATCAAAATAAGTATTATCAGATGTAAACATAAAACACAAATAAAAATGCAAATTAAGAGAAGTTCTAATATTAACAACAGTTAAAGTTTTGAAGTAAACATTAAGAGGATAAAGTTACTTTTTTTTTACTAGTTACTGTATTTTATATTAGCTGTATTTATATTAGCTTGATTGTTATGACATAACTTCAGTACCATATTAAGTTATTATAATGGGTATTGTTACTTTTTTACTTACTCCACTGTAGTTGGTGGTGACACTTGACATCTCTAGTCTGAATGCCTGCTGGACATCTCAGTTGCTTATGTAAATGTGATATAACACAATCACTTCAGATGAGTTTGCTGTTAGCAGATTTTTCCATCAGTTGCCGCTCTGCATAGCATCTCCAAGTGCTATTGTGTGTTTTGTTTTCAGATGTCTCAAAGGAAAGATCCGTCATCGGTCCGTATCCGAGAGGTTTTGTTGGAAATGCGGCGATACCGCATGGGTCTGATACAAACAGCAGATCAGCTTCGTTTCTCTTACCTCGCGGTCATAGAGGGAGCCAAGTACATCATGGGAGACACCTCTTTACAGGTAATTTAAACTGAACAGAAAAGGCAACCAATCCCTATGTCTGTAAGATCTATTATGACTTTTTCTTTAGAACGACATAATACTTATTTGTAACATAATGTCCAAGCTGTTTTCAGTCCTGGTGACCACAGCTGTTATGTAAAAGAAAGCTGTTGTATGGCTTCAGATGACACAATAGACGGTTTAAGTGGCAATAACTTTCGTGGACCAAACATAACTTCCAGTAGACTTCCGCCAATAATCAATAACAACAGTAGTATATAATTTCTACCTTACCTTAGTTCAAATCATAGCTAAAGTGCATCAACCATTACACTGAGCTAACGTTACGTTAGTGTGTAAATCAATGTATACCATGTTAGATTTAGATTCTTAAAGGGTACCTATTATTCGATTCACAAGTTTACATATGGTGTGTAAGTGTGTATTAGTTCTTGTCAACGATATGCAAAAGGTACAAATCCCAAATTAAACGATGAAACAAGTTATCGGTCCCAACTTAAATTTCTTTAAACTACAACAAACACATGGATTGTAGGCAACAGTTTACGTTCTCTGCCTGTTTTTATGTGAACAGGACGGTCATTATCATAATTCCTCCGGCATCTGACTCGCAGCTTGTAAGTAGTCTTAAGTTTTCATATTTAAAGAATTTACTACTGACTAAACCATGATTTAAACACAAGTTTAGTGCATTGCAGTAGCGCTTGTTATTTTTCGTTTCTTCGATCACAAATGCAGACATAGTTTTAATGTCTTAGTAATCCTTAAAAGGGACATATCATGAAAATCTGACTTTTTCCATGTTTAAGTGCTATAATTGGGTTCCCAGTGCTTCTGTCAACCTAAAAAATGTTTCAGCTAGAACGTCACATATTTACTCTGGGGACATCAAAGATTTATTTCACATCTTAAAAAGGCTCGTGAAATGTCCCCTTTAACTTACCAATCTGTTACGCCGTGCTCAAGCTGCACTGGCAAGGTTGATCAATCAGCTTGGTCATCTGTATTTTCTGGGTCCGATTCGGCTCGTATTGATAAGGTAATAAAGACAATATTAACTCCAGTCAGTATTGCGTTGGAAACTAATCTTCCAATCATGGTAAGGAGCATACATTTTTTGGCTGACGTCAGTGGTATCCAACGATGAGTTTTGTTTAAAATCAATGCGTTTCAGGTAGGCAGGACATAGAGGTGCAACAATAGTGTAGGGTATGTAGAAAAGAATGTGTTTTTTGAACCATAAACCACGGATACTCGTATTCCACCAAATACACATCATAGCGTTGTTTTTACAAGATAATATGTGCTCTTTAAAGTCCTGCCAAATCCGCACAGCGGTGATCCATGCTCACAGTGTCCCCCCGTCTTTTGGTAACCGAAACATTATTTTTTTAGCGAGTATTTGTTCCAGAGGTCAGTTTAGTCACTATTCAGAACGATAAACAAGCACAGACTGGATGTTAATTTCGGGCCAGACGAGTCTCCGCGGCAACACACGTGTGTCTGATGAAACGAGCCGTTTCTCAAAACCAAGTACGCCGAACTCGGACTTGTGTCCTTCGTAGTTCGAAACTTGCAAGTTCAGACTCGGAAGAACGAACTCCTGACGCGAAATGCATTCTGGGAAACTTCGCTGTCATAAGTCCACACAAGTCTCCTCTGATGCATCCTCGATAAAATGGGCGGATCAAGAACACATCCGGGGATTTTATGTGAACTTGGGCTTGATGCGAACTTTGAATTGGAACAGTACTTGGGCCGCGACTGATGACGTTTCAAAAGTCCACCTAGAACGCAAGTACAGACAAGAACGCATATTGAGAAACGGCTACTGTTTATAAGTCATATGGATTAATTTTAAACCCTTGGACAGTCCCTATTCCTTATCCATTTTTACTGTATGGAAGACTGTGGTAAACCTCTCCTTTAGCGTTCCATGGAATAAAGTCATACAGGTTTAGAATGACATGAGGGTGAGTAAATGATAGCAGAATTTTAATTCTGGGTAAACTAACCATTTTTAATCCCTAATTTTTTTTAAAGGATTCATTTCTAAACAATGTTGGCAATGTTAATGTCCAGGGATGTTAAAGTAAAGAACCAAGAGCTCAAGTTCCTGTATTTCCTTCCCAGCAAATGTTTTTTTTAAATAAAGAAATATTTTATAAGTTGAGCCTAACTGGATATGCATTTTGAATCTTGAAGATCAGATGTTTTCATGCCATTGTTATTTTTTACATTAATATCACTGTAACTGAGAATGGATCATTTTGATGTTTTAAATGAGAGTCTTTAAACAACATAAATAGTGTTTTTATCATGAGCATAAAATGTTACAGGCTAACTATTAATTTCAGAGTTGTCTTTTCTTGCCATTCATACCAGAATTGATTATATCCAAAAAGCTTTTTCATTTATAACATGTTTTTGTTACATTTACATTGTTGCCTAATGCATGACTTTCATCCAAAGTGACGTAGAGTGCATCAAAATATTTTTTTATCAGCATTGGTGTTCCCTTGGTTCAGTCCCATGACTTTTGCTCTGCTTATGCAATGCTTTACCACTTAGCTATTCAGGAGCACTAATTAATGCTGAATAATATGTAGATAAAAAATGTTATGGCCTAAAAGTTCCACATTTCATGCATAGTCTTCACGGGTCCACATGGATCTGAGAACCAAAGGTTTGATCTGAGCCGGTACACAGGAGAGATAAATCGCTTGTGTTAATCAGGCAGGCAATAATATTAAGTAAAAAACTAAATGAAAATGATCAGAGCATCAGTCCAAATCAGTTGCCGGTGTCATGAGCAATTCGGTCCCCCCTGGCAATTCTGCCCCCTTAGAACCCCTGCGTGATTCCATTGGCTGAAAAAACTCCTCATGGGTAGTTTTCTTAGCGCCTTATTACAAATCCTACAAAATCACGTTATGATTTATGTAGTTAGAATGTTGTTAAAATTACAATTGATGTCTTATAAATGATATGTTTCATAAAGTAGTATATAAATGAGGCTATAGGTGGGAGATCTACACATTGCTTGTGTCATTTTATTATTTAGATTAATATACTTTACACCTTCCACTTTTGTACTGTGTAAAGTTAATAAATTACTTGTACAAAACATGATTACTACATAGCTGAATCACACATTAAAATTATAATTTATAAGCCATGATTACTACACTCTCACTATAAAAAAATAAATTTTGTAAGGTTTGTTAATAATTTACAAAAATAAAAGTATTTGAAAAGCAGATGATGACACAAAAGTACTGACGTGTCTGCAACATGAATATTAGTTTATTATATATTTTTTGTTAACTTATTAAAAAAAATGTTGTATGCTTCTATTTTGTACACCGTAATTAGCTTGTTAGACCGCTAATGCAGACGAGATATCGCAATGACAAATTTTTGACAGGCATTAGTGCCAGGTACCTAGGGGGGACCGAATTGCCAGGGGGGACCGAATTGCTAATGACACCGGGCCACCAGGATCTCTCTTGTTCTCATGATGGTTGGTTTGAATCTTACTTGCCCATACAAGCCTGCAGGCTGTTTGGCACAAAAGAAATTAGTACTGGGTTGTACTCTGGTCTAATTTTATTGGTTGTCTCGGGTCAGGGTTTTCCTTCTCAAAAATACCTTTTTGATGTTGGGTTCGGGTAAGAAGTCATTTGGGTCATGGTACAGATCTTTGGAGCTGAAAAGACCTCCAGTCTACACTGCTCTATAAAGACAAAATGCAGTAACTATGCAAACACTGAAACTGAGAAAAATGCCATTAAAGTTGCTACACCAGCCAGTCAAACGGTTTCTCTGAAATGGGACAAAATTGAACACGAAGACTTTGTCACAAGACATTTCAAGCCTAATTTTGACCAAATGTGTAGTTACTGCACTTTGCCTTTGTGGGGCAGCACTGTACTGTTGTTGAAATAACATGCTGCTCAAGTTAAACTGCAGAAATAATTTTTTTTATGGTTCATTATGTCTTGTGCCCCCAATAGAACAAATAAAAGGTCCATTAATAAGTGACCCACGTTTTAGATGTATCCTTAAGTAAAATGCTTGTGTTCATGTGTTTCACGTGTGAGTAGGAGTCATGGAAAGAGTTATCAAATGAAGAGGATGTTCCTCCTCAATTTACTCCTCCTCCCAGACCGCCACCCAGAGTAGACCCCCCTAATGGCACGGGTGACCTGCAGAAATCTGAGCCTGCACGCTTTTTCACAGAGATGACGAACAACATAGAAATCTGTGCCAACAGGTAAACCACTCATTATGTATGGTATAACAATATGTGAATCAAAAAGATCTGCACACTGTTAAAGTCCCTTTAATTCACTTTTTTTTTTAAAGCAACGTTTCGGTCAGAGACCTTTGTTTGCCTGACCAAGGTCTTTGACCGAAACGTTGCTTTAAAAAATATTGAAATAAAGGGACTTTAACAGTGTGCAGATCTTTTTTTTTTCTGTTTTTTGATTCATCTTTTGATCTTGCACCTGGTCAAGACTTTTTGGATTTGCGTATCCTGATTTCTCTTTATAACAACATGTGACCCTGCATGTGAAAACCCAGCTAAAATGTTTTCACCATAAATAATCTAAAAAAAAAAACACTTTTTAATGTAAAAATGTTAAAATCTTGATATCTTTAATATTGACTGAGTAAGACTGTCAAATTTTGAAATTGTTGGTGACATTAATGGTTGAAATCAAACTTTGATGCTCATAATCTCAAAATTAGGTTGAGACTTTGGTCTGGATTTCACAGACTTGCTGCCACATCCCTAAAACTAATATTTGAATATTTAATGTTGCTGTGTGATTTTAGAGCACCCCAAGTATTTAGTGACGGCCCAGAACTTCGCAAAAGGACAGCTGGTGAAGTCGGAGCGACAACACTGTCAAGCGGACAACATGAAAACCCGATCGTCGCGGCAGAAGCCCCTCCCAAACCCGCTCGGTCCCCACCCAAAACTCCACCAGAAGATGCTGCCCACAGTGCTTGGAGCCCCTTTCTGGTCAACACGTGCGTGTGTACGGTGCTGGCTGTAGGTGCATACGTCTGTTATCGCACCTTTGTCCACTGATGCTCTTTTTCCATTTCAGTTTATCTCTATTCTTTCTCTTTTTCCCCCATCTGCTGGCTGTTGGGGGAAGAGAGAGAGACAGACACACACAGACACTCACACTTTCTCAGCTGGACCTGTCTTTCTCTCAGCTGGGCCTGTCTCATGCTCTCGAAATGAAAACATCTGGGAAGAGTTCAAGTGACTTTTCTCAGCCAAACTGCTGTTGTCTGTATACACCCTTACATGCACTTAATAAACGTGTGTCCGTTTAAAACCTCAGGGCCTCACAATTCAGGTGTTATTACCCAATGTTAAACACAGGTAAAGATCCCAAAAAAACAACAACTGTTATTGCTGCAGTAAACAAGGGAATTTTTGTTTGTGTGTGTATATATCTCAATTGTCATTTTTTGCATTTTTACTATGATGACTGTCTCCAAATGGAGCTTTACAAAAGTTTAGCTCTTCTCAGAGTTGGGGGCATCTTATACATGCTGAACACACAAACCTGCTGTACAAAATAGGATAACTGCGCGCGCGCCAATGTGTGTGTGTGTGTCAGAGAAAAGTGTTTGTAAACAGTCTGGGATGTTTGTTATTCAATCAGGTGGCTCTGTGGTAACATCCCAAACTAGCTGACTGAACCTTTCCTCCTTTTCCGTTTCCATCTTTTGTGTCTCTAGCTTTTATACAAACCCAAAGGTAACACCGGCTCTTCACCTGTGTGAGAAATAACGTAACTCGCAAAACTAGCGACTGATCGACCGTCTTGTCATTCCATTCAGTTGTTGCTGGAGAGTTTTTTCCGAATCTGTATTTCTTTCCTTGGTCAAATGTTTCCTTTTTTCCCCCATAAGGTTCAGAATTTCAAAATGCTGGAACTGGTGGTTAAGCCGCAGAAGTGAAATCTCATCCAGAAGTTTAATGCAATAAAAATAACTGCGCCCTTTAAGTTTAATGTAACCAGAATGTAATGGACATCCCTCAGTATTCGCATAGAGATGATTGGTAAATTGTAAACCAAGTAGGTGGGACAATTTAGCACTCATGTTTCACCTTAGATGTGCAACTGATGGGGCTATGATTTTGAACTTTCGCCTCACTTTTTTCTTTGCTGCAATACGGATGCATTCAGGTGCTTGTAGTACTTGATGAACAGTGTAAAAAGAGGGTTGTATTAACCAAAAATAAAACACCAGCACAGAATGAATGAGAGCGAAAAGACCAGTGGGTGTGAGCTGTCTGTGTTTTTAATGTTTTATTATACTATTGTTATTGTCATAGTAATTATTATCAGGAAATATTTAATGGGCAAAAACATTTTCTTTAAATCGAGCCACACTGCATAATGAACTGTTCATTTTAAACAGTGTAAACATGTGAAAGTCCAATGCAGTAACCTCCAGACAAATTCATTTTCAATTTGTTGTTCGTTCTTGAATGAAACCAATTTATTTGTGATTTAGCATTGTGTGGTAACATTTCCACTACCACTTGACCAATCCAGAATGGTAATTTTTGGGGTTGTTGGGTAGTTTGTAGATGGATTTAAGTGATTCACACAAGGGTTTTGATTTTGAGTGCGCTACCATACGTTGTAGTGACTTACTCCTAGAATCTGGTCCCATTGCTGGACCACTGAATGTAAAATGTCTCTTCTTGCCAGCTTTATTTACACACATATATAGAGAAATTTATTTGTCTGTGTCCTTGTTTGTCATGTTCAATTGTTGAACCAATCAACTCCTTGTGTCTTTCCGATAAGGCTCAAGAATTTCTGTTTTCCTCACCATCCCATCGTCTTATTCTTCATATTGACTGTTTGTTTTTGTAATAAAAGCATATACTATGTTCGAGTTGGATATGTTGACATTTGAAATTTTATTTTTGAACAGAATATGCAGATTCTGTGATATAATAAACTCATACTTCTCTGATTCAATTGTTTTGGGTTTCTTATTTTGATTCGTTTTATTCTGAAGAATAAGTTTTAGGTTCTTTGTGGTGGTGTGTGAAGTTTCTATAATATTTAGCATTAAATACTAAATATTATGATAAAATGTAAATTATAAAACGGGCAGTTCTGGTTCTTCATTCTGATTGGTTGAAACGCGTTCTAAGCCGTGATAAAATACACCGGTAACCTCACGGTTCAGACCACATTACATAAGTATCACTGCGCCACTGTTGCTGCGTACTGATTTATGAAAATAAACAACAGTGTCTTTAATCATATTTTTAATTTGTCTACAATTGCACAATTAATGCCGATATCCAGATAACTGTCAATAAATATTGTTGAGTCATCTCGTCGATAAAGAGAAAACGTTGTCTGAGGAGTTTATAACTCAAGTTCATACGTCCGCTATTATCCACTGGGTGGCGATCTTACCCAACTTACTGACGCATTCACTCAACACTGAAAACACAGCGTGTAAGTTTTGATGGCTTTGAATCTGATCTCTTACATAAGTTCTTTACAAAAATGGAATTATCTCCGCTTTTAGCTGAAAATTTGAGAGGTGATAAGAGAACAATGAAGGTAGGATGAATGAAAGTTTTTTTGTTTGTTTTTGTTTGAAAGCGGATGGTCTGTTCTTTCATTTGATATTTTATGTTTATTTAAAGAGATAATTTTTCTGCAAGGCATTAAACTAAAACTTGGTGGCAACTTAAAAAAAAAACGCTGACGGGGAAAGAGTTCAGCATGCTTCCAAGCATATTTGATCATCACTTCAACAGTTGCACAATATCAATGTTAATGTATAAATTAGATTAATGGTGACCACAGTCTTAAATCATATTTTCATTGTGTCTTTGTTGCATCTGTGTTGGTTGGGAACTGCGCTCTGTTTCAGTCACACTTGATTCTGAGGAACTACTTTGTTTGGCGGAAGAGTAATATTTGTACTGATGTAATTACAACTTATTTGTGTTTTATTTGATAAAATCCCTCTAACGTTATGCATATGAAGTAACCGTTTTATAAACGCAATAAACCCCCTCGAAGCAATGGGGTTACAGTGCATTTTATAACAGCACTGTTATATAATGCATTGGTAACCCACTGCTGCTTGGGGTTTATTGCTTTATTTTAAAGTGATTAGTGGTTATGGCACTAATCAATGTGTTTGCAAGTAGACAAAAATACCAAAAAGTGCTGTATAAATAAAAAATGGCCAGCAGAGGGCACTGAAGTATAAGTAACTCATTCATCGGCTCTGAAGATCTTCTGCATAACCACTTCACCCTTCAGCAGCTTTCATTCTTGTGTGTACATGCCTGTGTGTGTGTCATCACACAGAAATTGGGTTTCATACGCATGCAATTCCATTATTTATCCCTACTGGCAAAAAAAAATTCCCAAATAGGTGATTAAAACAACTTTATCATTTTTTATGTATTTTCATGACGAACAATGACTTTAAATTATGCTGATTGGACTCATCATTAAACAAAATTGGGTTGTAATCTATTCTTAAATGTGGGAAAGAGACTTTAATGTGATTGACTTTTCAAGTTTCAGCTGGTTTGCTTCTTGACTGTTCTGGTGTGTTCTGGTCTAAGGGGGCTGGCTTGTGGTTTCCTTTACTGGTTTGTGTTAGTTTCTTCTAGTTTAGGATGTTCTGGTCATATTTAATTTCTCACCTCCCACATAAAAACATACTGTCATATATTAGTATTAATATAGTAAACTGTATTAACATTTACAAATACTTACCATAGTAAACATTATTCATGCAGTTTATTAATTCAATATACATAATTATTAAGTATACATTTACAAAGTGTAGTAATTAGTATAATATACTAAATACCTAAGTACACTACGCCATTGTTTCATGTGGTTTCATGTGCGTAAATAGATTGTTCGGAATGTATCAATTACAATGGTAACACTATGATTTATGACAGAAAACATTTCATCCCATTTCCTGTGATCTGACCTATATGCAACAGTGTGGCATCTTGTAAATCTTCTCTTAATTTTATGCCTGTCATTTTCCACTGTCTCTTTGTTTTTGTCTGCTATTGTGTTGCAACACTTTGGAGCTGTAATGAACAGTTTATTTTTTTAAAGAAGAGTTTTGAAAATTGAAAGATTATCGATATTATTGCATATTTCTAAACATTTTTACACATCCATCAATTTCTACTTGTAAATTACCCAAATCTGACATTGGCAAGCACACATGCACACAGACTTTAGGTGCCCTTTACTATTTGGATCAAAGTTATAGCATGGCATTAGGACTTTTTTAATTGGATTGTCTTGTCTGGATAACTTGGATGTGAACCAGCAGGAAATAGAATATTACCGCAAATAAGGATGTATAAGATTTAAGATGATGAGAATTGTCATCACTGTAATTGATTGTATTGTTGTGGAATAGTGAAGATTGACGTTTTGATAAACTTGACGTATGATGTATTTTTTGTTTTGTGTGTGTGCAATCACGTTCTATTGTGGGTTAAAAGTACACTTGGGATGAGTGTGTCCATAAGTATGCGTTTGTGTGTACCCAGTATGTAATTCACACTCTTTTAGGAATGTGTTTGTGTGTATTTGTCCATGTGTGTGAGTGTGAGTCAGGGCACTCCCTAACACTCGTGCTACTTTGACGTAAAACAGGCAAGACAGAACAAGCTGATCCAACTACTTGGGAAAATACATTGGTGGGCGGGGCTTAATTTCCGGAACGTCCTTAAAAAGGCAGTAAACCTGAAACTCAGGTTTCAGGTATCATTCACCTGCTAATTGTTTTGTTGCATATTTGCGGCCCGGGAACATTGCCATGGTCCTCGTGACACCAGGGGGGGGCTGTGTTTACATGGGGTGTACACTCTTAAAAAATGCTGGGTTATTTTCAACCCAGCATGCATTGGGTTAAAAAGGGACCCAACATGCAGGGTAGCCAGCTTTAAGGTTTTATATAAAAAAATTATATTTGAAGTTGTTTTATTGACAAGGGGTGGTATCCCGGGCAGGACTTATCCTAGTCTCAGAATAAAATGTATGTTTGAGCTGCTTTAATTTCAAAAAACCTTGCACATCAGTACCATTGTTTTGTCTCAAGATGCACACCAGTATAGTTGTTTGTAAGGTTTGTTTGTAAAAATAAAAACAACTTAAATTTTCTAAAACAACTAAGGCCTAGTCCTGGATTAATCTAAACCCTGTCCCGGAAACTGTCTCTAAATCATTTACAACGACTCATATTGCAACTAAGCCCTGCCAGACTATGGCGTAATTGAGGGCGTGGGTGCAGCATTCGCTGGGTTGCCAGATACAATTAATACAATCGTCTTTAGACTGAGTCCGTTTTGAAAATGTCTGAACTAATGTAAACTAATTTTGCTCTTTATGGCCTATTAGTTTTGTTTGTTGTTTGAAATAATACCTGGGTGATGAGCACTTTAACTGAAAGCCACCTTTTTAAGCACGGGCAGGTTGCTGACAGGATGCTACATTCGGTAATATAAACGTAATATAAATATGCCAAATATGTAAACACTGGCCATGAATAAAGATAGGCTTTGTTATTTCGTTCAGTGTGTTAAAGTTTAACAAAGACATGCTGAAGACATTCATAAGTGCACAAAAGTTCTTGATTAGTATAAGCTACTGTAAAGTTTTTGTTCAAATAATATTACGTATTAATTACATTTATTTGATTATCAATTAACTTAATAAATAGGGGCTATATAACAATGTCCATCCCCCAAAGTGTGTGTTCCCAAAGTGTAAAATGGCAAAAAAAGTTTCAGACAAAATTCAGACTGCATTTGTTTACTCTTAATATCACCCTGGAACGTAGCCATAGGTTGTATTACAGTGAAGAAAATAAGTATTTGAACACCCTGCAATTTTGCAAGTTCTCCCACTTAGAAATCATGGAAGGGGTCTGAAGTCGTTGTAGGTGCATGTCCACTGTGAGAGACATAATAAAAAAATAATCCAGAAATCACAATGTATGATTTTTAACTATTTATTTGTATGATACAGCTGAAAACAAGTATTTGAACACTGCCTTTAAATTGTCCACCTCCACTCCATTTATTATCCTAAATTAGATGCACCTGTTTAAGGTCGTTAGCTGCATAAAGACACCTGTCCACCCCATACAATCAATAAGAATCCAACTACTAACATGGCCAAGACCAAAGAGCTGTCAAAAGACACTAGAGACAAAATTGTACACCTCCACAAGGCTGGAAAGGGCTACGGGGAAATGGCCAAGCAGCTTGGTGAAAAAAGGTCCACTGTTGGAGCAATCATTAGGAAATGGAAGAAGCTAAACATGACTGTCAATCTCCCTCGGACTGGGGCTCCATGCAAGATCTCATCTCGTGGGGTCTCAATGATCCTAAGAAAGGTGAGAACTACACGGGAGGAGCTGGTCAATGACCTGAAAAGAGCTGGGACCAACATTTTCAAGGTTACTGTTGGTAATAAACTAAAACGTCATGGTTTGAAATCATGCATGGCACGGAAGGTTCCCCTGCTTAAACCAGCACATGTCCAGGGCCGTCTTAAGTTTGCCAATGACCATTTGGATGATCCAGAGGAGTCATGGGAGAAAGTCATGAGGTCAGATGAGACCAAAATATATCTTTTTGGTCATAATTCCACTAAACGTGTTTGGAGGAAGAAGAATGATGAGTACCATCCCAAGAACACCATCCCTACTGTGAAGCATGGGGGTGGTAGCATCATGCTTTGGGGGTGTTTTTCTGCACATGGGACAGGGCGACTGCACTGTATTAAGGAAAGGATGACCGGGGCCATGTATTGGGAGATTTTGGGGAACAACCTCCTTCCCTCAGTTAGAGCAATGAAAATGGGTCAAGGCTGGGTCTTCCAACATGACGAAGCACACAGCCAGGATAACCAAGGAGTGTCTCTGTAAGAAGCATATCAAGGTTCTGCAGAGGCCTAGCCAGTCTCCAGACCTAAACCCAATGGAGAATCTTTAAAGGGAGCTCAAACTCCGTGTTTCACAGCGACAGGTCAGAAACCTGACTGATCTAGAGAAGATCTGTGTGGAGGAGTGGGCCAAAATACCTCCTGCAGTGTGTGCAAACCTGGTGAAAAACTACAGGAAACGTTTGACCTCTGTAATTGCAAACAAATGCTACTGTACCAAATATTAACATTGATTTTCTCAGGTGTTTAAAAACTTCTTTGCAGCTGTATCATACAAATGAATAGCTAAAAAAAATCATACATTGGATTTTTTTTTAGATTATGTCTCTCACAGTGGACATGCACCTATGATGACAATTTCAGACCCCTCCATGATTTCTAAGTGGGAGAACTTGCAAAATAGCAGGGTGTTCAAATACTTATTTTCCTCACTGTATATGCTGGGTTGTTTCAACCCGAAATTCTAGGTTGAACATACATTGTTGGATCAAATCCCTACTGAAAAAAAACAGCATAGACCAGCATAATTCCCATTGCTGGTGACCATCAGCTAAACCAGCACCAAAACACAACATATACTGGTGTTGCTGGTATGTTGGTTTTCCAGCAGGGATATAAATGTTTTCTAGGTTAATTTAACCCAGACTCTGGTTTTGTCCCTTTTTGACCCAGCACTGGATTGAAAATAACCCAGAATTTTTTAGAGTATCCTATAGAAGCCAAGCTTTTATTATTTTGTCCCGGCCTTTTTGATTTCTCATGGTGACACTTCAGGCAGTGTTTGTAAACCAAAGGCTTGATTTCAATTTGTTAAGTGGGTGTTGGCCTAATGTCCTATGCAATTCACTGTCACAACATTAATAGGGAATAATATGGGTATGTTCCTTCCTTATCTCTCTTTACTGTATGTCCCTCCTTTAGTCGTCTCTCCTCCCATTTCCGTTTCATCCTGAACATTTCCTGGGAGCAAATGATTTAGGAAACTCCAGAGAAAAAATCTGAGGCTGAGTCACATTCTGACTCACTCTTGATCAGTGTCAAACAGCAGATGTTTAAACAAAGTCTAAGTAGCCACTAAAACCTTAACAAAGTTTAAAACAAACTAAAAATAGGAGCTAATGAACAAAATTGCTAAATTCAGATCTTATTATATGCTTTGCTATTTTGTTAAAATATCATTAACAATATACAAAAAGGTTAAGGAATAATACTACTGCAGCATTTCTTCATATTAGTTCATGTTAATCACATCATTTACTAATACATTTTTAAAATCAAGTTTTAACTATAACATTACTTATCACACACACACACACACACACACACACACACACACACACACACACACACACACACACACACACACACACACACACACACACACACACACACACACACACACACACACAAACATTAGTTAATGCACAATGCACAACTAACATGACCAATTTTATAAATATTTATATAAAAAAAGACAAATTGCTATGTTACTTTATTTTAGCTAATGCATTTACCAATGCTAACAAATACAAAATGCTTGTGAAGTATTACCAAAGTTTTTGAACTAATGTTTAAGTGCACTGCAGAGTAAAGGCCACTGATCCTCATCTTGAACTCTTCAAGTTGAACAGCCAAAATGAGGTCAGCATACAAAACAATCGTAAAAGGTCATATGACTTGGATAAATAAATTTGTGGTTCCATTGTTTTGTTTGTTTTCTGATTAAGTAAATGGAAAAACTCTGTCGCTGGCCATCGTGTTTAGGGACGCTGTCGGCCTGTTTGAGGGCACCCCTCAACCGCATCTTGTTTTTTTGAGGTTTATCGCCATGGCAACAAGTGTGTGCGCTGTCATTTCCTGTTTGCTGTGTGCGCCCCATGCGCATGTACTCTATGACACCTTAAAGCAATCTGACTTGCAGTTTACGTAAACAGCAAGACTCGGTGCTTCCCCTTATGTGCGACGATCGCTTCCTTCCTCCTGGTGAAAACACACAACGCACGCGCTCACTGACGTGTGCAGAGGCTTGGCGATGTAAATGCTGTATGATGACCTGCTAAAAAGATCTTCCATAATAACTGTTCTTTTTTCACCACCTTTACATCATGGTCGTCACGGCAACGCTCCACTTTATGTGATTGATAGGGGGGATGTTTTCAAACACAGGACATGAAGCAAAACAGCATGTTCTCTAACTCTTACCATGTGTCTGTTTTGGTATTCTGGCAATGAAAGCTAAGCATCATAAGGGCCCTGGGAGGTGTGGTAGACTCCAAACATATTCCCAGATATTTTGTGGGACCATCCAGCCTAGTCTACAGTTTACACTTTAAATAGTCAAGGTCCTATACGATGCAATTGGAGGAACAATTTCATCTGGGTGGTTCCATATAGAACCATCTGCAGAACATTTCTGTTGTACAGGTTATTTTTTAATAAAAAAGGTGCAAATGAGAATAAAAAGGTTAGAAAGTAATCGTTCTTTTAAGAACCTTTATCTGAATGGTTCTTTGGGGAACCAATAATGGTTGTTTTACTGGAATCGCTGTGAAGAAACTTTTGTAGCACCATTATTTTTTAAACAAGGGTCATTGCAAGAGATTTTTTATACTGGCCCGGTCGGGCTAGTGGTTCAAGGTGCTTGCTCTGACAAAACCAAAAAAATTTTCATTATTTGTTAAGACAATTGGCAATTTTAAATGTTTAAATTAGCTGTGCACATGGATAACTCATATCAAAGAAATCTTTTAGTAAGAAAGATTACGAACCTATATTAATAAAACTGTGTTATTAATATGCTTTGTTGATATGTCTCTCAATGCGCTTAAAATTCTCTTCATTCATAAATCTCGCCATTAAGTTCAGTGGACCATAAAGGGTTATTAAGCAACCCTTTTAGACACTATGCATGCTTTGTGCTGTCAGCTTTTCTCGTAAGTTTCTCGTTTTCTTTACTGTAGTTGCTTGTTCCAACGAAAAAGGCTCCAGACTTGTCTGCTTTACCTGGAAACTGACTCCAAACTGTCCACATATTGCATCATTTCTTTTGTCGTGTTTAACACTAGCAAATGTCTCCTTCCAAGAGTAAAATAATTACGTTTTCGTTTGGCCTCATAATTAAGAGTGGGCCGCTGCCATCTTAATGTCTCTTTGCTCTACTAGCTGACGTAACACCCAACAGTGTTCACAACAACTAATAAATATAAGGTACACTCTAAAAATGGCTGGGTTATTTTTGACCCATAATGAGTTAATATTGGACAGAAAACATGCTGGGTTAAATTAACCCCATGCTTGGTTAAAAATGACCCAATGTTGGGTTGTTTTATGCAACCATGGGGTATAATAACCCAGCAGTTGGATTAAAACAAACCAGCATTGGGTCAATTTTAACCCAGGAGTGTTTTCTGTCCAATATTTACGCATTGTGGGTCAAAAATAACCCAGCCATTTGTGTAGGAGTGTAGGAGAAACGTCATGACATTGCTGAGAAGATAACGTTCGCAATGCTTAAAATGTGTCTCGATGGTAACATTGCATAAGAAAACATACAGACAAACAGTCACTGGGGGGAAGCACTGGCCAAATTGGGCAAGTGACAACACTGTTTACTGGCCCGAGCGTCTCTCATGCTGGCCCATTCCACCAGGCAGTCCTTTATGATGAGCCCTATAAGAGTATAGCTATATCTCCCTGCAGAAAACTGGGCTGTAGGGTTTTGGTCAAGAGGAAGGCTTGATTTCCTCTTCAGCTTCTGTGTTACTCAGCTGTGTATTTTTATACACAACAACATGAACTTTTAGGCCACCTCATCCTTCATGATTGTTTGTGAATGTATGTCACTAATCGGTTCAAACGTTCACATTTTCCATTTTACTTGGCATGACTAAATTTCTTAGTAGACATGACTTGGCAGATGGTCTGTAAGGTGCATGCTGCACAGTTCGTGACAGAAAACCCACAAATTTCCTACATAAAATCCTCCTTATGTGTCATTTGTCGAGGAATCTTTTTCACCGATTGCATCATTTCTAAGCCAAGGTTAAAAATGATGAATAATCAAATAATTGTTAGACAAAATTACCTTTTTGTTCAATTGACAACTTAGTGATTATTTACTTATAAGTTATATGCCTACTCATCGGGAAGGTTTCTATAGCATGGATCAAGAAACTGAAGTTTCACACTAACAGTGAAAACCATACCAAGATGTTTATTGTGTATCTCTGACACTGTCTCGGGGTCAACTAATGTCCTGCTAAATTAATGCTGAGTATGTTCAACCATATCAGCGTGTGAAAGCATTATTCTAGTGAACATCTGACTCAAGTCTAGCTGTAATGGGTGTGTCTGGAGTTTCAGGATAGTAGGGGCAGAAACCTGCAGCATGTGTTTCTGCAATAGCTCATTCAAGTTCTCAGACTGGGTTTTGTTGTTTCAGTTTTACCTCCTTTCAGACAAAAGAAAACTAAAAGTGAGTAATTACAGGGGTTTCATGTTTAATGCCCACAGCTGTAAAATCCTACGATACACTACAAAATAATAGATTTTATGGTATACTTATTTTCACTAGAAGTTACCTCCCGACTACACTGCACATCACAATTCACAACACTGCACAAAAGCCAACTCATCAAACACAATGCTGCACATGGCTATAGGGGATTTTAGAGTGCACCCTGGGTCAGAAACAGAGATAACCCAAAGTCAAGGACTAACTGTGTCTAATGATTCTTTGGGTTTTTAAAGTTCAAACACATACGCAATACTGCGAGGAAAAGCTTTTCATTATTCAAGACCTTTATAGTTTAACAAGCCAATATGTCACCGATTGTGTTCTCTGTGGTTTGTATTAAGTCCCACCCTCCATAACTTGCCCTCTCATGTGATCATAAATGTTATCTATACAGAAATACAAGGAACTCAACATAAAGCAGTGCATCGGTCATTAAATGCGCACAGTAGCCTTCAATGTGTTATCAAGAGCTCTCGTCAGTTAAAATTGTGACACGCGTGTACCTTTCTTTCTACGCTCTGTGCTTTCTTCTGCGATCTCTTGTGTATGTTATCTCTCCAGGAAGGAAGAGATCCAATATAGTGATGTGGGGTAAGTTGAGTGCCACGGTGTGCTTTTAAGACAGTTAAGATTCCATCACGTGAGCTTTTTTCATGCCTACATACACATGCACATGCAGACACAACCAATATCAGTATCCTCTGATCCTGACAGTGGCCTATATTGAGCCGCCCGCACCGGCTGTCTATCTCATGGTGTAGGTGAAGTGTGTAGATGCAACCTTTATGCTAGGGCGGCTGGGAGCCCCTCGCTGATGGAGAGATGGCAGGTGGAAATAAACGTTTGTGAAAAAGATAGTGACATCATCAGCGCAAGAAACAGATCAATCTCTGAAAGTCTTGGACTATTTGGAGAAAAGAAAACATGAAGTCTTAAGCAAAAAATAAGTTACTTGGCTTAAAATGTCATTAAAAACTCGCTTTTGATAAGTTTTAGTTTTAAATCAAAGTGCGGTGGAAATTTTTCATTTGTGGTGCTTGCTAAAGTGAGCATATACACATGGCTCATAGTTTTAATTACACGAAAATGCTCTGCTATATATATTTTTTTAATAAATGGCCAGTTGTGATTTTACATCTATCTAACTGTTGAGTTTTTTATCTGTTTTATATGTTGAGTTAATGTTTTTATAATTTATTTTAGTTATTGTTATTAACACATTATATTACTAACATGTTCAACAACGTGTGTGTGTGTGTGTAGTTTAATATAATTTATGTATTCAAAAGCTCAGAGGTGAGCAATCTTGTATACACAAAATGCAGCAAGAAGTTAAAAGAACTTGGTTTTGCAATGCAATTCAACCTACTATTTTAGGTTTTAACTTGTGATAAGTTGACATAACCTATAAAAACAAGTTGAAATTGTTTAACTTAATTTGTTAAGTTAAAGTAACATGTGACATTATTTTTGTACAGTATATAATGGCTCATATTAAAGGAATAATTCACTCAAATATGAAAATTCTATGCCGATTAATACTTCACATATCCGATGCTGACCGTGTAACGCTTCACAATTAAATTGTCAGACCATACAATGTAAATGCAAAAAACTTTACTAATTTACTTACTAAAAATTATTTTTTCAATTGTTCTGTAACTCCTCCATTTAAATTATATTAAGCTTTAAAGTTCTGCATAATTAAGAGTGTGGCCACTTGAGTGAGGGATGAACAGCCACTGCGGTCACTAGAATTGAGCTACCCACGTCCCGCCTCTTTACCCATTTTCGGATATACAAGAGTGATACGCGATGACGTGCGGCCAAAATGGCGACGGTAGACAACGCCTACTTTAAGCTTCAAAAACGATCTTCGGAAACCAATGGGTGATGTCACTACGTCCGTCTTGGGCGTCTTTTTTATAGTCTATGAGTATGACGCACACTCTTTTAGTGACATACCGTAATGATAGTAATAAGCACACATTTAGATTATCCACGGCCCGTCAGTATTGCGAATGATCCCAATCACTCTTTTTAAACATGTCGAGTAACAGTATTAAGATTAATCAGAAAATGTAACACGGCACTAATAGAAAGACGATCATATGCTAAGAAAAGGAGAGAAAATAACAATAATCCAATGACGAGATTATAAATAAAAACATTTATGGGTTCCTATTTCATTGGTAAATTTTTTATTTTATTTTGTTTAGATGGTATAATGTGTTTGCATGTTTTAAGGTTAAAAAACTCATTATTTTCCACATACTGATATTCCTGTCTTCCTGAAACACACCGATTTTGTACAAAGCTCATCGATCTGAAAAGCGCTGTGTCCCTGATTGGCCAGCTAATCTGTACGTTGTAATAGGCTTGACGTCAGCCGAAAATGTGACGCTCCTTACCAATTTTGAAAGATTCGCTCACAATGCAATGCTAACAGGAGTTAAATTACAGGCTGTGAGTCCAAGCGGGAGGAATTATGATAATGTCGATCTTTACTACATCACCAATCCCAGCAAGTAAACTATTGCCTACAATCTGTGTTTGTTGTAGTCCAAGAAAATATCTTTATGTTGGAGACGATAACTTGTGTCATCATTTACTTTAGGGTATTTTCCTTATGCATATCGTTAACATGTACTAATACACACTTACACACCAAAGGAAATGTAAAATGCATTTACATTGTATGGTCTGAAAATTCAGTTGTGAAGCATAACACGAACACGACGCATATCTATCCCTAAATAAGCTAAAACTACTAATTGTTTTCTCTCATAAATGTATTGTTTCACTGCGGAAGAAATACATGAACCCAATGGAGTCATTTGGATTACTATAATGATGAATAGATGTGCTTTTTGGTGCTTCACCATGATGAGCCCTAATATGATAGCATTGTTTTTATATAAAACTATTAATTTGTTACCGGCTGAAAAAAGGAAGTCATATTTTCGATGGCGATGGCATGAGTGTTAAGTAAATTATGAGCGAACTTTCATATCTAGGTAAACTTTCCCTTAAAAGTGAGGCCCCAAAATGCATGGTCAGTGATGATCATTATGACTGATGTTCTATTCTGTTGTGTTGCAAGAACAGGAAGGCTGTCAATTACTCAACCCAGTTCTGCATGATGTGACCAGTACAACCCAACGCCATGGCGGTGGATGTAAGCCACTGCGCAAGCGTCAGAAGAATAGCAGAAGTGCAACAGTGTCGAAATCTGGGCCAGTGTCCTGCTGGGTCATTGCTCCACCCCTTACGGCCATTGCGGAAGCCGCATGAGTTCCCGACAATCGAGCCGCAAGGCCCCGGATGTTCGCCATCAATGTCATCTACATGAGTCCAGGAGATCAGAAGAAATGGGGACGGAAAGAAAGAGAAATGGGGAAGTGGTGGATGAATGAATGAGTGGCTTTAATATTAGCACAGCATTTTCAAACTGCCAAACCCGGACCCTCCCACAAGCCTGCATGTCCACTGCGCGTAGTAGACCGCAGTAATCATAAACTTACATTTACCTGATCTCCACATAAACACTTTATATTTTTTTGTAGTTTTCTTGAACTTTCAATAGGATTTGTGTTGCTTGTATGTGGGGACCTGTCAGGCCAACTTCAGTAAAAAAATGTCTCCTGTCTATGGAATATTCCAGAGCCTGGCTCTGTTTCCTCTGGATGGTTAATATAATGTAAGTGATTTTAATAAAAAGCAATGTTTTTGCCCACAAAATAAACATGTTCCCTCATGCCCATAAGTTCGCTCTATCACATTGCTCAAAGCAAACATCTTGAAAAGTTATGTTGACCACTTGAAAAGGTGTAAGCAACTCATTGATTTATTAATGTTCCCTCTCAGGGATTGTTCACCTTTGATATGTTGGCCTTGTCTGTTGTGACAATGGTCATGTTAATATTTAACCAAAGGAGTTATACCAGAACAGCCAAAATGGTGCAGATATGCTCAACTCTTTTATAAGGTCTAAACCCATTGTTTGCAATGAGCACCAGCTGAGAGAAATTCTTTCCTTTCAGTATATGTTTTCAAGGAAAGGGTCATTTTAGGGAAGTGAGAGGACATCATGAGAAGGAAGCATAAGATCTGCTTGTGGTATAATTAAAAGCATTAAGTTTGTACAGCCAATTTGTGAAGTGATTCTAAAGAAACAGATGCATTTATTTAGTCACAAAATACGGTATGAGGAGCAGTTTTATTTTACTAGGTAAACTCTATAGTGCGTGGGATCAAGGCATGAAAATCCAGTGTAGACTGGATCATATTAGCGTGACGCAGCAATTCCTTTACTGAGAGACGCAACACTGTTGACGGTAAAATCCTGCCTGGAAGCAGGAGGGGCATTGCTCTCTAATAAAAGGGGAAAGGAAACTTCAAATCCTGATTTTGGAAACCCCTAAGTGAGCGTGCGTAGTCCTTGAGGTTGTATTTTGGGACAAACTAACACAACAGTAATTTATTTTTACATATGAATGAAAGGGCTGACACATATGTCAATATAGAGCTGTATGATGACATATGAAATGTATGTGAATCATTGTCAGAGTCATGGAATAATGAAAACTGCACTTCTTTTTTGTAGCTATTGACACTTTCTTGACAGTGTCAATACAAATACTCTATATTAAATTAAATGTGAATGGGTTTGTTAAAACGTCATTTTTTCATGATTTACTTTTTACTACTTCATTCATATCTACTTTAAATCATTAAAAAAATTGATAACTTTAATATTGTCTGAGCTAAGCCATGTCAAAGATTAACATCAATAAGTGAAACCAAAGTTTGATGCTCCTAATCTCATAATTACACTCTTTAAAATAACGGTGTTTCATTTAAGAACCATTTTTGGCTAAATGGTTCCATAAAGAACCTTTCGGTTTCACAAAAGGTTCTTTGTGGTTAAAAAGGTTCTTCAGATTATAAAAACGTAACAAAAATTGGTTCTATGGCACCGCTGTGAAGAATCTTTTAAGCACCTTTTTTTAAGAGTGTACATACTTAATCCTGGATTTTATAGACACAAATTGTCACAAGTGTAATTTTATTGAAGTGTAAAAATACTTAAAATCGATTACTTAAAAACCTAAAAGTCTAAAAAAGATTAAAAAAAAGATATATATAATTACGTGCTTTACATTTCTTTCGTAACTTATTAAATTAATATTTAGATAGCAGATAATTATGTAGAGATTCAGGTGGGGCTGTACTATGAAATGTTTTTAACAAGAGAGTATCTAAAGCAGCAGTTACATTATTCATGCAAACACACACATGCATGCACAGATAGAAGGAAGTTGGAAGTGTTGAGCAACTCAGATCCTTCTCCACTCTAGGACGATGTTGTGAAATACACAGTACAAAACAACACCCTTTCCTCCTTTGTCGTTGTTTCTCACAGCTCTAAAGGTTCCCTTTCAAACAACAAAATTTCAATTTAAACATTTTGCGAAACAATGTGAGTGAATGTGACAATGTGACATTTTAACAATTTGAAAGTATTCAATTATGAAACTCGATCAGTTTTAAACACACCATGAATAAACATTAAATGGTATGTGCATGTTAAAGGCATTGTGGAAATTATAACAGTCCAAACGCATGAACCAGGCTAAAAATGAGGTAGAGGGTGTCAGGACAAAACAACATT
This sequence comes from Paramisgurnus dabryanus, assembly GCF_030506205.2. Lineage (NCBI taxonomy): Eukaryota > Metazoa > Chordata > Actinopteri > Cypriniformes > Cobitidae > Paramisgurnus > Paramisgurnus dabryanus. The sequence continues at coordinate 16,894,726 of NC_133347.1, forward strand.
ATTTATTTATTTATTGATGTATTGTTCATCAAACTGTATAGCGAGCTGAATATACTGTACTACTGCATAGTTTTTTTTTTTTTTTTTTTTTAGAAATATATGCTAGTGATTTTATTTCTGTTACTCTTTCTGTGGGGTTTATTTTAGAAATTTTAACAAAATTGACATTTTTCACTGATGCATAAATTAACAAATTAAATCATTTTCTCCTTTCCTCTCTTTTTCATTCTTCCGCCTTCTATTGTAATGATGATGAACTGCTCCTTGTCTACCTATAGTATTAGTTACTCTCCTCCCTGACTGACAGGTCATTTAACCTGTCTGTCAGGTTCCATTTCCTTCCACAGGACTTGAGCAGGAACGGTCACACCTCAACAGCTTAAAGTTTCCCTTTACCTTGCAATTTTAAAAATAAAGGTTCTAGAGGGTTCTATGCTAGGAGAACAATGCTTTTGTAAGTCAAAGGATCTTAAAAGAACCATTTTTCTTACCATGTAGAACATTTATTCTTCAAGAACAAACCTTTTCTGTGTATGATAAAGGTTCACGGCCCGACACAGACCATCATTATTAAGAGTGTACATGCCTAGATCCCTATAAAAAATCTTTTCTATATAGATGAAAATTACATGCATTTTTGGTTTAAAAAGGGAATTGAAATTTGTGTCTGTGGTTCGGTATAACTTTGATTCAAGCATTTTTTTAAATAGCTTAAATCAACGTTTCACCACAACTGCTTAGGACTGTAAATGTACCATATTCCAAAAGCTTCATGCCTTCATGCAACAGAAAGAGTGTACAATTGTTGAAATGTTTATTTGAGATAAGGGTTTGTATGATGTGGCAGCTATCCCAGTGCAATGTTTAATTTGGTTGCTTTAGACAAACTATTTCAGAGACAAGATCTATAAATTAATAACTAATTCAATTTACTGACAAGGATCCGGTGCAGGTGAATCTTGCCCCGAGGCCTCAAATGAGGTTTTTAAGGGGCTGTACCTAATCTGAAGGTCATCATCATATGTTGACTTGTGAGTCTTGATTATACAAACCTCGTATTGATTTTTTTAAAATATGCTTTATTTTATTCCTGAAATCAAATAATTTCACTTAAATGTAGCTTGTATTTTATCCTTATATTTACTCTGATTTATATTTATTCCACACAGTGCTAAGACATCATGCAGCCTGTACATTGTGTGTGTGTGTTTTAAGGGCTAGTAAGTTCAATGTTTATCTAGCCTTGAACCAGAGTCTTTAACGGATCACTGAACTCTTTGGATTGTGGACCCTGTCTGTGTATTTTAGATAATTGTACCTTTGTACTGACGTGACTCACACAGATCTCAAATAGCCTTCATGTTCTCAATTTTGAAACGCAGCACTTCTATCAAATAACCAATTTCATGCCCATTGAAACCGAAAGAAAGGGCTTCGATTAAAAACAGGGAAATTTGTGGTGGCAAGCATTAATGACAAGATGGGTGAATAAAGTACTAAAATGAAGGTGAAAGCAGGAGTAACCTGCAGGCTACAATCTGAATCTCAGCAGCTGTGGGTGGGTGTGTGTGAAAATGAATCTTCCTGCATGCAGTCAAAGGTGTACTTGTTTATGATAGCAGCAATAAAATGCAGATAAACACACATGATTTCAGTGGCGTAAAAATTATTTAATTCAATAAAATATTATATAGCAGTAGACCAGTTGTACTTTTACCGTCTTTATAAGACTACTTCACTGCGTTTCCAATACTGTTACAATGAGTTGCATCATACCTCTGCAGTAAAACTCTTCCCATGACAACCAGTGCCCCAGATACGGGCAAAAAGATTTAAATAACAGAATATTAAACAGTAGATATCTCACTTTAAAACCCGTACAAAAATACTTTACAAACGAAATACATGACAGGCTTTCCAAATTACCAAGCACACGATTGAGAGATTGCGCAATCCAGTCGCACAGTCAACATTCATGTTTTCTCTCGGTTGTAAACGCATTGAACGAGCAATCGCTCGTTCATAATCGATCACAGGACACTTTATTTGTAAATTCGGCACTCTTTAAAGTCTTTTGACAGTCTCTGTCTGTATAAGAGTCCCGTCAGCATTGACCGGTAGCTGAGAGCAGGTTCCGCAGCGTCGCCAGCTCACGGGACAGCTGTTCCACGCGCTTCTGTAAGCGGTCGTTCTCCGCTGCCAGCTCCAGCACTTTGTGTTGCGTCTCCATGTTGCGCCTTTTGGCTTTGTCCCTGCTTTTGCGCACAGCGAGGTTGTTTCTCTCCCGGCGCTGTTTGTACTCATCACTTTCCTTGTCCAACCTCTTCTTTCCCTTGCCACCAGAGGCCATTTTGCCGCCAGGCTGTGGCGATCTCCCCTTACCTGGCGGCGCAGGTGTGCCCGGTGGGCTCGAGCACGAGGAGGACGCGGTGGAGATGTTACCCAGGCTGCCGCTCGGAGCGTTCTGGTACTGCAGATACGAGCGCATGTCAAAACCTCCGGGACCCTCCATTTGAGGCTCCTCGTTGTGGTCGTGCCGCCAGGTACTTTTGGCGAAGCTGCCCAAAAAGTCCGGACTGAACACCGCGTCTATGCGCGACTCCTGTATCTCAGGATAAGCCAGTTGGTTCGGGTCCCGTTCGGTCAGCGAGATGTAGTTCTTGTAGTTTTGTAACGCGGTGGCTCTCTTGCTCTTGCTTTCCTCCGAGAGAAAGTCGCTGTAGATTCCCAGTCCGCGGTGCCTGGTTTCGTCCTGGCTGGCCAGGTGCTGCTGATACTGAGAGTCCAGATAGATGCTGATGTCTATGGCTTTCTCGTGCTCAGAGATGTCATGAAGCTTCGTCATGGAGCCGTTAATGGGCTGCTTGCAAATACCGTCGCTTACCGGATTGCCGTTGGTATGGGTGCTGTGAAAGGCGAGGTAGTCCCCCTCGTAAAAACCGGCCACTTCCATGGATCTTAACACCCGCCGGATTGCGGCAGGACGGAGGTCAGGGTTTCACCGCCCTGATAACTTGTATAGCGAACGCAAGTGAAAATGACAGCAACGCAGACTTTAAGCTTAAATAAAACAACTTGTCTTGCAGTTGCAAAATAACTAGATGCGTGCGTGATGTCTAATGTGCGTAATCTGGGTAATAGGTTGCCTACCCAGCGCGCGCTGGAGAGCAGAAGTCAGTTCCCATATCTCGGATTGGGGTGTTTATAGAGTTGTGAAAGTGGGCGGTGATTGTCTATGGTATGTGACGTGTTTTTCTAGTTTGACCGCAGACAGACTCACGACTCCAAACTGGGGTCCAACACACTGGTAGCTAAACAACAACAATAGGAAATAAACGTAACAGCTAAAGAGGGGCAGTTTTATGCTTTTAAGAAACACCTTCATCTTCAACGGACACCGAGTGGCGTCGTTTACGTAAACGTATCAAAATCTATTTAATACAATCTGACCAATATCAGATGAAAATAACGTTTTAAATCCGTTTTAATGCCTATAGCTTTATTTTGGCTTACTTTAAGCTATCATTGCCATTCTGCTCACTGAAAGAACATGATACGCAATATTTGGGTGCGCTTTAAAGTTTGTTTATCTTCACACAGATTATAAATATACTCTATTGTTTACCAACTGAGCTCTCCAAACATAACATTGATATTTAATAATTATCGTCAATATCAAGCTGCAGGCGTTGGCCGCTGCACTATACGCACTTCTGCTCCATCAACGTTGCGGCTAGACTGACATCTGGCGGGTAGATAAGGAATGGCATTACAAAAGCAACCTTACTGATAGATCAAGGGTTCACCGTTTGTCACAGTGTTTTTAGCTCTTTGTGATTGTTGTTGTTGTTTTTAAATAAATATGTTAAGCTTTTGTATTTTTTATGTTTTTTTATGTGTCTGAATGCACCCAATGTAGCATATCATCTCTGCATTTTCTCAGGTCATTTTGAAAACATTAACATGTTATCAAATATGAAATTAAAGGGAACATTTCACTAGCCTTTTAAAGATCAAAGGGTCAAAATACCATATAGATAATTTATTATAACATGTAAAAATTGACACTTTGTAGGTACGATGACAACATTTTCAAAACCCCCAAAGTTCAAAATGTATCACATGACTAGACAGAGCAGACATTCCCATTTACAAAGATACCTGGTTTGTAAAAATCCGTTGAGGTTATAATATTAAAAAGTTATTATATTTTTAATATTAGAAATCAGAGGAAAAAGTTATATATGGATGTCTATGGAAGGTGTGCGACCGAAAATGCTGCTTATTCACATGTTTTTGCTTATAACGTTCTCATTTTATCAGATATTTGCATCAAATTTTAACAGAAGGTAGAATATTGTTAGTTCTTTCAAATAAAATCATGAACATTTACTGTTTTAGTTGGAATGGGCATCGGACACATGGTAACCATGGTTTTTAGAACAATGCCTGCAGTGGACGTTCTGCAGGCGTTCACTGTAGTCTATTACCAGAAACGTAATATTCAAATTTCCGTGAGTTATTTAAATACAATCTTCTCCATAGATTTAGATTACCATGTTTCAGTACCAAGAAAAAAGATATATTGTGGTTCATTATTAGTGTCCAGAGTTTAGTGGAAGCACACCAACCGGTTTGAAAGTGACATAAATTTGCAAACAGTTGCTGTGAACTAAAAACACCTCCGGGTTGAAAGCTCAAAATATCAAATGCTTCCGGTGGTCGGAATTTATGTTTTTATTGTCGTATTTAGTGAAAACATAGTACAATCATGCGACAAGGATTGGATATTGCATGAGACTAATTGTAAAAGTCCCGCGCGAGCGGAAACAGATTTTATGCCTAAGAATTTCGACACGTGTGCCCGCGATTTAAGCATCGTTACACTTTGTAGGTGTAAGCAGAAATGTGCCGTTTTTAGGTGTGTCCTTTTAAATGCAAATGAGGTGATCTCTGCATTAAATGGCAGTGTCGTGCTTGGATAGTGCAGTTTAAGGGGCGGTATTATCCCCTTCTGACATCACAGGGGGAGCAAAATTTCAATTGCCTATTTTTTCACATGTTTGCAGTAAATGGTTAACCAAAACAAAGTTACTGGGTTGATCTATTTCACATTTTCTTGGTTGATAGAAATACTGGGGACCCAATTATACCACTTAAACATGGAAAAAGTCAGATTTTCATGATATGTCCCCTTTAAGCATATCTGTCCTAGGGATCCGAGCTCGAAATATTATCACAAACCTACCCTCTCGATCACTGCGCTCTGCCACCGAGCGAAGACTTGTGGTACCATCTCAAAAAGGGAAGAAAACACTAACGCGTACCTTCTCAGGAACTGTCCCACAACTGTGGAATGATCTGCCGGTCGTGACACGATCAGCTGACACTGTAGCTGTCTTTAAGACTCGGCTAAAAACCCATCTCTTCCATCATTACCTAACTTCCTAATTACAGATTTACTATCTTTATTTAGTTACCTTCTCTTTATCTCTTTCTCTATCTACCTTCCTCTTTATCTAAAAAAAAATAAAATAAAAAATAAATAAATACTAACATACCCTTGGCTATGTATACTGTGTTGGACTTGATGAGACTATTTCCAGTGCACTTATGTATTGCTGTTCTTATGTTGCCATAATTGCTTCTATTGTTTACCTCACTTGTAAGTCGCTTTGGACAAAAGCGTCTGCTAAATGACTAAATGTAAATGTACCTAGAGTAGGCTCCTCCCCCCTCCTTAACTGTGATAGATATACTGAGAATGAGGCGATGGAGTGAACGAAGGATGCTGCAAAATCTCACAATGTCATGGGACAGAGGTGAAAGACGGCCACATCTATCCTCCCAATATTTTGTTTTAAACAGATTTCTGTTTTTACTGTTATCGTAATTATTTTATCATTATTATTATATGGATTTTATTATTACATCTGTTTACATGCTAGATAAAACCAGCATAAGCTGGTAGCTGGTTTAAGGTGGCAGTAACTGGTTTAAGCCCCAGATATCACAGGTTAAAGATCTGGAATACATTTTGTGTGTAAAAACATTTGATAAAGGTCTTAAAGAAGTTGTTTTACAAACATTCTAAATCAAAAACAGACATCTTCTGTCTTTATGAAATCTTTTAGGACAGTGGTTTTCAAACTGGGGGGCCGCGAGATGGTGCCAGGGGGGCCCCCACATTTTATAAAATACATTCATTTATCATGAATTCTGTGTAATTAAACCTAAAAAATAATAAGCCAACTAACCAACAGCACTACTAGGTATAATTTTATGTTTTGTTTAATTAAAATATAACATTTTAAAACTGTTTTTGTCATACATTTTCTTTCGGGGGGCCGCGAAAAAATGCACTGAAAAAATTTGGGAACCACTGTTTTAGGAAACGTCTCAGAGATGTATTACAGATGAGTAAACACAAAAAAAAAAAACATCTTACATATGTCTAAACACAGATATCAAATAGATGTCTCTGTATATGTGATACAGTATATGGGAATAACTGTAGTCCTCTCAGTCTGGCAAAGCTGGTCAAGTTGGTGGGTCAGCTGGTCTTACCGCCTGACCAGCTAAGTCCATCTTAAAAAGGGACCAAAACACGGCAAAACCAGCTTTCCACCCCATAAGCTGAAGAGCTGTTTTAAGCAGTTTTTTTTCAGTAGGGTTTGGCTTTAGGCTACCGATATTTGTGCGATATTGTTTTCTGATTGTCATAAACAGATTTGAATTAAACAATACAAATTTTAAATTTGTTCATTAACTAAATGGGCTTATTAATAAGTGACCCGATGTACAAATCGATCGAGTCTAGTGGTAAACTTGTGAAACTTTTCTGATGTGTAAAATATAAACATCTTACTGTACAGATTCAAATCTAATCAATCCAATGGAAGCATAAAACATTCTTAAAAATGTAAACGAAGTTATTAATATATTACAACTTACTCATGTACTTCTCCCACACCTGCATCAGGCAGATATCGCCAGTCGGTGGCAGGCTAGTAGTATAGTTTAACAGAGTTATTTTTTAGGATATGAGTTCAACTCGAACATGCCTAGAACCTTCGAAACACTCTCGCGACACTTGATGTCATACACCGCACAGTCTGCGCAGCTCTCAATGAAGTCGAACACGCCCATCAGTATGTCATGTTTTTTGATTGGTTGCATCCGGGTGGGGCCAGAACATTCTTGGGTTCTATTGGTCTTCATGCTTTTTGTGTTCAGGGACAATCCAATTTATGATTGGCCGAATGCTGCAGAGGGACGAGCGCGATTGGTGGAGGGAGCAGACGCGGAACAGGGCGGAAAGAGGCGTGTGGTTCAGGATGCGGAATTAACGCATCCGCTGCGTCCGAACCCGAACTGAATATGGCGAGCCCCGAGAGCGAAAGCGGTTCTTCGGAAAACTTTCAGACATCCAAAGCAAGCGGATCGGACCAGCCGGGCGCGAGATGGGGACCACAGCACGCGGGTGCTCGAGAGCTAGCGGAGTTATACTCGCCAGGTGAGAATTTTAACTGGTTTTCTGTTTCTCCTGGGCACCGGTGTATGCCCGATTCTGCCCACACAGCGGACTAAACGGACTGTCAGTGATGATTTTAGCCTTGACCATCCACCTCCCGCCCGAGAGTGGTCAGACACCAAGCAAAGCGCGTGTACATCCAGTGTGTGGGGGCAAACGCGGCGCAGTTGTTATTGTAGCATGAAGGGAAAGACGTGATGTTTGTGTGGCAGTAAGTCATGCTACTAGTCATAATATACAGAATAGGACTTTTGTGCTCCTGTATGTGTTATGAAAGAGGGAAATAATTCATTGTCATTGACTTATAAGGAAAGTAGTTCTTGGAGGTGTTGACAAGTGATCAGCTTTGTTTTATTAAAAACTCCAAACATCCAACAAAGATCAAACAAAACATTAAAGCAGAGTTATGTTAAGACCGTTCATGGAGCTGTTTTTTTTCCAGGAATTAACTTTGTATGTGTCTCATATATTTACATATTTAGGTTGAATTCAGGTAGACTGAGTAAATTTTTGACATTGGAGAAAAGAATTAGAACAAACCAGCACAGTAAGACCAGTTTTAGGGTGTGGTAAGTTAGAAATATGAGTTTGTATATGTGGGTGGGGTGATGTGCTTCCAGTGGTTAATGGACAGTGACTGGTGCTGGTTTTCGGTTAGCGTGACTTCCATTAAACTGCGTTTGTTTCATGTGTCCTCCAGCTTCACGTCATTGTCCTCTATTAGTGCTGTTTACAGTCACCATGGTAACAGAGGGAGTGTTCAGATTCTTGGTATTAGATAATATCAACTTCAACAGAGCTCTGTTTTTCTAGATTTAGTCTTGTGCCAACCGTGTTGTGAATCTTGTTGTTTTGGTCACTTCAGGTTTGTTCTGGAAAATGATTCTGTTCTGAATGGAGGCCAAAGTTGAATTTCCCCTCTGCACACAATTGCATCTTTGTAAGGAAACAATGCGGCTGAAAAAAATTGTTATAAAACTGCCCTACAAGCTTTCTGTTGTAACCATTTCCTTCTGTTAAAAAACTTCTGAAGGATTGGATGATTGCTTAACAGTTACAATTATTTGTGATTATGTTTGTCTGAACAGCTGACGCCGGTAAATAGTTACTCTATAAATAGTTATTTTATACAATCTGTTCTACTGTTGGTTTATATTGACCACTTGTTCTCTTAAAGACCCACTCAAATGCCTTGAATTCCCCCCTTTAAATTTAGGTTTTATTTTCTTTGTCTACTCGGGGGCTTCAGAATGTAATGCACTGTGTTGCTAACTTAATGGTTTGGATTAAGACGGTAAATTTAAACAGTTAATAAACAGTTACACTTAAATGCTTAAGGCAACTTTTTTACGCATACGCTAGGGTCCTCATAGAGTACATGTTACTCAGTATTCATCATCAGGAGAGTGTTTGCTTTCTGTACACACACTGCCAGATTTTTGAAACGTCACGTACATTGTACGCATTGGTCGCACATGCACGTGCAAGAAAATGTAGTATGTAGCCCAGGAGATGCATAACATTTTTAGCAATGCGCAATGCATTCAACGTTTGTGTACATGCACGAGTTAAAGCTGCAGTCGGCAAGATTTTTTTGATCACATTTACTGAAACCGACACTATGCTCCAATAGAACAACACAAATTAGACTGTTAAAGAAAAAACCCAGCGCTTCTACCTTCACCTAGTGCCTGTTATTTGTTTGGCCAAAATCCACTGCTCCCTGTTCATCTGGTCCAATCAGCGCAGGCCGGTTCATCTGGTCCAATCAGCCCAGGGCTGTGTAAAATCTGCCTGTCCATCACAGTACCTGCACACGCCACAGATCCCCGCTCCCCCCTCGGGGTGTTACACATGCATCCGCCTGAAGTTAACATGTGTGTTGGATTAAACGCAGTATACTCTGGGATATAGATTGCCTTAAGGGTTTTTGCCTATTGGGCCCAGATCTTTCATTTGCAGATTCTACATCATTCAAAGAGATGCTATCAAATGCACTTTGGTACCCAGGTCACTTAAGGTAAAGACCTGATAGATAAACACTTGGCAACTTTTATGAAAGTTTACAAATAGTTGTGTCACACTGCTGACGGCAGGACTTTAGATGTTTTTCCTTTCATTTTTGTAACAAGGTTCACAGAAATCAAGATTAGCCAGTCTCTCCCCAAAGCTACACCTGTCACAAAAACATCATGTGATTATGCTCCTCATATTTTTTGTTTGGAAGCTTTTGCGGAAAAGTAATCCACATAAATATAGTTACACAGTTCAATAGGAAATAAAAACGTCTAAATCATGGTAAATTTTCTATTATAAAATGGGCAGTTCTGGTTCTTCATTCTGATTGGTTGAAACACGTTCTAAGCTGTGATAAAATTCCCTGGCAACCCCATGGTTCAGACCGCATCACTGTGCCACTGTTGCTGCGTACTGATTTATGAAAAAAAACACCACAGTCTTTAATCATATTGTACATTTTTCTACAATTGCACTGTTTGCACAATTAATGGCGATATCCAGATAATTGTCAAATAAATATTGTTGAGTTATCTCGTCAATTAAGAGAAAACAATTCCCTGAGGAATTTTTACCTCAAATTCATATATCTGCTTATCCACGATCTTACCCAACTTAAACACAGGTGCATTCACTCCCCACTAAAAACTCCACGTAAGTTTTGATCAGCGGTCTGAATCTCTCTAACCAAAGTCCTTCACAAAAATGGAATTGTCTCAGCTTTTAGCTGAACATTTGAGAGTTGATAAGAGAACAAATGAAGGTACAATGAAACAGCGGAGGGTCTGTTCTTTCATTTGATACATTTTATGTTTATTTAAAGAAGAAATTTTTTTCTGGAAGGCATTAAACTAAAACTGGGTGGCAACTTTTTTTTTTTTTAAACGCTGACGGGGAAATTTGATTCACACCTCAACAGTTGCACTACTTTGTTTGGTGGAAGAGTAATATTTGTATTAATATAATTACTCACTATTAAATAACTTATTTGCTGTGTTTTATTTTATGAAATCCTGCTATGCGTTTTATAAAAGCAATAAGCCCCGCGAAGCAGTGGTGTTACAGTGCATTTTATAACAGCTAAGGGGCACTGTAAGGCACGATGTGAATCGGTAACCCACCGCTTCTTGTGGCTTATTGCTTTATCGAGGATGAGGTTGTTAGATACATTATGATAGATGCTTTCTTTTTAGATGCTTTCTTTTTAGATGATTTATATGTGTTAAGTTTGTATTGTGGATGTCACTTTATCAGTTTGTTTTGAACAATGTCTTTTTTTGCAATTCTAAAGTTACAATTTTTTCCTTTGTATAAAATCTTGATTTGTTTTTGGCTTGTTTTTTTTAGGAAAAAGATGTCAGGAATGGATCAGTGTGGTTCTTTGCTTTACCCTCATGGCCTTTAACTTCTGTTACCTGGTAACATACTTCCACCTGGGACACACCTGGTACATCCTCTTGGGCATAGGTTGGTACAATAAACAAACCCACACAAACCCAAAATAAAATGTAATAGGATACAGGTATACACAACAAAAACGTTATGATCTAGTAGCTAAAATGTTTTCATGTGAATTGAAAGAGATTTGAGTTCGTGATAAGACTTTGAAAGTGAATTTATATACAGCTTGCCTAGTCGACGTCAAGCATCAGGTGTCTAATTGATCTCTGCTTCTGGTCTGTGTGTTGTTATGTGAGTGTAGTAGCAGGGATCCTGACAGCAGATTTTGCTTCTGGTTTGGTCCACTGGGGTGCTGACACATGGGGATCAGTAGATATGCCCATCTTCGGAAAGGTACTGGGATGAAACACTGTTTCTTTCTCCTTAATTCATTTATGTTACGCAAGAGGTCAGGTTAACTTTGTGACCCTGTCTGTGAAATCCAGGCGAAAGTCTCATGATCTAATTATGAGATTAGGATTTCATTCATTGATTTCACATTGATTGACATGGCAATTGACATTGAAATGTTTTTTCCATCCCATACAACAAATACATATAAAGTTCATCAGTATCATTGGACTAATTTTTTGTATAAAGGTGTTACAAATGTAAGACACCTACTGTACAACATGTTTATTGAACTATATAATACCAAAAGCTGGCTTCAACTTTCAATAGCTGGTTGTTAAAGTATTTTAGAACATTTAATTGTCAAAAAGCTATTTCTGTTTTAGTGCATGTCTGTATATGAGTACCGAATCCATTGTACATTATAATCCCTACAGCGTTAAACCAGATACTTGCTATTATCTGAAAAAAGCTGTGTTGGCAGAATTATTTATAGTATAGAATAATGAATACATTCTCCTTGTTGGTTGACTTCCAGGCCTTTATTCGACCGTTTCGAGAGCACCACATCGATCCAACAGCTATCACACGCCATGATTTCATTGAGACGAATGGTGATAACTGTATGCTAACCATTATCCCGCTGGCTAAAATGGCTGCAAACTTCCTGATGCTGCCACCCGGTAAGATGTCAATCATGTTAGTACACACAAATACTGAACCAAAATTTACATTTTTGACGACCTGAGTATCTCACTTCTCCTTTTGCTCTTTTTCTCTATCCAGCGGAGATCTACCGAAACTACCCTTGGTACTGTTATGTTTTTGCTTTAGCCATTTTTGTCACGTTGACCAATCAGATCCATAAATGGTCGCACACATATTATGGGCTCCCGCGCTGGGTGACGTTTTTTCAGGACTGTCACATTATATTACCACGGAAACACCATAGAGTTCACCACGTTTCACCTCACGAAACATACTTCTGCATTACCACAGGTATACCCGCTGAACCATTGTGAACAAAACGCATTCTCATACGCTTTCATGCTGTTTAAGTATTTCATGCATATTTTTGTGTTGTCTAATAGGCTGGTTGAACTATCCACTGGAGAAACTGGGATTCTGGAGAAGCTTGGAAGATCTCATCCAAAGTCTGACCGGAGAGAAGCCCAGATCTGATGACCTCAGATGGGCCCAGAAAACCAAGTAATGATCTTCTGCCACTGAACCACCTCCAATACCTCAGATCCGCTTGTAGGAGAATCTTCTGTCCTCCATCTAATTCTCCACCCTCGCAAGAGAAATGGCAAGATATCAAAGCCATCAATTTTTAAAAAATGTTGAAAGTAAGAGGGTTGACGATGTTACTGAAAGCAATATTCCTCTCTGCTTACTTCATTGATCAAAACATACACGGTTTCTCGTTGAAAACCTGAGACTTTGGGGAAATGTTTAAAACTCTTTAAAGTGCAAAAAAGATCATTCACAGTGTCAATACTTGAACAAGCTCTTTTTTTGGATGACTTTTCTTTAACATTGAACTGCTGTCAAAGCTTCTGCACTCTTGGGTTTGACCTTTGGGACTGATCTCTCTTGCTCTCACCTTCTTCTTGTTTGGGGGTACAGGGCTGAGAACCTGTGTCTTCTTTTGTTGCTTGTGTCTTAATGGACAAAGCAACATCATACAGTATGCAGTCTTACTTCAGTACGCCTTAAAAAAAATGAATCGCAGTAAAGAAACTGCTTCTCTTGGCCTCATCTTCGCACTTATATAAATATCTGAAATAACTGTTCATTGTTAATACTTTTCTTTTGAAGCACAGTTGCAAATTCAGAGGTGCTGTAGGCAAGTAGCGGTTGACCGTAAGCGTTGCGTTGTTAGTGTTTTAAGTAGATCAATGTTATGGTCATTAGTGTTTGTACCTGCAGTGTAAATACACCACGAGAGCGACGTTGCTGCTTGACTCTCAGATGTAGATCCCACGAAATTCCTCTGTGGTCCTCTTTTAATCTTGTATTCATAAGTAAGCCTGTCCAGAAAATTAAAACGTACACTCCATTGCTTGAGATTTAGTTTTGTATACGTTGTTACATTACAGATGTGCACAGCTAGTTTGAGGTGAAACGTTTAAGGCTAGCATGTTCTCATCTAATACTAGTATGACATATTAGTGGCAGTTATAGCATGATAAACAAGTCTCATAACAAAATGCTTGTAATTTCATTACAGTAATGGAATACACATTTTTACATTTTCCAGTATAAATTTCTAATAATGGTGAACTAGAAAAAAATTATTTTACTATCTAAAAGCAGTTAAATAGGAGATATAATAAGGATAATCTTTAATAATAATATATTGGCTTTGCTTTAAATATAAGTGTTGCTTTTCAAGCAATGTAGTTTAGCCAGTATTCATTGTGTGTGGTTACCATTGTAACAATCCTCCAGTAAGAGTAAAGAGGAAATGTGCGAGGCTCTGTACCTCCAGAATTTAGGTTTATATATTGTTTTTGGATGTGCCATTTTTTTGTAATCGGTTTAATATTTGTTTTCAATCACTGTCACATCCAGTTTACACCAAACGATTTTATCAATGAAATTCCTACTTTTGATTATCTCTTCACTTGTCTCTGCATTTTCATGCCAAACTTTGAAAGTCTTGTTACTGTTAGCAACAATTTGTTTCACTAGGTCAATGATAGGTCAGTACGATAATAATACAGATAGGTCAGCTTCTCTGAACGTACATTCCTCAGTCCATGTTGTGAAACTGTTACAATGAGGTCAGCCAGAACTTCAAAAATAGACATGAAGTAAAGTGTTTTGATCTGATTCATTATGCGTCATGTGTTACGTGTTCCTTCTCATCTGAATTCAGGAAGGTTTGTTCAGTGGAATATTGTAGTATTTTCGACTAATATCTTATATATTTCTATACTAAACGAGATGCCAAATTTATTTTTGCTTAGCTAATAGGTCTGTGGTGTGTTTGGTGTTATGTGAAGAGGACACTCCAGTGGAAAGTTTGACTGTACAGGGAATTTGAGCTTAAACCAATTTTTTAGATTCGATAAAATGTTCAATTTTTGTCATAGGATTGTATTTACTTTCATACAATTTTAGACTTCTGTGTATTGATGATCATATCATATTTCATGTCAAGGTATAAATTATTTAATTCACAGATTAAGGACTTCACCAGCGTAAGGGATTGTTTGTGCCATGACTGTAAAGCTCTTGAATTTTGCTTAAGAGAAGATTCTAGATTTGTGTGCAATGCATAAGGAAAATTGATATTGTGATAATAGGTTGATTGTGTTATTGATTGTGTAGAGTGTTAAAGTTAATTTGAGGCAAGCAAACAAAGATCTTTCTCTGTTGATGGTAGGATATTGAACTAATCCCATTGTGCTTGCTCAAAAATATTGTATTTTCCTTCAGATAACACAGCTAAGCCAATCCCTTATACAGCGGGGACTTGGAGAGAACTTGCCGCAGCTGTTGGGTCATTTGATTGATGACCATTGGCATTCACACTTGTTACTGAATGTTCATCCTTAGAGATTTATTGGGAGAAGCTTTTTAAAACGCAGCGTCAACTGATTTTGCAATTCACCTTAAAGTCTCCCGTTCAGTAAACTGACATTTTCTAGGATGGCTTTTTGTTAAAAAATGTTAATAACGCCTTAATGCCTTTTTGTTGTTTCCTGTTTTGAAAACTTTTATGTCAATAAGTTTGTATTTATAATGAAATTAATAAAGAACTTCAGTCTGATTTGAATCTGTTATTTATTTTGCTTGTTGCCTGTCAAGCCAAAATGGTTGGTTCATGTTTGTGCACATCTTACGCAAGATGTGTGGAATTTGCATGTTCTCCCTGTGTCAGTGTGGGTTTATACTTTGGGTACTCCGGTGTCCTCCCACACACACTCAAAAAATGATTCATTGGATTAACTCAATTAAATTGTGGGCAGGATTTCCATCCAATATGAATGTGTACCCCTAACTCATAAAAAACTGCTTCACACAATAAAAATATATTGAGTTGGTCCAACTCAATTTAAAGTAAATGGCAATACTCAATTAGTTGCCTCAACTCAATTTAGTGTAGTCTCAATAACTCAATTTAGTGTAGTTTGAATAACTCAATGTAGTGTAGTCTGAAGAACTCAATTCTGTTATTTTATATAAAACGTTTTTATATCATACTAATTAGCATAAGCACATGTTAGCATGCTAGTAATAATAACATATGATACTTTGGATGAGCATGTGAGAAGAGACTGATCTCTAAACAGGCATTAACACAGTCAGTGCTCATTGAGAGAAATATGTCACATCCACAACCTAACCACAAGCGCCACTCTTTTGCACGATAGTAACCAAACAATTTGAAAAAATATAATACAAACGCTTTTAAATCAATAAGATAAACGGACATTAAACACTATTAAGTCTTTCTCTTTACCTAAAAATGCATAAAATAACACTTAATTAAAAAAATTACTCTCCAAAAGCAGTTGCTGGGAAATTATTTTTCCAGAACCCAAACTCAAACTAATTGTGTTAACGCAATTAAAAAGAAATCAATAAATTATAGTACATATTTATTTTGTGTTATACTAATTAAATATATATACTTATTGCTCTTAATGAGGTATTTTACATTTATTGAACACAATTTTAATTTGTCATTTCTAAGAAGGGCTTGAATCTTTTTTTTGAGTGCACCAGGAACATGCAAGTAAGGATATATTGGAGATGCTAAATTGTCCTTTCCCCAATTTATGCATAGATCAAACTAACTATGGATTAACTTGTGTATAGATTACCCATTTCTTGCCCTGAACATATCAGCATTAAAAAAGCAATAAATAAATAACATACACGCAAAATAACTAGTTTGTAGGGTCTTGGATTACAAGGAGTTATCTGTTTAGTGTACCTATTTGTCTCAATTGCATACTCAAATTCTAGACATTTCTGGAACCACTCCACATCATGCTCTCGGTTCAAAACACGAACCCACTTTAAAGACCTAGAGGAGAAATTCATGTGACATGTGACCCTGTTTTATTTACCTTTACCTTTCAATCCAAAGTTCAGTCACTGAATCTCATGCACAGATACACCTGTTGCTCAAATGCATTTTTTCCTAACTCTTATAATATTATGCCTGAACCGAATAGGAAATAAAGCATGTGTTGAGCAACAATACATGACAACAGATTCATTCTCTGTGATTTTCTGTAGACTCCTAATGTTTTACAGATATGTTTTGGGATGATTTCAGTGAATAAGCATTGCAAGATGAATCTATATTTTAGATTATGATTATATTTTAAAAACATGCTTATTATGAGCTGTATTTTGTGGATCGACATTCAGAAGTAAGTAGTTACGCTGGCAATTACAGTTCAGTTAAAATTTTGCTATTTATGTAATTCAAAAAATGCTTTAGGGGAATCTCATTGTCATTGTATCTGAGAGAAAAGATCTTTCTTAAAATTGTTTTTGTGTTTAAACATCACAATAAGTTGTCAACAGAATAATATTGATGTTATCATGAAGAAAAAACTGTTTAGAGTTGTTAAGACTTATAGATGTAACCTTGTGTAAAGCATTTTTTTATAAATCTAATTTCTAGTAAAAATGTATATTTTAGGTGTCTCATAGCCCAATGCCTATTTTTCTGTGTGAATTATGAATAGTTTTTAATGAATTCTTTATATTTAGGTAAAAGTTGAAACTCTGAGCTCAAGTCTAATATAAGCTGTTACTCATTAATAAAGGTTGTACATTTACTTCACACCATAGAAAGGCTGCCAATGTTTTGTTTGGTTGAATAGGCTGTTATTTGGAACAAGCAAGTTCGTTTGTGATTATTCGTTTGGAGTTTTCCTGCTCAATGTGAGCATAAAAATAAACAGCACGTGTTTAATGTTTTATGAAGGATTAATGGGTGTGTTTATTACTAAGTGTTCTATTCAAAGTGTTCAAAGTTCTAGATCAAGATAATAGATCAAGATAATCATTTTGATACAGATATGTGAGGTACCAGTTTGTACCTCTAAAGTACCAATGTGTACTAATTTGTACCAGTGTGTACTTTCATGTACTTATATTCACCAAAAGTGCTGTTTAAAAGGTACCGCCCCAGTGGACACTTTTGTTCCTTCTTATACCTTTTTATTTTTGAGAGTTCATATTATCAATGAAGCCTCAGTGCAGAACATTTGTCCTTTATTTAAAAAAGACAGCCAGACAGACAGACCTGCATGTTTTCTTGAACATAATAAACATTTAATGAGAAATCAAATACGTATAAATCACATTATATCTCCAGTTGAGGACACCGTCTTGAATTGCAAAAATCACACAGATTACCAAAATGTGTTTTTCTGTAATTCAGTCAACTGACAACAATTTCGTTAAAGCGGCTGATCAAAAACAGACTTCCCCGCCTACAAATTTATGCTGAGGCTAAAATCATAAATCACTCTTGACATCTTAGACTTGAGGTTACAATTCACAAGTTAAACGGTAACGGCTGAAGACCAGACAAAAGGCTGAACGAAAGGTGAATCTATGACTTACCTGTGTGTAAAGAAAACTAACGCATGTGCCAAGAAGAAACAGGCTGTTCAGTGTGGCTCATTGCCTCAGAAGGACTGTGAGTATTTTATTTGTTTAAAGCTGATCCAGTAAAGAAACCAGAAAGATAAACAAAACAAAGGTATTTGTAATGTAAAGGATTTATATTTGTAGCTATAATTTGTACCATTTTGAAATATAAATTAAATATAAAGCTATTACTGAATACCTTGAACATGTGCCACCACTGTTATCAAGTTGGAACTTTGGAAGAGAATGCAAATCTCAATGACGTCCTCTTTCTCTTTGACCAAAGTGTTTTCAGAGTCCCGAATATAGTTCAAATGCACTTATTTACATTTTTTGTTGTAAAAAGTATACTTTTGGCATGGATTTCACACACATGGTTATAAACGTGCTTATAAATGTTCGCTACAAACTTTTAAAATATATTTATCCTATAAGTATATAAGTGTCCATAATTCATATTTTCTATTGTATATAAACTTTTTTTTGCTGTGTTCAAATGTTTTACTATTGTTCACAACCTTGAAATTGCAAATCGTTCAATAATACACTATAGCATACAGTTAGATGCGATACTTTATTAAGTACAGGCTAAAGCTGCACATGATCTAATTTGAATGAGCCTATAATACTTGACACCAGACCTTCAGTATTTGTTTTTTAATTTCTCCTTTTGTTATTTTATAAAGGTGATCATCTGATGTCCTCATTTGGACAGCACGAAGACATCAAAATCAAATTGAACTGATGTGAGATATGACACCAAACCTGATACCATAGTGACACAGCTCACGATACTGACCGACAAAATCTGTGGAAAGAAAAAAATTGAAACCTCTAAATAGGTCTTGTCAACTCCTATCTGATAAAGAATCAACAGTGAATCAGAATGAATCTGTACATACATGTATTGGCATGTGCTTTTGGTGTGGGTTCCTGGATTTCCATTAATGGCTTATGGGTGGAGCTTCCTCTGATTGTCAATATTCTGCCAGAGCGATGGGACTTACCCTCTTACCTCACAGTTATCATTCAGCTCGCCAATCTCAGCCCTCTACTGGTCACCCTGGCACACCAATTCTGCCCTGGTCGACTACGGGAAAATCTGGTTATCTATTCGGTCCTTTCAATTGGTATTGCAGCTTGTATTCTGCTAGCTTTGTTTTGGAAGAAAACCACAGTAATTTTAGGGCAACCACATAGCACAGCATTTTTTATCCTTACGTTCTTTCTCGCCCTTGTCGATTGCACCTCCTCTGTTACATTCTTGCCATTTATGATGCAACTGCCTGCCAAATACATCACCACATACTTTATTGGAGAGGGTCTGAGCGGTTTGGTTCCAGGCCTGGTGGCGCTGGCGCAAGGGGTTGGGATGTCCGAATGTGTCAATGTCTCATATGTGCCGAATAACCTTACGGAGCCTGGACAACCTACCTTTGTGGTGGAGACACGATACCTCCCTCCCAACTTCTCGCCAGAGGTCTTTTTCTCATTCCTGGCAGTAATGACAGCAATAAGTCTAGGTGCTTTCTTCATGCTAAATCGTGTGCCTCGTACTTTTGAACTCTCCTCTGAAAATCTTGTTCCAGATGATGTGGCGACAGTCTCTAAGGGTTTGGAAAGCCCTGTGGAACTCACTGCATGCACAAACAGTGAAGAGAAATTTGAAAAGAAGACCAGATTGCTACTTCCCGTAACTCTGGATAGCAGCTACCGGCTTGCATTTATGTATTTATTGGTAGTGTGGGTTAATGGAGTGACAAATGGGCTGTTGCCATCTGTGCAGACGTTCTCCTGTATGCCCTATGGAAATATGGCCTATCACCTCTCAGCTGCTCTGTCGTCAGTAGCCAATCCAATGGCTTGCATCATTGCAATGTTTTTCCCTAAACGGTACACTCTTTAATTTCAATCTATGAGCATTGTTTATATAATGTGCATATATTTCAGCACTGTTGGTTACTATCATATGCAATGTTTTGGATGTTGGTGTGCTTGTTTTTGACAATGACATCAGATGTCACTTGTTCAACCAGCAAAACCATCTTGATTGACTAGATTAACCAGAAAGACTGATGGCTGACCAGCTTTAACAGAGAAGAATTAACCAAATGTATTTAACTTATACTTAATATTCTTTTTATAAAGAATTTATCAAATCTTTCTGATTCCGATTTTGGTTTTCAATGTAACATTAAGAGTTTATGCTCTATTTCAGATCTTTAGTACTTCTTGGATTCCTGTGTCTGCTGGGCTCTGTTTTTGGAGGGTACAATATGGCCATGGCTGCTATGAGTCCCTGTCCATTACTACAAGACACGGCTCTAGGGAGTGCTCTTATTGTAAGTTACCTAGTTAGGTGTTCTGCCCAGTTATAGATAAATATCGTATTGATATTTGTATCTGTCTCGATGCAGTTAAGTACAAATTATTAATTGTGGTTTATTTTATTACACAATATAATAATCTCTTTCTTTGCTAAAAAAGGATGAATAAGAGATTCATTATGCACCAAACAACCATCTAGTTTTGCATTTGCTTACATCAATAATGCTGAGCTGTGTAGTTTTTTGAATACTGACTAATGAGGTGAGAGAATATACTTTCTCAAACATCTCTTACTTATTCTGATCTTATAAGTCAGACCACCATGATCCATCTGAATTCGCCTACTTCCATACTTTATAGTATGTAATTAGTATGGGAAATGAATAGTAGCCTATGTCTGTCCAGTATGGGAGAAATACCCAAATGGTCTGTTTTTGCATTTTTTTTAAAAGTCCTTAACGGTCACCCCTTTGTCATGAAAATGCACTATACAAACTTAAATAGCTGTAATTCGTGAATGCTTTGGAATACAAACATACAATCTCATCAAAATAATTACAAAATATTATTTTTTATAAAAGTTATTTAAGTTTAACCATTTAAATGTCACCATCTGTCACAGTCCCTTATACAGTACACCTGAGTTTACTTTAATAATTTTCATGTAGATTTTAATTGATTCAGGATAAACTATGTATCGTTGGAAAGGGTAAGCCTTTAGAATAAATATTTTAACAGTGTTTTATGGTTTTTCAGTGTTTTGTCACTGTCCAGACAGCTGGATGACTACTTTACTTCAGTGTTTTGCATGTAATTTTTTATCTTATCATGACAAACAATATATCTTTGGAAAGCTCTAAGAGTGTTGTTTTCATAAATGATGACGTAGTGAGAGTCAGTTTTTAAAATGTCATGGGCCCACAGGCAGGCCCACATTGTTTTTACATATTTATAGCACTAATACCCTATTCTAAACCAAAACAATCTTGACAAAATATATATAGCTGGAAAGCCGTAAGAGTCAAGTTTTCATATATAATCACCATTTTGGGGAATAAATAATGTAGAGAGAGTTTTTTTGTTACATGACCCCACCCCTCATAGGAATGCATATATATTCATATATCCTATTATTAATATTAAAAAATAATGAAAAACAATATATCATTGGAAAGCTCTAAGAATTTAGATTTTATATTTCCAAACCTTTTTTCAGTAATAATAATAATAATAATGCAGTGACTGTAATTTATATATTTGTGACAAGAGTAGGAAGCAAACCGTTGACACCTGGTGGCCGTTGTTGGTAAAACCACTAAAAGTGTGACAGAAACCTATTTTTTATATTTAAACTTACAATTTGGATGAGAACTAGTTGAGACTTGTGGCTTTATGCTTTTAGCATTTTGGCCATAAACATTTTCATTTTTATGTTTTTTTTTTAAATAAATATAAAATACATACATTCCATTATTTTGGTTATTTAAAATAATTTTAAACTGCTGTAACAATTTTTCTGTTTAATACTTTCACCATATATATATATATATATATATATATATATATATATATATATATATATATATATATATATATATATATATATATATATATATTATATTATATTTATTTTTTTTAAAAATATATGTAACTTACCAAGAAATGAAGCTATTCCTCGAAGTTAAATTGTATTTGTTTTACAACACCAAATGAAATAATTTTCAAGGTGGTTGTTAGTACATGAGAACGAACAAATGGGTCACATATCCATATGCACCTACACATACTATAGCTTTTTATTGAAAAAGTCAAGAAGTAAGTACCGGTACTTAATTTAATCCAGTATGGACTGTCACACTATGCGATTTTGGACAGTATGCGATAAAGTGTTTTATAAATTCTCTTGTGTGTTTCAGGTTTTGTCGTGGGTTTTCTTTACTGGCCTGATGTCTTATGTGAAGGTGATGGTGGGTGTGATTCTCCGGGACAGGAGTCACAGCGCTCTCGTGTGGTGTGGAGCGGCAGCGCAGGCAGGATCGTTGTTGGGCTCTGTTGTTATGTTTCCTCTGGTTAACATCTTTCATTTTTTCCAGTCTGGTGATATTTGCAACAACGAATGCTCATTATAACTGTCTGCTCTGCTTTTTTATTTTACCATTGTCCATTATAAATTCACCATTTGTATTTTTATATGTTATTGTTGGTTATTTATGGTATTGTGAAACATTTAATTATCGTAACTATTTTGGGAGGATATCATTAGACATCATTAAACATCATTAGCTCATCACTAAGTAATTATGTGTGTTATAAACGCTGACTCAGGTTAATATTACAGGAATGTGCCTTTCATTGTCACTTTCCCTGCCATCACTAGATGGCGCTCATTTACTGCATCATTTGTAGACAGCTCCACTCTTGCTGATGATGGCCTGAATTTACATCAGTTGCTGTAAGAATGTAATGAGTTAAAATCACCCTGAAATAGAAATCTATGTAAAGTAATAAATTCAAGACAACTGGCCATCGTTAAAACTGAGTGGAGATAATTAGTGGTAGCCTAATATAGAGAAACACTAGCATTGCATATATTTTATATGTATCATATATAGCTCGCCATTTAGCTGGGACTTTAATTGCTTTTAGTCAAAGCAACCTGCAGTAAATTGGTAGCAGAGACCCTAAACACCTCTGTAGCATTGTGAGATTGCTTTGCTAGGCACAAGGTATGATTACCACCTCAGTAAATCTTCAGCTCTCCAGTCACACCAGTTCAGAATCGACCAGTCAGCTCTTGAGTTACCAGCCTAGATTTGTAACCACTAGGGCCACTAGCCGTGTTCAGTGGACCAGTAACTCTTCCAATCAGAGAAAATGTACGATTATTTTAGACGTCAAATGATTCAAAACACCAAGGAGAGCTGGAAGAATTTAATGAATGACAGCACATTGCAAGAGTTTTTATGTGAATATATTATTAACCGAATGTTTAAGCCTTTTACTTAGGAGGTTTTGTAGCAAAAGGCTGCAACATATTGTTATTTAAAAGTTATTTAATTTACTGACTAATAACCTGAGTAGCCTAATACTTAAAGTGAAATTACTCAACCTTAAGTCCCACCAATAACTATGGTAGGTTGCACAGACAGATCCCTCTGCTCGAGTCCCTACAGGTGATCAGAGAGGCAGAAACGATTAACTGATGAAGAGAGACAAAAAACGAGCACTGTTCACTCATCCTGTTCTCCTGAGGCAAAGAAAGAGAGACACGGCGAGTTAAAGAGACAGAGAGAGTGAGAGAGGTGTCAGCTGCTGACCCTGATTCTTGGGCACTCAGGAATGCTTGAGTGATCCTAACGGGGCGTAAAAAGCCCAAATTACCCTCCATACATCCACCCTACGCAAAGCCTGGAGGTCAGAGGTCAGGAGATCATGCAGATGCCCTCTTCACTGTAGTCAGCATCTCAGGGGAGACCAGACGTTTCCTGAAATCTCCACAATGAAACATCTGATGATCATATGGTAGTTCAGACAATACAACTTATAAGATATGTACATTTCTATAATTGTATAGTTTTGTTTTATGTGTGACATTTCAGAAATCTTTGTAAGTTTTCTCAAAATCTGCTTTACAACAAAAAAAATAAAGTGTTTATTAAAGAATTATCTTGATTGACCTTTTACAACCCTCTTCACATCCGCACCAACTATGTGCCACTTCACAAGATGAGGACTCTCACAAGCCACTGTGCTAGTTTAACCATTTAAAGTCCCAATTGTTCAGCTGTGAAAAATGTAATAGAAATAACAGAATGCAAGGATAATTAGCTCAATTTCTTGCATCTCTCTCTTTCTGTCTTTCTCTTTCCCATTGTGCGACTGTGGTATTGACATGCAAAGTGTTTGGTGGAGAGAGTGTATGATTTTCTGGCTGAGTGTCAGATGGTCTTTCACTCTTCCAGCTGGTCGGAGAGCGTGTTGCCACCTGGTTTCCTTATTTTGCATCACGTGAGAGCTGCAGAGGGTAGAAGGCTCTTTAAAAATCACTGCTGCGAGTTCCATCTGCTTTTGACTGAACTACGCTGATATGAACATGCCCTTAAGTCTTCTAACATGTAAAGACTCTACAGAAAACATACAGTGTGCGGACAAAAAAACGACACACTGATGTTCTCCAACCCAGTTAGACTTTATACACTGGTGCATAAAAGCGATAAAATAACTATTTTTGGTACTTTTCAGTCAAAGGAGAATCATTTCTTTTATAGCTTTGTAGGGGTGAGCGGGGCACAAACTAACGCCGGGGTTAATTGTAACACGGCTACTTTACATATTTATAGATGGCCGAGCAATTTGTGCTTTTGGTCTTTTTCTCTTACTTTCAGAAAATTATCTCCTGTAAATTTGTGAAAAGTTTTGATGTTTTTTTTTCATTAAGATATTGAACAAAGAGTGTTTTGGAGGCATTAAAGTATTTCTTCATCTTTTTTTTACGATTTCTGACTTGGGTGTGTATCCAAATCCAACCTTATATTATTTTAACTGTCTTGTTACCTAAAACATAACACCATTTTGAAACATGTCAGCAACTCCTAGTAACTGATAAATGGGATTGAAAACACTGTAACACAGCGGGGTTAGTTGTAACATAGTGTTACAATTAAGCCTCAGGTATACAATGATAATGAAATGAAAACAATATAAATACTATTCATCAAAATGATTACTGTAAATTCAACATCAGGGAAAATAACTCACAATTATGACTTTTTATCTTAATTGTGCAGCCCTTAAAAAAAAAATCGATTTATATGCATTGATGCATAATACAATGATTGTTATAAAGGATTGTGGATGGATGAATGTGTGGATATCTATCTATCATTGGGGAAAATATAAAAACAATATCCACCTGTAGTATATCACCAGAATTTTATTGAATTATTTGTGTTTAAACAAAGGTTTCTAGTGTTACAACAAACCCTCTGTTTGTTATAATTAACCCCAAATATGTAAGTTGTAACGTTTGCACTGTCAGATTGTCTGTATAATTGTACGATAACGGTAGGTCCCACAAACAAACTTTAAGTGTTCAGTTGTAGCATTGTGTTGTGTGTTGATTGTGTAAAAAAATTATTAATTGAACCTAAATATTTTTTAAATGATGAAGCTAAAGCCAGCTCTCCCATATGTACTTTTTTTTACTAGACTTTTTAAGCAACTTTATTTTTAAAAGTATACTATGAAATGCATATGCATTGCAATATTTTACGATTACATAGACTTAATATGAAAACTGACCTTTTTGGATGTGCAAAACATGCACATTAATGTGTGCATTTAATGCATATCAAAGTAACACTGGCCAATATTAATGTAGTAAGCATATACTGTACACCACCGGTCAAAAGTTTTGACTGAAACACCCTTTATTCATATTTTTTTCCACATTACAGGATAATAATAAACTCATACAGACTTTAACTATAATATTTATCATCTGAAGTGCTGTCACCCTTTGCCTAGGAATTGCAAAACCGTATTCATGTCATTTTATCAAGACGCTTCTTGAGATTTCACCTTATTAGAATATTGAGAAGTTTACATTTAATATGTGCTCTTATTGGCTGTTTTTTCTTTAATAATCAGTCTAAGTCATCTATTAAAAAAAAGTTTTAAAATAGCAAATAATCTGCTAAGTTGAGGGATTTAACCATACACCTTTAGATTAAACAATTTTTAAGATCATTGTTAACATTTCTGTCAAGTGTGCTAGTGTAAATCTTGTGAATTTGATATCAACAGCCTGCAACTTATAAACAATCGTTGTTTTGACGTGCTATGTTACAATTTGTATCATTATAAAACACTACAAACTGTAGACGGTGTCTGGCTGTTCCTCTTAAGTTCAATCAGCTGCTTCTCTGCATTCAGCTGTTTAAGCGTTACGGTAACGGTTTCATTAATGATGTTTTAATAAACTCCTCTCTGTGTCATTCACACTGTCAGGCAGATGTAAAGGTTTTTTTGGCTTTATTGTAGCAGAGAGGTCCGGCGAGGGTCATCTAACTCCCCCGGGATGCTTTATTTGCTGACGGTGTGTGTTGAGACATATGGGGACCTTTTAGGATGTGAAACACAGTGAGGAAGTATGAGCCTGTTAGTCTGTTGTATTGAGTTCATTATTGCTCACTTATGGTGGAAAGAATTTGTGGTCTGTACATTTCTATGGTCAGTAAATCTTCAGCGTATCATTGTTTAATGATATATACAACTCTCTTATACAAAAGGCCTTCTGGGGCTGAAATGTGGGTTCATAGCACACATGGCATTGGAGACACACATGTGACAACTGATAAGGAGATAAAGATAGACTGACAATCTGTCTGATGTTAATGCAATCGTTCACCCAAATATGAAAATTCTTTTGAATAGTGTTAAATTAAAATACCATCATGTTATCTTCTTATATTGGGGTCAACATATGTTCAGCTAAAAAAGGGGAATCATACACATCTGGGATGACATAAGGCTGGGGGGAATATCATATTTGGGTGAATTTTACCTTTAAAACCCCTTAATGTAATAGCAAACTGTTGGCAGACCTTTTTGAGATTAGTTTATGTTACATTTCCCAACAGCAGCTTTTCCCACCTTGCGGATCTCTAAAGAGGATGAAATCTAAGAAATTTCCCTCCAGTCTGCCTGAATGCTAATGAGTGTTGCGTTAGAGCCTTCAGATGACCTTGACGGTAGGCACATCTGGAGAATAGCGCATTAACTGTATTAGTATGAGCCTGGCACGATAATGCAACAGAACGTAAGTCACTCTGATAGTCCCACACAGCTATATTCAGCAATCGCCTCTTATGCGAATGTGTTATAAGGACATTCTAGAGGTAACATAACACATTTCTCCACAACAGATGGCTAATATTGAAACTTCTGTTCTGTATTATTCAATTTTTTCACTGTGCAAAACATTTTCGCTCCGGGTTGTTTTGATGCGTTTTGCCCACCTAACTGGCCAGTGGGTGTAAACCATGTATGCGTGTGTGTAGCACATCTAAAAGCTCAGATGCAAACCAAAAAGCGAACCAGCATTTAATATTATGAAGATCATGAACCGGTCAACACACATACACAAACACACACAAAAAAAAATGTACACAAAGATGCAAAAGTTGTCTCTGGGGTAGTACCTTTTCAAAAAGTACACTTTTGTACTTAAAATATGCATATTGGCACCTTAAAAGTACATACTGTTTCCTCAAAGGTATATCTGTACCAAAATGGTACATTTTAGGACCTTTTTACCATCCTAGTGACAACGTTTTTCATTTTTCTTGAGAGTGCAGGTGTCCACTTTATGGGGACTTAAATGATATACTTTTATATGTACAAACTGCATATTCTATTTCCTTCCATTATATAAATGTAACCCCACACCTAACTCCCAGAATTTTTTTTGCTATGTCTATCTCGTCCAGCTGATTTATGATTTTTACTCATGTCTGGAAAGGACAGTGTTTTTATATAATGAATGGAGAGAGTGTCCATTTGGACCCGAGCCACATGAACACTATGAGCTCATCACCATGGTAACCTTCAGAGAGATTCTTACCTTTCCAGAGTCATTTCTGCTGTCATTGAGTTTTGTAATGTGCACATCTCTCGCCTATCCTTTCTAAACTTGCACTGTCATGGCACAAGGCATTTTGCATGAAATCAAGTTGCCGTGACCCCTGATATGGAATGACATTAATTTATGTAAAAAAATGATTAGACTGTATTTATGTTCTTGCACTAACACCAACAAATATTTGAAAAAAGTTGTATAGTTTACAAAAAATGTCTAAATGTCTCCAACTGGTCAGCTACTGGTTGAGCCAGGGTTGCTAGGGGGTGGATAAAATAGGACTGGTTGGGTTTTTCAACCAAAAAGAGCAAAATTTTGACAAAGTTACAGATCCACTGTGTTTAGAATCAAACTTTAAAAGAAACACTGCACACTTCAGCTTCAAGCATAAGCATGAATTATTATTAAATACTTGAGGGGGAAAATATTGGAATGCAACCCCTCCACACAAACAACCCTTTCATTTTTCTTCTTATATTAGAGTACCTGACTTTCTTTTAATTCTCCAATGGTTTCTATATTGTAAGGTCAGTGAAGAAACACAAAAAAGGAAGAAAAAATATAGGACAGACAATATACAATGAATTTTACATTCAGGCCAATGGTTCTCTCTCTCTCTCTCTCTCTCTCTCTCTCTCTCTCTATCATTGTTATACTGATGTTTATTCAACCTCACTTGCATTTCTCATGTTATAACACCATAACACCATAACACCTCACCTGAAGTTACAGGTTGAGCATGTCAGACTCCCCCACAGGATTTTATTCTGCGAGTCTTTCAGTGAGTTTAAACTCGACATGTTTTTATGCTGTGCTGGCTGAACAATTCACATGTTGCACAAGTCCAAAGGTGTTGTGCAACACAAACAGTTAAGTTTTGAAAGCTGTCTTATTCCGGAAGGTCACCCTGTGCCAAAACATCTGATATTTCTGAGGAGAAAAGTATCTTCAAAAGAGAATTCAACTTAAAAATGAACCTTTGAATAAACATAGATGCTAAATATTTTTCTCTGAGTGCTGGGAGGCAATCATGGTCATGCATATTTATAAAGCTAAATTTCCATTTTTAGTCTTTAAAAAGAAACAAAGTGACCTTAAGTGGATAAGGAGGACAACTGAGTGGCATAAAATACCAACTGGACTGAGTGTGTGTGAGTGATCTGTCTAATACTTTAATAATGTCTAGTGGAATGCACTAGTAGATCAAATGAATTATCTTACAGAATATGTGTCGATAAGAATTTAGATTTTTTTTCATGTGAAACATTCAACAAAACACCCTCCATTCCCAAATAAATTGTGTATGGTGTACAGTGGCAGCTTGTAAGTGTTCATCCGAAATTCAAAATATGTGTTTGGAGTGTCATGTGTCTTGCTTGTGTTTTCAAAATATGTGTGACCATGTGCATCAAGTGTTTTGTCAAAATAAGTGCCTGCTGCCCACACGTCAAAACCGTTTATGATAAAAGAGACGCTCACGTTCACAAAATACACGCAAGACACTCCCTTAACACTCTGATTACCCATGAGATTATACGAGTATCTGGCAAATGTGATGCACATAGGATCTCTTGATGCGCAGAACACATATTTTGAAAAAAGGAACCACACACATGATGGGCTACATACATGTTGTGACGAACTTCACATCGAGCATCCTCGAAAAAAGTCAATGGCCGCCACTGATGGTGTACAGTACTGTTCAAAGGTCTAAAGGCCGTTTCACATGGTACGCGGCAAGCGGCAAAATCGCCGCGCGGCTTCAGCTTTTCTCTTGTATCAGAAGCGGTTTATGCAGCATTTAGTGTTAATGTGTGTATCTTCAAAGGCCCTGCCATTAGGGACAGGATTTTGGGTGCATGAGCAAGGCGTGTGGACCAACTCCTTTTTACCTCTATAACCCCCACCATTTTGCTGCTTTCCGCATGTATCCTATTTTGCAGCGTACTGTGTGAAACGGCCTTTAGGCCACCAGGCTACCACACTGTAAAAACAATTTGTTAATTTTTAAAAAAAGGTAAGTTACCTGGTTGCCTTGAAATATTGAGTTAATTCAACTTAAAAATATTAGTTAACAAAAAAATGTGTAAAAATTTTTGTGTAAACTAATATTGAATTAACTCAAAATTTTGTAGCTACACAAAAGTTGTAGGTCTCTTTTATGAGAATAAAACCAGAAAACACAGTACATTTGTATGCAGTATTAAAATAAAATTAGAATAAAAATATAGGGTAAATGTGAAGTATTTAATGTGACCTTCCCTTACACTTGATAAATAACAGGAACATGCCAGCTCACTTTAACCTAAATATAATAAAACTCTTATTTCTTATTATAATGTAATGACAGTTTTCTTATAAGAGTTCAAGCTGAGCTTAGTGCTAAAGGGGGTCACATTATTTATTCAAATAATTATGTCTTTATACATTTTGTGTACATATAATACTTCTAGTTTTAATGTTAAAAAAGTAATATAAGGATAAAAATAAATAAGGATAGTCATTAAAACAACAAAGCTGGTGGTGGCTGAAATCTTTTGCACAATACTGTATATTAATGCACACATGCAAGTGTGTGTTTGGTGTTGTTTAGACAGGACAATTTATTTTAAAATTAGGCCATGGCCCTGTTCTTAAAGCATATGGTCAACCATTCACACATGTTTGCAGCAATATACTGTGAGTGCCTAAGGCCTTGCCCTCATACAAAGAAATCACGAATAATGAAACATCAAGGCCTGACCTTAATGTTGCATCAGACACATAAAGAAAGAGATGCAATAATAAAAAGAGAGAGGTTTTGACATGATTGAATAATGCAGTACTTTTAAATACTTTAAAAAAGCTTTTAAATAATTTTCAAGACAAATTTAAATAAAAGCTTGATAAAAAATGAAATGATGTTGTATTTCCAATGTTAGTGAATGCACATGGATCATGGCGATATGACTAATACGGCAGACTAATGTGCCTCCCGGGTGGTGCAGTAATTAATCCCATAGATGGCCAAATCAGTGATGTTTCCAGGGTCATAATCAGGTTCATAAGAGATCTGCAGTCACACATGTCAGTGTTGGGTATGTGTCTCTCATGATTCTGCTGAACACGCACCTCTGCATCTGCAAGCATAAAGAGCACCTGTTACAACCCATTAATGACATTCATAAAATCTGCACACAGCTAACGTGTTACCATTTGGTGCACTGAAAAACACAGAGCTTCAGCAACAGCATTTGTCCTTCAAAAGCAATATAAAATGCCTGCTGCGCATTTATGTGTCCCTAAAGCTAAATTAGAGTGATCTGCTTCTAATGCCGAAGATCAAAATGTTGTTTAACATGATGTATTATTAAAAAATCATATATATGCATTGGGGGATATGGATAGCATACTAAACAACTATCTTTGGAGGCTTTTGGAGTATAAAATGTTATTATTTATATAATTTCGCTACAGTATATCTTCATCTTAACACATTAATAAATCCTTCAGGATGTTTTCCATCGATTTTTTTCTGCAGCTATTTGATAGCGAGTTTCCAATTTTCTAAACTTGCCCCTCATCCAAGCCTCCTTACCTGCACCCACATATCGAAAAAACCAACCTTTGCCCTGTAGTGAAATGTGTTTAACAACGGTAAAACACACCACAACACTTTACCACTAGATTAAATTGTTTCAGCCACACACCAGCACACCCACATACAAACACATCAAGCGATCAACATCAGGCAATCTGTGCAGTATTTCTCAGCACCCCCTCTCCCTCTCTCTCCTCTCTTACTACCCTTTGTTATGTTTCAGCAGATGGATTTGGGAACAAAGAGCACCCCTCCACCCCATCCCATTTCCACCCTACCCCCATCACACACACACTCACGCATCACTCACTCAAACACAACACACACTCATCATACACAGTCTGCAAGATGCTTCAGTTCAAACCGATTTACTAGATAAGAGCACAACTCGGGTTTGCTCTCTTACACCATCTTTCACCTTCTCTGTCCCTCTGCCAATCTCTATTTAGCCTTGTATGTGTGTGCGCGTGCATGTGTGTGTTTGGGGTAGCAGGTGTATAGATCTCTGGGTTCAGTGGGTCAGTCTTCAATAAAATCAAGAAGATTGAAGTCAATTTGTGCATTGACAAGCTGCAAATCAACACCAGAACAAAACCGTGAGGATCAGAAACAGCCCACAGGGTCTCCACTCTGATCTTTATGTTTGTTATCCTTGTTGAAGCTCAATACAGAAATTAAAACATACCGTTGTCCCATGTTTGCTGTGTGTTGGGGGTAACGTATTACAAGTAACGTGCATTAAGTAATAATATTACTTTTCTGAACTAACAAGTAAAGTAACGCATTACTTTTTTTTAAAGTAATGCGAGTTACTTTTAAGTTGAATTAATTTGATAAAAAAATATATATAAATATTAATAATTAAACTGAACGTAGTCACACAAAAGCCTGAGCGGGAACAGTTTGAGAAACGGAGTTGGCAGGTCAGAGCTTGACATTTTTGCGATGAAAATGTGCAATTTCTAAATGCAGAACTTCTAAATCATAAAAAACACCTGCAAGGCCTGAAAGAGATCAAGCCTCAGCCAAATAAGAAAAAGTGATGCAAAAGTAACGCAAAAGTAACGTAAGTACTACTTTCCATGAGAAGTAACTAAGTAACGCAATTAGTTACTTTTTTGGGGAGTAACTTAATATTGTAATGGATTACTTTTAAAAGTAACTTTCCTCAACACTGGATTTGACTGAATTTCATTGTTTTTGCAGTGTATTTTGTATCCCGTTGAAGATTCTGGCACTACTATTTAATTTAGTTTCATTGTTACCAATTTTTTTTTTTTACCGTACATTACTTACAAGAGTACCGAGCCCCTAAGGTGACATTGGAGTAAAAAAATCTATAGTTTAGTTTCATGTGCTCACGTGAAACTTTCATGTGCTCACGTGAAACTATTATGTGCTCACGTGAAACTTTCATGTGCAGAATTTTTTAAGAAATTATCGCGCGCGCACATGAAAGCGAAAGTTTCACGCGAGCACGCAATAGTTTTACGCGAGCACGCGAAACTAAACTTTAAAAAAAAATCTGCACATGAAAGTTTCACGTGAGCACATGAAAGTTTCACGTGAGCACATGAAAGTTTCACGTGAGCACATTAAACTAAACTTTATTTAATTTTTGCTCCATGTCCCCTTAGGGGCTCCGTACTAGGGCACCTGTGTGAACTTAAAGAGAACAGGTTAAACTGGTTTAAGGATACATTTTATGCGTTTTTGCTGTTCATTTACACAACAACAGCATTCTAGGGGCATGAAAATACAAATTTTTGAAAACAGGTATCAAAGTGAAAGTTTTTAAGACAATATTTATGTGACAAACTTTAGCTTCATTGTTTGCAGATAACCTTTGGGTATTTTATGAAATGCAAACATTTTTAGGTGTACTGAATTGTCCAGAAAGCTCTGAATACTTTTTGGGGGACACTGTATGATCATATGGCCAGTAGCAGTACCTAATTTAAATCTAAATTTTAGGAGCAGATATGCATTGTCATGACTATTTGACTGCATGACTCTTATGTATGGATCATTGATCATATGTTACAAATCGAAAAATCACATCCTGTGAAATAACCTTCCTCACCCTCAGGGACTTCTGGAGTGGGGAAAGTCATTTAGATGGCAGCGTACAGGTCTGTAATCATGGATGGATGCTCTCTTTGCAGGCTGACAACACACTTTACATTGTCATTCCAATGCAGCCACTTACTTAAGTGCTTCTGATTGTTAGCAAGTTACATGAATGAAGTCATAAAATTTGTGAGCTGACAAAGTTGACATGAGGAGTAATACTAAAATTAAATATTGTGTAACTGTACAGCTATGAAAGCAGGACGCGTGATGAAATGGATTGTCTAGCGTGTAGGAAGTGTAAAAGTGCTGTGAAAACGAGCTATTCAGGATTCAGGATTTGAATAGGTTGTATTTAACTAAGAGGCCCATTAGCAGTGTTATCAAGAGCTTCTGCCCGGTCCTTCTGTCATATATAAAGGCACCTGCATCCCCTACCCCATCATTTAACTCCCCCCACCCACCAGACTCCAGAGTCCTGTTAAAATATTGAGCAGGTACTTAAGTGTAATTTGGCTGAGTGCAGGCATCGCTGAAGGGCCCTTCATTCTCTGAAGACGTTTTGAAGAGACGAAACGAACGCCATCAATTATGTATACTATTATTCAACATCTCAGACTAAACAGAGACAAGAGCCGATTCAGTCTAATTTTGGTTTTTGTGTGATTATACAATTTCTGCTAGTGGCTGACAGGTCTCATTACAAAAACAAATGTGCCAGAGTTAATTTTTACCCCATTCTCAGTTTAAGTGATACATTTACATTTATGCATCTGGCAGATGCTTTTATCTAAAGCCACTTACAGTGCATTCAAGCTGTACATGTTTAAGTACACGTGTAGTTATGTAATGTGTGTTACCTGGGATAATATCACAACCCTGTAGTTTATGTAATTTATGCATCTCCAAAGATTATTAACACCAGTTGAGCTATACAATAAATGGTTCAAAAAAGCTGGCACTTTACAAAGATCCTAATATGTACCAGAAACATTGGGTACCAATATGTAAATCAAAAGTACTAATATGAAATCTTCAGGTACAAAGGTGTAGGCTACTTTTTAAAAGGGCACTGACACCCAGGGACAATTATTTTACCTAATAAAGGAGTTTCTTTGGAAATCAAGTTTTATCTCGGCCCTTTCCTATGTTTGTTAATTTTAAACATGGAAATATTGTGAATACATGAAATTATGTTTGGATAAACTTACATAAAACTTTTCAAACAATTTCACCAAAACATAATTCATTTACCCTATGTTTTGAAACAACCCAGCGTTTGGTCTGTTACAACCCATCCGTTTATTTATATCCCAAAATCTATCCAGTCCTACTGCGTCGTTTTCCAGCATTTATACTTTTGCATTGTCGTCCATGTCGATGTGCAAACACACATGCAGACCGCTGGTATCCTTCATGACAACTGTGAGGGGGTGAATTTTTTTGTAACTCATCCATTTAAATTATATTAAGCCTTAAACTTCTGCATAATTAAGGGCGTGGCCACTTGAGTGATGGTTGAACAGCCACTGCTGTCACTGGAATCGAGCTAGGCGGGCGTGGTTTCAGCCACCTCAGCTTCACCCATGTCCCGCCTCTTTACCCATTTTCGGCTTTGCGTGAGTGATTCGCGGTGACGCGCGGCCAAGATGGCGACGGCAGGCAAGGCCTAATTAAGCTTCAAAAACGATCTTCACCAACCAATGGGTGACGTCACGGACACTACGTCCATTTTTTTCACAGTCTATGGAAAAATACATATGAAACAGTTTTTTTACATGACGGGAGGGGTTCAAGTGGACCAATCACAGCGATTGCAGTCCGCGTAGAAATGACACGTTAAAAATTTGGCAAGGTGCATGCCATTCTATGCAAAGGCTATGGATAGTCTTGGGTTAAAACAATCAAGCATTTTTTAGATTGTTACAAAACTATAATTTACTATAAAATAAAACACTCTCAGAAAAAAGGTACATACAGGTACACAAGTTGTCACTGGGGTGGTACCTTTTCAGGTACACATTTGGCACCTTAGTACATATGGCTGGGTTATGTTGGACCCATAATGGGTAAATATTTGACAGAACACATGCTGGGTTACAATTGACCCCATGCTGGGTTAAAAATGACCCAATGTTGTGTGGTTGTTATGCAATCATGGGGTATAATAACCCAGCAGCTGGGTTAAAACAACCCAGCAATGGGTCAATTTTAACCCAGTGGTGTGTTCAGTCCATTATTTACCCATTATGGGTAAAAAATAATCCAGCCATTTTTAAAGTGTTGGTTCCTCAAAGGTACATTCTGTATCTGCACCAAATGGTACTTTTTAGTAGTGATGTTACATTTGAAGCGAAGCTTCGGAGCTTGTGTCGAGCAAAAGTGGGCGTGCCAGATGAAGCATCGATTCGAAGCTTGTGTTGTAAACGTAGAAATCACGTGACCACTGACAAACGAAGCTTCACTTTCTGCTCAGTCATGTGCGCGCTTCGTTTTGCGTGTCAGAACGTTCGAACCCCAGAGGTTTTTTAGCAGTTATTTGCATTATTCACATTTTAGTCGCACATAATACTGAATAGATAGTATTGTATGTACATATACTTGTGCGTGTGAACATTATTCAATAAAATACACACTGTAAAAAAAATCCGTAGAAATTGCAGCTGGGTTGCCGGTAATTTACCGTAGATTTACATTTATGTTATTTACTGGCAAGAGTTTGTTCAAAGTTAAATGAACATTAAACATTTACAAGTCTTTGTCTTTACAGAGTAAAACAAAAAAAAAGCATCAAGCCAAACATTCTGGGAAACAAAATCTGAAGCAAAAAACAGAAAAAGGTTGATGATGATTTCTGGTTCCCAGAATGCTTTGCATGAGTCTGTTATTGTATAGTTTTATTCTGTAAAGATAAAGACTTGTTAATATTTAAAATTTATTTAACTTTGAACAAGCTCTTGCCAGTAAATAACATAAATGTAAATCTACGGTAAATTACCGGCAACCCAGCTGCAATAACATTGTAATTTCTACGGAATTTTTTTACAGTGCAGTATTGAATCGTATAAATGTTAACTCTTATTAATTAATTCTGAAATATTTGGCACACTTGAATGAGTAAATAAATGTATTATATTGACCATTCACACACATGTTGTCTAAGCTTTATTTGTACACATAATATTAATATTAATCTGAATTTCATCAGCTTGTTGCTTCACTAACGGATCTTCTTCCAGAAGCGACTGCTATATGTTTTATTAACCAAAAGATGGCGCTGTTTTCGACACCCACGTTGAGGCATCGAATCATGGTTCGAAACAGCAAGGGAAGTATCTGTGCTTGATTCGATGCTTCATTTCCCCATCACTACTTTTTAGGACCTGTTTAAAAGGTATCGCCCAAGTGACAACATCTGTTCTTTTATTTCTGAGAGTGTAATGCTGTCAGGGCTGTACCCTTTACAAAGGTCCTAGTTAAAAACATTTGGTACCAATATGTACGATTTATGTAGGTCTATCCAGAAACAAGAAAAATATGGTGAACAGAAACACAATTAAAAAGAAAAGTTAAGATGAGAGCTATTGGATTTGAGACTGTCTGAGAAACTTTGGACAACATCGAAAATCAATATTTTGTACTTCTGTTGACTAGACACAGCATAAGTTAATAAAGATCAACTCTCTGAACTGTGTTAGTACTGACAGACAATAGAGCAAAAACAAAGAAAAAGAAGTGGAAGAATCTTGAATCTCAAGAGAGAGAGAGAAAGAGGGTAATTATGTGGAAATGAGCAATCTCCCAGCATGCTTCTCTCCCTCAGCAATGCAGACAGGAGCCATTTGTCATCTGGCCCAAAATGGCATCTCTGGAGCCTGTTTGAGAGAGAGTGAGCGACTCTTTCTTTCTGTTATTTTCTTACAGTCTCTCTCTCTCTTACTGAGTCTTGCACTATACACACACCTGAAACTATGAGGTTAGAGACAAATCTAGGGATATATTGAAGGATATATCAAATGTGTCCACAGTGTTCACTGTCTGGATTTATATCCCTCAGCCCCTGAGGCCCAGTGCTCGGCTATCTAACGGCTAAGACAAGAACAGAGAGGGATGTGATCAGAGGCTTCTACAAGTGTCATTGCTTCATCAGTATTGACCTTTTGAGCCTAAAGGTGAAAGATACACAAATACAATATCTGTCATCTAACAATTTGCCACTTTTTCAATATGTCATTGCTTAATACAACATAAATCTTGTAATGCAATGCCTTAATGTTGGCCCTTAAAATATATATTTAACTTTTATTTTCAATTACAAGATGAAAAAGACTTAAAGGTTACAACATATTTTGTTGTAGAAGTATAATCAGCATAAACAACTTAAGTTTTTCTCAGACCAGCATCTTTATAAAGCATTGCAGGATAAAAGAGGACAAAAGGTTTCAGAACACACTGTAAAGATGCTTTCAGACAGTCTCTCCAGAGCTCCAGGGGAAAACACAGCCTACAACATGAGCAGAAACAATTCTTCTACAACCCTCCAAAAAGCTCCAAAATCCAATCTCGGTTTATTACTGAGAAACATTAAAGGAAGGGATGGTGTACTATGACTTACAAAATCACAAAACAATGAGAGACTGCAGGGGAGAGAGAGAAGGATGATGAGAAGAGGGATAATGAAAGGAAGGAAAGAGGAGTACAGCATCTCCCAACGTGGGTTTTGTGTTTCTCCTGTGAGCAGTGCAAGAAGAACATACTGGATAAATGAAACCACATTGAAGGTAAAGAGAATCAGACACCAGGGACCGGAGAAACAGGAAACATTCCAGACAGAATGATGGAGGAGAAAGAGGGAGAGAGAGAGAGAGAGTGAGAGAGAAACAGAGAAGAAGAAAAAGTAGCTTTATCTGAGAATGAGATAGATGAAGATACAGAATAAATCCCCCCAAACAATAATCACTGGATGAAATCCAAAGCCTTTCATAGCACGCAGCAGGCAGATCTGATCTGGCCCGCAGGCACTGGGGGTGGGGTATAGGGAACTGCCTGTCCTGGGGCACTGACCAGATGCTCAAATGAAAGATTGGGATTTTTGTCTTTGTTTGTTTGATGGGTGGTGGGGGGGTCATACACAACCTGTAACATTTCACTTGTTGATAATTTCAGTGATTTTGGCCACTGAAATAATATTAAATGAAAAAGCTACATATGTCCACAAGTCAGCAAAATATTAATTTAAACGATAGTTTATTTATACTGTATATTGCTGCAGATTTATACATACAGTATATTTAAAAGTATTTTTATTTATTTATATATATAAATACACAATACTGTGCAAAAGTCTTAGCCCACCATGCCAGAATTAGATTTGATGTTTTTGCAATGTTATAGTGATCATATATCATTGTTTCTCAGTCTCTTTAATAAAATACATCCAGAAAATACAGGACATGTGTATATAGTATTAAAAACTGTATAATGATGTAAACTGATGTGTCAAGTTTTTAGGGTAAACTCCCCTTCCACTTGAACAATAGTAGGAAACTGCGAGATCTCTTAAACCTAAATAAAATTAAATCCTAATTTCTATTTTTAAAGTCTTTTTATGTCATTCTGTTTAAAAACGCTCAAGATGTGTTTAGTGCCAATGGAGGTCACACTAAACACCGACGATGCCTAAAAAAAGACATTTAGTCCTGAAGATTTAATTATTTATTTTTTGTACATATTTCCAGTATTTTCTGTTTGTATCTTAATTAAATAGATTGAAAAATAAATACGGATGGACATTAAAAGTCTGGTGGTGGTGGCCTGAGACTTTTGCACAGTAAATATATACATGTAAAATGTATTGATAGGCGTATTGATAGATGCCAATTGTTATTTTACTTTCATTTATACATTGAGAACACGCAAACATTTGACCAAACGCCATTTAATTCCACTTAATCTTTAAAGGAGTAGTCCACTTTAAAGATGGGGTCCATTGACTTAGTAGGAAAAAAATACTATGGTAAGTCAATGGGCCCCATCTATAAAGTGGACTACTCCTTTAAGATTTGTCTACTTCGTTACAATAGAAATGATACAGCCACTGTAATTCGTGAGCAAGAACATGCGGACATTCATATTAACTCAGAGCGAGGGTTTAAACTGCTGAGATGCTCAACGCGTTAAGATTAAAAGTCAAACACAACACGCCTCAGACTTCCCATACAAACATCATTGTAAACCCAAACAAAAAGCACATGCAGTAAATGACAGAATAATATAATTTATAGTGCATGCACTTTAAAAGGTTTCAACACAAATTCAACTTTTTGCTGACGTAACAAAACAGCTCTCGCCTCGACGAGAAATCCTGTGTGGGACGAGATCTACCCCTAATAAAGACAAAATATGATAATAGATAAATATGGTTTATCCAAGATTTTTAATTACTTACTCTTAATTATAACATTTTGAAAACGACGATCATGTTTTAAATTAATTTAAATAAATAAAATATTCAATTAATAATTTGCATCCAAATTTATAATATATCTACATCCAAGTAATGTTACAGATGTGAAATGAAATCAATTCTAAAAGCCATTTATGTTGTATAATAATTATTTTAGAGAACTGCTCGCAGGGAGAGAAAGGGCGAGAGAGACTGGCATGTGATGTATTCAGAGACTTCATTAAGTGAATGGGGGCAGGTTTCAGAGACTCCCTCTAGCTTTACACATGAGCACAAAGACATGTAGAACATAAAAGCCGTAGTATGCAGGCAGATGCCGACATCATCCCGTACTGTGAGGATCCATTCACAGCAAGTGTGTCCTGCACCTTCCCTCATTCTACGCATATCCATTTGTTGCTTTGTGTGTGTGTGTGCATGGTCAACTAGGCTTTCAAAGGCCAAGGTGGTCCTGGCTCATATATTACCCAAATCATAGTTTACATCTCACATTTATGCATTTGACAGATACATTTAACCAAAGCAACCTACCATGCATTTATTTATTTATATTAATCGGTTTGTGTTTTCTCCTGGAATTAAGACCATGACCTATCTGTTAGGGCCA
Organism: Paramisgurnus dabryanus; assembly: GCF_030506205.2. Classification (NCBI taxonomy): domain Eukaryota; kingdom Metazoa; phylum Chordata; class Actinopteri; order Cypriniformes; family Cobitidae; genus Paramisgurnus; species Paramisgurnus dabryanus. The sequence goes on from NC_133347.1 coordinate 16,935,387, forward strand.
AGGGTTTGAGAGCAGTGGGCTAGGGAATTAAACATATAATTAAAATATAACAGAAGTCCTCATTAATGTACTAATGTAGAGAAACAATCCTGTGTGTATTGTAAGGTATGTTATGGCCTGTGCTAGAGATTTGCTGCAAAGCTGCATGAGCGGCAAAAAAGTTCCAATACATTACAGCTAATGGTCTCTTGCTCTTCAAGAATATGCAGCCAGTTAAAATGCACAGGAAGAGTATATGAATTATAACTGACGTTGCTGATTTAGAGAAAAAGGAAGCAGGTATGACTCGCCAGTCGCCTGTATTTGATTTGCTTGTCGGTGAGACAGACGGGACGGCGAACAGAACAGAAGAGGACAGAATGCATGCGGGTTGTTATATCAACTCAGTTTGAGATATGCGTGACATTTCAGGCTTTCCACCTCTTTTTCTCTCTCTCTCTCATTGAATGGGGGAGTGAGAGAAGGGTGGGGGGTATCAGAGGGGGGTCTGTCTGTCTGCCTGTGTGTGAAGGCACAGACGGTTCAGTAGTAATGTGATGTGTGTCCCGAGGGATGTTTGATGGATTAATGCTGAGCAGCTCCATTGCGATGTACCACCTGATCTCTCTCCCACCGCCTGCCTCTATAAAACCTGCCTGACTGCTGATCTCAGCTAGTCTCACAGTTTCTCCTCTCTCTGCCTCTCTCTCCTCTTTCTCTCTCTCTCTCTCTGTCTCTCTCTCTCTTCTCTATCCCTTCCACCGCCTCCGCTGCAGGCTAGGAGCTATCCAGTGCTGAACAAGTGAATTTTTTTCCTTTTTTTCCAAAGCGTAAGCAGGCGTGTGTGTGTACAGTAGCAAGCACACGCGCACACACACACACACATAGAGTCCTGAATCATCAGACATCTTTCTCGCCTCCTGTGTGCTCTTTATTTCCTACATTGACTCTTTGTTTTGTTGTGGTTTCTGGGACGTGGAGCTTCTTTTGTTGGTGGAATAGAGACGTTACATGCGGGACAGCACCGAGATTTTCTCCGGGATATTTTTGTGTGTTGGCTTTCTGTCTGCGGCCGATGTGAGGGATTTCTGCTGCGTCTGCGTGCGACCGTGTGTGAATCATGCCGCGTTCGTTTCTGGTAAAGAAAATCAAGCTGGATGATTTTTCCTCGTCTCCCGTGACAACATCTAATCATCATCATCATCACCATCATCATCATGATCAGCTCAAAGACTCTTTTACTCGCTCCCGTTCCGATCCCACGACGAGCCTGGGTGTCCGGCTTTGTGAAAATGGTGAGTATGGTGTCTGAATGCCTGTGTCTGTCCCAGATATTGTTTTTATGCAACTACACATACAGTTGCCCTACCTGTTTCTCAAGTCTTAATAAAATACCCTTCCAAAATAATCCTTTTGTAAGGGCAGAAGTCAGATTTGATCACTGTGTAAAGTCCAGCAGATGTTACATAAAATGTGCCGTTCTGTTCTGGTGTAGGATCCAAACTAATCCCTAAAAGCCTCCATCCTTTCACCCCAGCCCCCCATCCTCATCTTCCTCCATCGTACCCCCAGATCTTTATTTGTTTTTGTATTTTTGACACATGCAGATGTGCTGAAGCAAATCAGGTCACGCAAGAAAGATCAGCTTATCCGAATAAAGCCATGTGAAAGCACACAGGCAGCAGGCTGTTACCAGTTTAGGGTCGGTAACAGCTAATGCTAACACACGGAGAGTCAAGCTAAGCGCATAGATGCTGGTGTTTTTGTGTTTGTCCTTAGCTCATACTGCCCTTGAGTTTCAGTCCACCTCCCCAACATCCCACAACATTGCTCCAAACACTCTCTCTCTCTCTCTCTCTCTCTCTCTCTCTCTCTCTCTCTCTCTCTCTCTCTCTCTCGCTCTTTCTCCTCCCCCATCCTCCTATTCTGCCTCATCTAACTATTTCTCCTTTTCTCGCTCCTGCTTCCGGGCACATGAATCTAAGTGCCATTGGGGGAATAGGGGGTGGGTTCGAATTTCAGCCATCATCGGTGTCTCCTGAGACATTTTAGTACAGTATTGTACGGCTTGAAGGAAAGATAAGGAGAAAGAGGGGATGAAAATGCTTGCGGCAGCAATGACTTTTGTCACATGAGGCAGCAGGGCACAGGAAGCACGCACACACACAAATAGCATCACATACAGAGTAAGCTCAGCATCCCTAAGTAGATATGATGGGACAGGCTGAGCTAAACTAAGCTATAGTGAGACTAAAGGGAGTTTGTGAGCTCTCTTTCCTAACAGGCAGCTTTTTAAAGCAGATGTGTGGCTCTCTATGATCTGCTATGGTGTTTTTCATGGATAAGCGAGATAAGACATGACGGATATCTTCCCACCTGTTACAAAAGCAGACAGTTGTTGTTTACCTATTTTTTGGGTCATTGTAAGATGACGTGAACTTTTCCTGTACGGAAATTAACCATGGTTTTACTACAATAATCACCCACGTAAAAATATACTGTAGGTTTTACTATATTTAAATGAAGTAATTTTTTGTATACTGTAGTATATTATAGTAGCCTTATAACTACACTTTGTTAATGTATACTAGTAAATTTATCAATTTAGTTAATACTGTCGTATACTTTATTATGTACACTATATAGGTTAAACACAATATAAAATGTTGGATTTTTTTCTACAGTTTACTATAGTAAATATTAAAAAATACTACAGTAATTGATTATGTAAGCATATTTTTATTATGCTACTACACTTAATATTAAAAACTATTGAGATTATGGAAATACAAGAGGCCTACGAATGTTAAACAATTTGTAAAAACAAAACAAAAACATGATTACGGTTCTTTTACTAACTTTAAAAAAACATGGCTTATTTTCTTATGGCTTAAGCTTTATGGATTACATTTATAATTTTGTATTAGAAAGGGTTTTATTTTAGCTGTGTTGCTTCAAATTGCACCACAAAATAATAATTGCAAAATATCTTACTTTAAAATAAAATTGGCTTTTAATGAATACCAACCGTATCTTGTTTTCCCTCGATGGTTTATATGAATGTGTGTCATTATTGTGACAGGCTGATGTTTTGCTGCATCGTGAAGGTCAAACATCAAGACCCCCAAACAAAGGAAGAACAGCTCCGCGTGTCACATCAGTGAAAAGCTGACAAGACATGCTAAAGAGACATTTCTATCGCTTAAAGACACGCGATCGCCTTTTTATAAGCTCTCGAGGAACTACACGAGACAAAGACGGCAGAACCACAGTCAGCTGTTGGACTTAACAGCGTTATAAGCGCGATACTTACGAGCGTCCTTTTTGACTGACACTTGTTATACGTGCACATATTTTATTACGACATATTTTATTTATTTAACTAAATAAACGTTTTTAAAATACTAAATTAACAAATCTCTAAAGTTTTAGGTAAATTAACCCGGAAGTGAAGCAAAAACATATTGTTAATTCCACGCAATACAATTTAGCATGAGAACCAAGGTTGCTAAATTGTTGTTTTTACTGTAAAATCGTAATAAATTAATATGGTACTCTAAAATTATCAGCTTTCAGAATCTGTCATATATTTTTATGCATACTTTGTACCATAGAGTATGCACTTTGCTTTTTTATGGTGCCTTCATGTTCTTTTGGAGTTATCGTACAGGTTACCTAGTTGGGAAATGGCAATGGACGCCATCTCAAGTTGAGTTTATGGCTGGAAAACTAAGATAATTTTGATACAAAGTTTCTGCAGACCATAAACTTTAAACATCTTGGATGGGAATTGATGTAGTGACTGATATTAAATCTACACTGCATTGTTTTGTATAAAATCTTGCATGTGTTTGTATATAAAGAATCATTTTAACCAGGTTGTATTATACAGCATATAAAAATTCTATCAAAATACCATAATTCCTGTGTTTCTAAGACAATAAAACATTTGAACGTGACAAACTCTAGTTATTTTTTTAAAACTGGGAAGTGGGAAATTTCTGATAGCATGTAATGGGCAGCAATAGTCTCATTGGTTTATTAGCACTCAAACTGATCATGTGCTGTGTATTAAATGCCTTTGGGTTTCCCTTTTAAAGGGCTTATTGAATTAAAAACATTTTATTCGAAGACATGGCACCTTGGAAGCCATATTATGTCTGTTAAATTCAAATGTCGATAAATGTGTGTCTGGACCCCGCGGCTGCCAGAAATCCTTTTAGCGGCTCCTAAATGACCCTCACAATGCATTAAGGCTCGATCCTCACTCCAATAGGCCCCAATAATCTGTTTAGAGAAGTTAGTTAGGAGTTTATTTGTTTCAGTCCACATAAAGAATAAGATATTTTGTCTTAGGAAAGATATCGTCATATTTCAAATAAACAATGCGCGGGGGTTGGTAGTTTAAAATCTGGGAAAGAACGCCAGTTCTCTTTTGATGGAAGTGAAAGTCTTTTGAAAAAGTCCCATTGAATTAATTACTTCCCTTTAAACAGTTTGAAACCATTTTGAATGAAAACCTCTCAATATTGTATTGTTTATATCAGACCTCCACAAGGGCCACTATCCTATCACAAACAGAGTAGCTTCTTCATCTAATAAAAGAGAGAATTGAGACCTATGCCTCTAATACAGTTAACCTGCTTAATCAGCCAACCCTTAATCAGGTTTAAACATCATGGTTCCCGTTTCTGTCCTGTCCATTATCACACTTATAAGCTTAATCATTTGTGCATTGTCTGTAGTTCTGTAATTGTTTTTCACATATCTACAGTTGCATAGAGAAGCAGGAGGGTAATAAATGAATATTTTGCTCATGCATAATCTGTCTTTGCTACAGGCTACATCCAGGATTACATCAGTTCTTCTGCATACTCTGATGAGAAGAAGACCGACATGAAGCTTGGGTCTGGGTTGCCAGATCCACTGTACTCCCCAGTCAGCAGTGGTGGAGGGGAATACTGTCAACCGGACCTGGAGCATCCCGACAGTCCTCAGTCTGGCCTCACGGCCCGTGGATACTTCAGCAGCGAAAGTGAATCCCTCACCGAGGGTTACACCATGGATGCGTTCTTTATATCCGACGGTCGCTCAAGGAGGAAGGGAGAGGTCGCAGAAGTAAGTAAAGGAGACCCGGAGGAGAAGGAAGTGGGCGGGGTCAGCAACGGAGGAGCCAGACACACCTGCAATGAGTGTGGAAAGACCTACGCCACCTCCTCCAATCTGAGCCGACACAAGCAGACTCACCGTAGCCTCGACAGCAAAATGGCACGCAAGTGTCCCACCTGCGACAAGGTCTACGTGTCCATGCCTGCGCTGGCCATGCATATTCTCACCCATGACCTCAAGCACAAATGTCATGTGTGCAGCAAAGCCTTCAGCCGGCCATGGCTTCTGCAGGGGCACATGAGATCGCATACAGGAGAGAAACCATTTGCCTGCGCCCACTGCGGAAAAGCCTTCGCAGACCGATCCAACCTACGAGCTCACATGCAGACACATTCGGCCTTCAAAAGTTACAGCTGCAAACGCTGCAATAAAACCTTTGCGCTGAAGTCGTACCTGAACAAGCACTACGAATCCGCCTGCTTCAGAGGCTCTGGAGACGAGGACGAATCCGGATCTGAAAATTAACAACACCAGATCCAAGATAAGAGAGAAGAAAGATTAAGAAGAGATAAATGATAACACTCTCAAAATTCCTCCACTTACTCCTCCACAACTTCCCCCACTCTCCCTTTTTTAGAAAGCAATATTTTCACCAAGAAAAAACCAAACAAACCCAATAATAAGAAGACAATAATGAATAGATGCTGGATTTTTTCTTTGGTAAAAAAGACTCATAAAGACACTTTCAATTATGAGGCCTGGCATGCAAATTTTTATGAACATAATGCTATTAATAACATAAGTAATAATATTTAGATTCCTGATGTTTTATAGCAAATATGAAAGAAAAAAAAACATAAAAAGGACAACGACACGCTTTTTTGAGAAATGAAAATCAATTTGTATTTTTATGCTGCTCTTTTATTTTGAATTCTTTTGCAACTGCCGACGTGAACTTTTTACGAAAATGTGAATATTGACAGTATTTGCAAAAAATGAAAAGGAAAAAAAAGATTGTAGACCTCTGGAAAGGTGAAAACTTTTGTTACACTTTAGTATTTTATTTATATGTGTTATTTTTATATTCGAATTCCCATCATTCCTTAGTTCCATATTTATTTATTTAATTATTTATTGTGCCAATCATTTCCTGTAACTGTTGGTGTAAAATAGAGAAGAGTGACCATTGCTCAAGTTTACCGCGGTTGCCGCCCAGAGGATACAGCACTTGAGACTGAACATTTCAGCGAGCATCTCAAGCGCTCTCATTACGACATAGACGTTCAATGACATCGCAGCAGAGTTTGAACATCTTTGGTGGTCTTCCTGCACAATTCACGCTAAACCAGACTGCATGTGCTCCCCATGACAGGAGCTCCTCCCCTTGTCTTCCTTCTCCATGATTACCTCACCCAGAGGCAGGTATGACCCCTAACCTCTGCTCTGCTCGAGCTCTTTAAGCACCCATCAAACAAACCTCATTTCTACCATTTCAGTATTGCCGTTGCGAAGTAGATATGTATTTATTTATCTTCATTTCCCTATTTATTAATGTGTATTTATTTATGCACCTATTTATTTATTCTTTTTGTGTAATGGATTCTGAACTGCCGTTGAACTTTTAAGATGCTGCTCTTTAATGAAACTCTTTATATGCATGATTCAGCTGTAGAGGGAATTTAGTCTTTTGGAGAGGAACGGTATGCAGTGTTTAAGACGGAGGAATTTCAGGTGATGATGCTTTGAATAATGGGCAATAATTCTTCTTAGGTACAGCCACTTATATAATCACAGCTGTCCTGTTAGCAGTCAATGTAGGGCAATAAACGAAACCTCCTTAATATCTCAAAGGTCATTTTCTCCATTTCGTTGTTTCTACTCCATTTCCTGCCTATAGCGTCTGTAAATGGTGTGCTTTTGTGACTCCGCCCACATCTGTGTGACATCACAATTCATCTCATTTCCAAATGTCAAACAATTCAGTATTTCATAAATATCTTGTACATCTACACACACCAGTGATATCCCAAATGACATGCACAGCAAAATCAAGTTATACTGCTCCCTGTAGGAGCCAACCTTAACTTATGTTATTGCTCTTTTTGTACATACAAATTTAAATGACATTTTAATAATGGAATCAGCAGCAATAATTTTAACTAGTCAGATCCAATAAACGTGCAGCCTTTTTGTAAAAGCAAAATGATTAGGCTTTTTTTACTTGTATTATTATAAACACAAACTTATTACTACTGTCTTACATCTTTGCAATATAGCTTTCGAATGTAATTATAAAAGACTATCCCGAAGCGTGACGTATTTCATGCATTTGCTTTTAGCTCACTATCCAAATGGATCCCAAAGCTGCAGCTGGCAGACGATGATATGAATATGGGTTTAGGTGACCCGCAGTCCCAAATCCCACACCCAGAAATAACCCCGCCCCTTTCACTGACCAATCCGTGTGCTTCAGCCAGCCAGACTGAGTACTGAGTTCAGGACGGAGATGAAACAAAATAGAGGCTTAATGGCAGAATTGCTAGTAATAACTGAGCATATGGCATCAAGGTGTTTGGAGATGAAAGGATGAGAGGCTCAATCATATAATCAGTCTATTTAACATCTGTCCTATGGAGCAGAGACAGTCGCAATTAATATTAACAAAACTGTGTATTTTACGATACAGACATTTTATTACCATCGTTAAGGAGAAAAACAACGTAAAGCAATAAACCATGACAAGCTGTGCATTAAATTTGGTTTTATTATGGTAAATCACCGCATACTCCAGTATGGACTTTTATAATTTTATGAAACTGCTGCAACAGCATGATAAAAGCACCATATGCTCAATAAATAGTTATGTTTTTATTCATTATCCTAACTTAGGTTGCTAAGGGTAGGCATAGCTATTATGTGTGCATTAAAATCAAATGAGCAGTCACAGGTGTGCATTTGTAGTCCTTTTACCACGCATTCGAATGCAGTTCATCCAATCAGAGTTTAGACAAAAAAAAATGCAATTTAAGGATAAACATCCAAAGGATGCAATTTTACTCTCCATATGAAAGTTGATTTGCATGAAAGAGTCCATAAATGCATGTCCACTTCCATAAGGGGTTAACAGGTGTTGGTGGACAGACAGTAGTCAAGGGACACAATTGAGTCTGTGTTTGACCTTGTAAGAAAGGTCGAGTAGCAGCAGCCAAAGGCTCTGTCAGCGTTTTGCATATTGTAAAAAGGACGACACAATCTCAGTAATGGGCCAAAACCTGCAGGGAATAGATAATGAGTTTCCCCTCCCACTTTTCTACTGCACTTCATCTCTTATCAATCCATGGTACATCGGCACGCCGTGTCCTAGCAAAACTCTGCATCGTTGATGGACACCCATTCTGCTTTTGTTCTGAAACCATCTTTCATATTTCAGACACACCACCATTGGAAAGTCAACACAGTGTCTTCTTTGACCTAAAAGTTACTTTAGGTTTGGATATTTGCCATTGTTAGAATAAGGTTTGAATTCAGAGGGTATTTTTATTATGAAAAGCATAAGCATCTCTATTCCAAAGGACTATCATCTCTTCGCAGAAAAGTGTCCCACAAACATAATGAAATGTGAGAAACCTGAAGAGTTGGAGAAAGCAAAAGTAAAAAGCATTATTCCTGAAACAAGTGTAAATATATGTGTATATAGACCTCAGCAATAATGAGACATCGCATGAAACATTTGCTTAACCTTTTCTGAACAGTCGAACCCTGGACAGACCGAAAAGGATCAGGGACTCCATCGGTTCATTACCTGCTGTAGCTACCAGCAATATTAACAATGCGAATCATTCTCTCTGTTCATAAGGATCTGTCCGTGTCTCTCTCCCTCTTTCTATTTTTTCTTTTGTGGAAGTGCCCAGCCTGGCTGAACAATAACATGAAGTGCCAAAAAAATAAAGAGTTATTTCCATGACAAAAGCCTTCAGCATATGGTAGGCAACTCACAGCCCTCCATATGGTCCTTGAGAGATTTCAAAGTGTCTCTCATTTTCTCCTTGCCTTCTCTCTATATCTTCTATCTTCCTCTCTGTGTAGACATATAGATTTTTCCAGTTCTGATACTACATTTTGCCTGTTATGAGGGGTAAAGCCAATAGTGATGTTTATGAACAATAAAATCAATAGCACAAGCAGTCTGATGTGTCTGTTCTTTTTTATTGCCTCTACCTTCTTTAATTTTTTATTGTACTTCCTTTTTTAGACATAGGCAAGAACACACACACACGCAGGCACGCACGCACACACAGTCAGGCATACATGGTATACAAGGACAATTCCAATGCATTTTATACTGTACAACTGTATATTGTATTCCCTTAACCGACCCCAGTCCCTGTCTTTAATCTATGAAAAATGACCATTTAGTATGTTTAAGAGGGACACTTCCTGTGTCTGCATAAACATTGTTTACAGCAGTATAAACATGTCATTATAAACTATTCATGTCACTGTACACATATACCACCCCACACACATGCACACCGATATACCCTCCAACTTTTCGATCTTATAAGCCGGGAAATGTATACGTCATTAATTCAAAGTCACAAATCAGCAACTCCTGTCTGCTGCTCCACTCCTCTCAGAATCGCCATTAGATGTTGAACTGTGATCAGCCTTCTTTTACATGCATCAAGACTTTTAAGTATCCCAAAAAAAGATCAAAACTTTGTCAAGTCAGCAGCTAAACTCAGCCTGAAAGCTGGCACTGAAGCATCTGTTTTGGTGCTGTTAAGCCAGTCTAACTCATTAAAAGTTAATGAAACATTGATTTTATGTTACTCTCTGGCCTTACAAAGATGCAGCACTCAGAGCTGAATGACACTGATGACAGAGAGATGAGAGAAAGAGCGAGCGGGCGAGAGAGACAGAGAGAGAGAGAGCTAATAGACAGCAGTTATGACTGTTATTCGGGAAATTGATAACAAGAGTCAGGACCTTTACTGTCCTACAGCACCAAGAGAGGTTTTCAGTTGCCTGTGTTTTAGATTTAACAGATGGCTGTGAATTCATTGTTATATTATTTTAACAGTTCCCTTAAGTGATGCATTTAAATATGTAAATATTAAAGATGTCTGGCTCTCTACTGCCCTCTTAAGGGCATTTAAACTGTTAAATGGTTAATACTTTCACATAAACACCATAACAACCACAGACATAAAGATATTAAGAATATTGCATCAATGCAATTCCATCAAATTTTATTTAACCTATACAAATGGACTTCCTAAAATTCTCCTTGGGTAATATTACACTGTGTTTTACAAAAGTAAACCAATTTTGGTTAGCAAATCCATATTTTACAGAACGGTTAAAAATCACTTTACTCATCATTCCAGCACCAATGAGAGACCCTAATATTGGTCCATTAAATAGATAGGCACACAGATAGACAAGCAGAGAGACAAAAGTGAGTGAGTCGAGGAAAAGATCAATGGTGTTATGGGCCATGTTTTCAATGTAATGTGCAGTCAGACCGGAGATTGAAAACATTAAAAAATGCATGAACTGTCCATGTAGAACAGCAGGGGCTGAGTGTGCCATTAAGTTTGCACTTGTCTCAAAATTAGGGCCACAGGTAAATAGTGTGAAACTGTAATGCACACACTTTCCTTGGTTTTTTTCTTTGTTTTGTGGCAGGTTTACCAAAGAAATTCAACATAAAATTAAGTGGTCAGTGTAACTAAAGTCTCATAGTCGTGATGCTGCTCTTCCTTTCTTTGTGGAACCACTGGATTCAATAAGAATAAATTATTAAACACCAGCATCTACAATATTGAACATGCAACCCTAAACCACTCAACTCCCAGTGAATAGCCCTGATAACACACATCCTACTGAGTTTCAACCTTTAGCACAGGACTCGGAGGTTCAAGTTCTTATTGATCCTACATAATAATACAAGAGAAAAATGAACATAGAAATAGAATCACAAAGCTTCAGGGCTTTAAATTAAATTGGAAAAAGTACCCAGTGTTCCTGTAGATCAATCCTTAGAGCATTGTGTTAGCTGTGCAAAGGTTTAAATCGCAGTATAGCTTGAATGCACTTTGACTTTGCATAAGCATCTGCCAAATGCATAAATGTTAATGAACTGACTGTATGTGTTATATCACTAATAATAAGCTGAAGGCTGTTACTGAAAGAGATAAGAGAAGTCTCTCCATCACTTTCAGATACAGTTTCTGGTATAGCCAGTATTACCCATGTGAAGCCTGAAAACACTGTAAGAATAATGCAAGATGCTATTTCAAACCATATTTATGCTTCATATATGCACACCAGTATTTAATTACAATAATATTGTCCTTCTGACAATTCTTTGCTATTTAGCTTTGATGCTATGACATTTGTACGCCATCTGCTGGTGATTATAGTTCACTACATTCAGATGGTAGCTTACTAAATCTAACTCTCAACAACAGCAAAATAGAAAAAAATTACAATCTTGAATGTTTCATTTTTAATTGTTTTATTCTTTATCTTGATTTATTGCTTGTTGCACAAGCTAAACTTATTTAAACATAAATCATGTTATGTCGTATGCTCATGTAATTAACAAAATGAATTATTTTAGTAAAATCAACCTGCCTGTGAAACCCCAGCCAAATTCTTTTTTGGGGGATTTATTGTTTTCTACATAAAATCATCATCCTTTACCATTGTGTGTAAATTTTACCTTGTCATCTTTAATATTGACTGAGTAAGGTCATGTCAAAGACAGAATTTAAAGTTAAATCAATGAGTGAAATCATTTTGATGCTCTTATTATCTCATAATTATGAGATTTTAGCCTGGATTTCACAGACAGGGTCACATATGTCTTTGAAAGTTTAGAGATACAATGTACAATCCGAGTGGACAGTTGTCCGGTCATAGCACAGAATGAATTAACATCTCCTGCTAGCAGTGCCTCATTATCCAGACTTTGTCTTCACTGAGTTCCTGTTTGTGCCAGTCTGGATGTTCTTGATGTTTTCTGTTGTTTGTGTGTAAACCCATCTGCCTGTTACAGCCTGCTGGCAATAGATCCAAATCTCCCTTCTGCTCTTGTCAGAAGAATCAACTCACAGCATTAAGGGACTCAAATGCTCAAACTCCTTTTTATTAGTGCAACGCACAAGATAGAGTTAATTTAGCTTCTGTGTTCATTTTATGTTTGATGTAACACTCTGCTAATTGGATATACACCATACCTTAACTCACATAGCCTATATATAGTCTTAAAATCTAATTATGAGATGAGGAGCATCAAAGTTGGATTTATTTCACATTGATTTCAATCTTTGACATGGCCTTATTTAGTCAAGAAACGGCCTCAATGTCAAGGGACTAGTCCTTACAAGTCACTTCCTTCAGAGGCTAGGCGAGGCCCACCCTCTCTTCTACGCAGCGTCTGAAGTTTGCATATTATTTATTATTTCTCTCTCCAGAAACAACTCGCGTGCATTTTTGTTTATGATAAGACTACAAAGGAGCGCGTGAACGCACAGTTCTATGCTGGTAAATGATCTCAGCTTCAGAGTGGATATTTGACAAGCTCCCTGATTTCTGCTTTGATACAGTTTTCAGACATTTCTCATCGTGATTGTTTATATGCATTTAAAACCCGCATTTTGAGGAGCTGAACGATATATCTTGTTGGGATGACATGCGGGTATTTTCGTTTATTATAGCTCAAATGAGCACGTGACGCGATATTCTTTTATGCTGCTGAATGATCTCTGTTTCAACGCAGTAAGTAACGAGCTAACTTACCTGATATCTGCTTCAGTCCAGTTTGCTGACATTTCTCGTCGTGAATGTTGTAAATCCCTCATTTTAAAGAGTTGAACCAACTTCATGTTGCCATGACATGCGCGTCCTCACTACGGCACGTGCGTCATTGTTTATGCGTCTCATTTATCATTTCCTGATAACTGCTTCAATCTAGTTTGCAACATTTCTCGTGGTGAATGTTTATATGCATGTTATCTCTCGTTGTAAGGAGCTGAACCATAACTTGTGTTGTGATGATGACGCGCGCGTCCTCACTTCGACACGCCCATTACTGCATTCTTGCGGCTTCTTGTTCACACAGAGGGTTATCCGGGTATCTGACTAGGTCCTCTTTCCGGCAACGATCCCAGAAGATTAACGGAACGAGTTTTTGTTCACACAGACGCTTGTCTGGCAATTTTACGGGTATTTTCTGGGACCAGAGGTCTGTGTGAATGGGGTTAAAGTGAATCCCTTGACCAGCATCTAAGGGGCTGTTTACACTTGGTATTAAGATGTGTTTTCATCGATCCGATCACAAGTGGACAAGAGAGTAGAGCCCTGCACGGGCTTAAATCTCCAGCCCTAACCCGGCCCTGACCCGACGTGTTCAAGCCCTACCCGACCCCAGCCCGACAATGCCTGCAATTTTTTCAGCCCGAACCCGACCTGACCCGAGACCAATATCAATTACTTTTAAGCTCTCTCTCTGACGCGCGCGCTCTTTGATGCGCGCTCTCTCTCTCTCGGACGCGTTCTCAAACATAATAAGAGGTGAAGTATAGCTTTAGCCTACAGAAATGCTTATTGCTTTAATGTAGGGACTAGGGAGTTATAATAGCTCATTGTTCACAGTTCATATTTATGATCTTATAGTCCATTTGAAAATTTTTGTACGAACTGACTGTATTCTTCAGAAAGCACTAAATAACTTCCCTTCCCTTACCTGTCGCTGTTCAGTGTGCAATTAATAAATAAAAATTAGTATGACGTTAATTTTTAAAAGTGTGCGAGGTCCGTGCACGTCCTCCGCTAACACAGAAATGGCAAAAAGCACAATCGGCTAAACGAGCATTAAATATTAATATGACGTTGATTTTTTGTTTTATTAATTTATAGTCACAAAACTTATCAACAAAACATAAATTTTAATTAAGAGACAAATTATATGAAACGAAATTTATTTTAAAGTAGCAAGAAAAACTTAAATTAAACTCGGAAATAATGTCTGACCCATTACAATTCTACCTTCAAATTGACCTTTACGCCCTATATGGCGTTTAAAATTACGGTCTCTCTTTCGTATTAAGCTAACTAAATTTAAACAAAAAATAAACAACATTACAACAATATTCAAACCCAAATACTCAAACATAAATATAAAACAGACATTCTCTATAAGGATACATAAAACAATCTGATATAGCGTTTATAATAGCTGGTTGGTAGATGTTTACTATTTTTGGCAAAACCTCCGTTGCAAACCTCCATTTACCTGAATAAAAATTATTTTTACTTTGAAAATGATGCGCTGTCACATTAACATGAGCTGTTAATTTACATAAGACTCATCTACGTTCATTTACACTGCAGCGCAACGTCTGAGTTCTCAAACTAAAACAGGGTCTGCAGCTTTTGCGAACGAATCCGTTTATGAGGGATGAAAGCGGTGGTGTGTAAATGAAAGGCATAAGCGTAGCAAAAGTAACGTTTTAAAGGACAAACGCATTAATGTAAACATAGCCTCAGATGCGCGCTGTCTCTCTTACACACGCAAACACACACACACAATGAGGAGAGACGCTAAAATAAGCCCGAGCCCGACCCCAGCCCGGTCTGTAAAAAAAAAAAAACGTCCCGAGCCCGGCCCAAATGGGCTTAGCCTGTCGGGCCCCGACGGGCTTGCAGGGCTTTACAAGAGAGACACATCACATTTACACCTGGTATTTAAATCCGTCTCTTTTGTCCACTTTCGACCGCTTCTGTCCTGAAAACTGTGAGGGGACGGTCCGTGAGACAGTGGGCGAGTCTCTTTGCTGTCATTCAAACGCGAGCGCGAGTAATAATGAGTTTATATGGACGCAAACTAATATTATGTCGGAGTCCACTGCTTGTTTAGCAAGTATACATGCTGCACAGTGTTTTGTACGTTTATATGTTGGAGCTTTCTCTGAATTTTCAGCGCAATTGATGAAATAGGATCGCACAACTTTCACGCTTTCAAAACGAAACTACGGAGAACACCCGCAGTAGTTTTATCAATGAAAGGCTAAAAATAGCGCGCACCGTATGTTCACGCCAGAAGTAAAAAAAAGACGTAAACTTGTGTTTAATACCTCAGATTAGATAAATGGGCAAAGAGAAGGCGCGTGTGGCTGTTCGAACACATTTAACCACATTTGCGTGCCGCAACTCCAAAGCGATCGGATCGAAAGTGGTTTCGACTACCTCTGGATGTGGTTGAAAGTGGTCGAAAGTGGACGTGTTCAAAACGTTTTGAACACCGTTTACACCTGGCATTAACGTCGTCCACTTGTGATCCGATCAACGAAAACGCATGTTAATGCCAAGTGTAAACAGCCTCTAATATGGTTGGGTGAACTCGGGTCAGTTTTGATAACACTACCATTTTGCCTACTTTTTGATAAACACGTTTATAATTAAAAGGGTAGTTAGAGTTTAATGATCTGTTTCCTAAATAAAACTAACATCACATACACGTTCACTTACTTAATTAAATGAAACAATTAATTTACATATTTTTAGAAAATCCTTTGCAATTATTGTGTAAATGTTTGGACTGCGATCTTGTTGCTGTTACAACGTTTTCACCAGCAGATGACACCATATTTACATGCTTCAAGCGCTTCGAAATTATTTCGAAGCATTGGTTCGTTTCTCCCATCACTAACCGGCAGTTTCTAAAATGCTCTTGCTATCTCACTTTTCCACGTGACCACGCTGGAAATCGCCTTGTTGAGTGGCAAACGTTTAACAAAATGGCTGGTTTTCATAGCGGCTGCTGCGAAAAACAGCAATGACTATTATCAGCTTAAAGTGAATTTAGTTGGCCTTAACTGTGACCCTAACAACTTGCCAAACAACTAGTCTGTGGAGTCGTGTGGACATTTGGCATATGGCCAGACTTTGCTTCTCCTGACATATGTTTGTCTTACCTAACACTATTAAATAGGGTTGCCACCTTTGATTTCTGAAAAACCGGGACACTCAGATTAAATTTATTTTTGTTTTGTTTTTTGGAGGGGGGATCAACTAATATTTGCAAATATACTATGTTAACAGTTGTAGGACTCTATTCCCTCTCTAACCTATATTTGTCCTGACATAGATGCTTTCCCTGAAGTAGATGCACTCCCTGATGTAGATGCACTCACTCTGGACTCCTTTCTACATTAAAGGCGAAGTCCATGATGTTTGAAAGCCAATGTTGATATTTGAAATCACATAAACAAACACGCCCCTACCCCAATAGAATCTGGACCTTCTGTTGAAAGACCCGCCCCACACATACGCAACCCGGCAAGTATGTCGGTTAGTAGACACGCTCCTTACTGCTGATTGGCTATAAGTGTGTTTTGGTAGTCGGCCCGACTCCTTTTCCAAAGCGTTTTTCAAACATCGTGGACTCCGCCTTTAAATACATACATTAAATACATTTTTGTATAAATACTGTGTAAACATGTACTGCATAATTATATTCTATTATAAAATATAATCATTTGTACAAATATAGGATATATTCTTTAGCAATTAAAACATGATTACATGTATTATAATAGATTATAAACAACTTTTTGTTTTTGTTAACTTAGTAAATTTGGGCAACCTAAAACTGACATTTCTCACCTCTTTTTCCATGTGTATTTCTCATCCCTTTTTGCTGCCTGCAGAAGTCTTGGCTGTCCCTCAATGAATGCTTTAAACTCCAAGCATGATCATTTAAAGTTTAATCTAACTTGAAGTTCAGCTTTGACCAACCCCATTGATCGTTTTAAGCTGACTAGCAACTTAACTCAAACTATTTCATCCAGGATGTGTGTGTGGAATCTGTGGATGCGACGCGTGCGACCAACCGACAGCATAGGTAGTTGCTAGGCGATAAGTTGAGCTTCCAATCAAATAAAAGTAAACGCCTGGCCAATCCACTGTGTTACCTGTTCTATTTTACCCGGTTACAGACACAGGATTGGATGAACACAGAAACAGTGGAAGGAAACACTTTAATTTGAAACCAGGAAATTCTGCTTTAAAAGTTCATTTTCACAAAAAACCGGGACAATTCGTGTCCTGGGAAAGAATATAAATTTTCCGGGACAGTGACTCAAAAAAGAGAACAATCCTGGGAAAACCAGGACGGGTGGCAACGCTACTATTAAACCATCCCACCTTTGTAGAACACAAGGCTCATCATAATGGATATTTTTTAATGAAGGCTTACTGACAAAACTTTGCAATTACACAGAATAAGAGTATTCATTTGTGTATTTCTATAGGATTTTTTATCACACAATTTTACATACCTGACATATGGCTATTGCTAGTGATTTACTTCTCCTTTGTATCTATCGCACAACAGCTTTTTCCAATTTAGACGCGTATTCCCCGTATTTTGATTTCACACTGTGTGTACTCAAATGCTGCTGCTCAGTGGGCGTAACCGCAGTCACTTTCGTCGAAGGTCAGTCACGTGCATACCCTCTATTGGCTTTTGCCTACAAAATATGAGGCGGAGTTAACTAGCGCAACACTTCCGTGTTCCTTAAACTTTAGTTAGAGATGCTTCAAACTTTGAGCCGTATATTCAGGAAGCACATTGGTACTGCAGCTGTGAACCCGTTTTGGATTTACACCCGTAACATGGGTAGTTTAAAGAGCGAAAATCGGTCAATACATTCAGATAACATCCAGGATATTCATCTCATCCCAATGGATGTAATTATACGACCATTTCCACCTGAATTAGACGAACAGAAGGTCCAGAGTCTTATGACGAGCATCCAGGTACATAAACAATTCAGCTCCCAGTCAGAATTTTTTTTATTAGCCTGGTGATTATAATACATGTAGGCTATTTTACACGCTTTGTTTATGTGTTACATGTAAACCCATATGTTCACCTTGTTACAGTATGGTTAGACAAACCCTTTAATAACTAAAATTGTAAAGTGTGTGTGTGTGTGTGTGTGTGTGTGTGTGTGTGTGTGTGTGTGTGTGTGTGTCTCGTGAGATCAGTCACATAACTGGACTACTAATGGTTTTATAGGAAGGATCAGATATCTCAGGTGTACCTCCTATAGATGTGCTGTGGATCACTGGAGAAAAGGGGGGTAATTATTATTATTCATTTGGAGGCTGCCATCGATTTGCTGCTTATCAGAGAATGAAGATGAAATCCATACCAGCCAAGATTATCAAATCCAACATCTCAGACCTGCGGACCTACCTTGGAGCATCAACGCCAAATCTACAGTGACTCTGATAATAGTCCAATGGTCAACTTAGAGTTTATCAATCTTTTTTTATATTTTCCTATATTTATTTATCTGTATCTATCCTGTGTATATTAAGACCTGACCTAAAAAGGCTTTAGCAAATGGTTGCTGTAAAGAGCTTGTTGCTATTAAAGAACAGATTCAATTTTGTACTTCACATATAACGTAAGAAAAATAAGAAAATAAAATGGACGTGACTCATTGGAGAGTCACTCTTATCTCTGACATATTTCTGTAAAACCCTAACCAGACATTTTACTGTTACTATGAATCACAATGACTAAACAGAACTTTTTGTCTGCCTGTTCTCCTTTTTTACCACTAGATGGCAGCATTATTACACATTCAAAGTTAGGGCCCATACTGTATGTATTTTGGAGGTATCTTTTTAAGGTGTTTTAACGCCTTGTTTGTTTTGAGACCGCCAAACGCTATCAGAGCAGTGCAGTGTGTATATGTGAACAAACCAAGTGATCTCAGACCCCACGTTCAGAGGTGGTCTGAGTACAGTTCGCTTTTGTATTCTTTTGTGGTTCGATTTCTTTTTGACATGTGAAAGTAATGAGGTCCAGGTGTGCGTGTCGTTTTGACATGTATCAAAATCAACTGCTGCACAGAAAGTTGGTGTCTGAGTTCTTATGAGGTTGTGATGTGAACAAGAAAGGGTCTAAGATCACTTCAGTTCTGAAGAGGACCAAAAAAAGGACTGGGTCCTCTTTTGAGTCCAATCTATTGTGAACACCAAAAGGACTGAGGTCACTTTTGGCTAATTCCTTTTCTGGTTCACTTAAAGTGAACAGTTTTTTTTTTAAACTAACTACATGTGAAAACACCCTTAGTTACACTACATAGTGTGTTAAGGGTGTTTTCACATGTAGTTAGTTACAAAGCTCTCTGAGTTTATCACAGCCCAACTGGTGCTAGCAAGACCAAGGTCATGTGTTCGATTTTCTAGGGATATCCTCAAAATGTATATTTTGAATGCACTTTCCTGCATTAAAGCATTTACTGAACTATTCATGTGATAAGAGTGGGTCAACTAAGGTAGACATCCAAAATGTGAAGTGCTGGGGAGGCTTTAGTAACTGTTTGAATAGTTCACCACTATTATACCCAAGCAGTCACCACCACTGTACCAATGTCATTGCAGATTTTAATATTCAGATTTGATCGAATGAAAATTTTTTAAAGGCTTTATTGTTTATTCTATAATTAAAATACATGAAAGTGATAAAAAAATAAAAAAGCAGTATTTTTGTTTCTGTTTAGTGCTTAGATCTCTCTGACCCGTCTTGGTGTTTTAAAACTCTGGTTTGAAGCAATGGTCTCATTGCAGCTAAGTCAAACCACATTTTTGAGCATTTACAAGATGACCACAGGCGTGTGCTGGTCTGGTGACTGCTGGACATGGTTGTATGTTCTAAACCGGAAGCCTTGAGAATGGGTCACAAGGGAGGTGTCCGATTTTGTAATCTGGCACAGTCAGATTTATAAAATAATTTTGCTCCCATACTGTAACAATTTCTGTTTGAAACACTTTTACAGCTACACATGAACACGATCTGGTCATAAATATAAAAAGCCATTGGTGCACCACCTTTTTGTTTTAATAACAGACTATTTTGGGCTGTATTTTATTTTTACATTTATTGCTAAATTGGATTTTCCTGTGCCATTAGAAGGGCATGAGAATTGTTGAATGTTCTCTGAAGCTCATCTATAAAGGCTGCACATGTCTGGGGTCATGGGTCATGAGAACTGGCCGGCGATGTTCTCTTCTGCAAAATGGAGCGATGAAAGGAATGAATTCAGTTTTATTGCATTGCTATATATAGATGGATTTCAGCTCACATTCAGACAGCACTATGAAGGAGAAAGTAGAACTACTAATCTGGGTGTAGTTTTTTTTCTTGACTTTGTGAGTAATAGATGGAAACTTTTCTCAGTCATTTTTGCTCTGAGTTTTCAGCTGTTGTGTGGTGGATCAGAGATGGGCATGTCAGATTTTTTCTTCTGTAATGGCAGTTTACTTCCTTTGACCCCTGACCTTTGCCTGATATCCATATCCATAGGCCTCTCAGACAAGAAGACCTTGTCAACAACAAAGAAACCAGGGCTGCAGGTGACTCACTGCATAATGATGCTGAGTAATAAAGTATAAGAAAACATCAGATCTTCTGGAGAGCTTAGGTTTATATATGTAAGAGGGGAATGTTTTATTTGTTGAAGTTTAAAAAAAAAGTTAATTAAAGTTTATCTATTTATAAGGACCAAAAACAAAATACTCTGTATGTAGGGGTGTGCGGAGCAAAAACTAAGGCTGGGTTAATTGTAACACGGACTGTTTACAATACATTGTTGCACAGGGTCGAGCTATTTGTTTTTCCATTATTTTTCACGCTGCCAAAGACGCTCTCCCTCAAATTATTGAAAGGGTATAATGTTTTTCCAGAGAGTAATTGATGAAAGATTGTTTTGGTGGCAAGCACATTTTTTCAACATATGTTTTTTTGAGTTGGGTGTGTAAGATACTAAAGCCAATGTTATGTCATCTTAATCAGTGTCTTGTTGACTAAAACATAGCATCATTTTGAAATACGTCTGCAGCTCTTTTTTGGTAGGCTTGAAAATATTTTCACCCACCTCAGCACTAACGATATGAAAACAGCTCACGTTAGCATAATTCTTGCCATTTTAAATAGGCTACACACGAATGATTACTGGCTGTCAACAAAATAAATGTGCCTGTCTTATGAACAAAAATACATCTTGACAGACAATTTTTTATTCTTTAATATTGGTTGAATAAGGTCATGTCAAAGATTGAAATCATAATGAAATGAATGGCTAAAATCAGATTTTGATGCTCATTATCTCAGAATTTGATTTTGAAACTGTAGTATAGTTATTACAGACTTGGTCACATATAAAACAATGTTTTGTCATAATTGTGCTGCTTTTTCTCACATATTTAGACATTTGTATCCATTTGTAATTGAACTATGGTTAGAAAAGGGCTGGATGAATGAAAACAGTGTCGATACCTGTCTTTTATAGACAGATATATAAACAATATCCACTTTAAGTATATAGACAAAATAGTACTGAAATATTTGCCTGCAAACATAATTTTTAGCAAATGTTACAACTAACCCCCTGCCTGTTGCAATTAACCCATGGGGTAAGTTGTAACGTTTGCACTTCTGTCATGTTTGGTGTAATTGTCCAAGAATGGTACTAGAAACAAACTTAAAATGTATATTTGTTGCTGAGATGTTTGTGTGTTGCTTGTGTAAAAATATAATTAATCAAACTCAAATACTTTTTTTAACGATTGAGCCAAAACCAAAAAGCGTTAGGTTGTGCCTGCTCTCCCCTTTATACTGAATATTTAATAATTTTCCAATTTCTTCTTTCAGGTAAAGCCGCTAAATTGAAACAGTTTAACTTTGTACAAATGCCCTATACTACATGACTTGAAAACTTTTGATGATTTTAATTCGAATTTTTGGTAAATCTTTACAATAAAGTTTTATTAGTTAACATTTAGTAAGCGCATTAGCTAACATTAAATAACAATGAGCAGTATAGTTTTTCAGCATTTATTAATATTTCTTAGTTAATGCCAATACAATGGTTCATATTAGTTCATGGTGCATAATGTTAACAAATAATAACATTTGATTTTATGAATATATTAGCAAATGAACTACACTCAAAAAAATGCTAGGTTATTTTCAACCCAGCTTTGGGTCAAGAAACTGGGTTAAAGCAACACTATGTAGTTTTCATGTAAAAATGACTTACAGCTCCCCCATGTGGTTGTAAAGCGCAACAGTGCCTGGTATCAGACACTCTTCTGCAGGCAGGGGGAGGGGCGGGGCTGTGTTTCCTACCCTCCACCGTCACTTTCAGAGTGTGTTTGTAGCAGCTAGGAGGCTGCTCAGGTTGCAGCAACAGTACAATTTGTCCAGTTAAAAGTTGTTCTATCACTGAAATAATTTTAGAGACATTATTTAAAGGTAAAAAAACTACATAGTGTTAACCCAGAAAATGTTTATATTTGACCCAAAAATTGATTAAAACAACTAATCAGTTTGAGTTAAACACTTTTTTAAGAGTGTAAGATAAATAAATGAATTAAAAGTAGTGTTCATATTTAGTTCATGTTAGCTAATGCATTAACTAATGTTTACAATTTTTTTAAAAAACCTTATTGTAAAGTGTTACCAAGTTTTTTAAAACTATGGTGCAGTGTGTATTTGTGTGTTTCCCCTTCAAACACAATTTCTCAAACCCATCAGCTCTTTAGTACTTCAAGATCTGACCTAGATGTGTCAGAAATGAAGATTCCTCTAGGAACAAGATTGAAAACCACAGTTCAATTGGTAAATTTTTTTTCCATTAGAACAAATCAAATAAAATAATAGCACATCAGCTGTTCCAAAGTCATGTTTCTGTGAAACTTCTCATGCAGCTTTGCTTGTCCATCCATGCATAAGTTTATATAACACTGAGCATCAAGGTCTTGAACTGTGCCCTGCAAACCCTTGTCACAGTCTTTGTTGTAGACAGTTTAATAGAATACAAACAGCTGCTGATTACAGGAATCACGTCCTTATGACCGTGTCCTTTGATCGTGGAAGAAGGTACCGCCCTGCGATTGGCGATTACTACCTTGTAGATCACTGCCAGAAGATAACAGACTCTCTCCGTTGCTGATATACGAGTCCCTGGGGTGCCGGCCCTGATCCTGGCCTCCCTTTGGGGCCCCTCAGGAAGTAAAGAGGGGGCCCCGGGCCTCGGCGGAACAAACCTGCATGACTGTAAATTTCTGGCAGAAGAATGGTCGCGTGTGAGAAGACTTCCTGTGGCTTCCTCACGGTCTGGAAAAAATGTCTCCTAAGACATCTTCTGACACGCACAACCCTGACTGAGCAGACCGGTGAAAGAGAAACAGTAACACGCCCAATTGGGGGAAGCGTGGGCTGCACCTGCTGCTTTTTGGGGAAGTAAAGGAAGTTGTAATATCATCCCCTACATCTCAAAGATTTGTTCCACTTAACTAGGAGGAGAAAGATTGGACAAAGTGCAAGAGAAGACATATTGGTACTTTAAGGAAAGCTTCACTTGCAGATGAACGTCACGTCATTGAAGTGCATGTGTCCATCAAAGGGTAGGTTTTATTAAATATACTTAAAGAGATAGTTTACCCAAAAATTCTGTTATTTACTCACCAAACATATATGACTTTCTTATATTTTGAATGCTTTAGTTCATGTTTTTCTAAGTGGGGTTCAAAACACGTTGGTCAAACTATCCCTTTAAGAATGCACTTAAAAGTGCAGGATGATTTACTGTGAGTGATTATCTCAGCTTCACTGGCACCTGTCATTGTCCACTGACTGATGTAATGACAATACTCTGCTTTTGACAGGTGTGAGAATGATCTCTTACTCAAATCCACTTTCTCCGGGAACAGGACACAGACTCTCTTTGTCTTTTTGTTGTTGAACATAAAGTTCTTCTGGTTATATAATTCTAAATTTGTGACATGCAAATCATTTGCAGATACTGTAATGTCCCAGTGATGACTTTTGTACCTTTTTTTCTGAAAGTGTTAGTACCTTTTCTT
The DNA here is from genome assembly GCF_030506205.2 of Paramisgurnus dabryanus. NCBI lineage: Eukaryota > Metazoa > Chordata > Actinopteri > Cypriniformes > Cobitidae > Paramisgurnus > Paramisgurnus dabryanus. The sequence goes on from NC_133347.1 coordinate 16,959,432, forward strand.
TAAAACTTTGATGTAATACCTATATTTACCTGCTACATAAAAGTGGTTAGGAAATCCATTAACTCTTTCCTTGAGTAAAAAGAGTATAATATATTAGTAAATTCTGTACTTGGTGAGAATTAAAGTTATTTTTCAATGATGAACATGTTAATACAGGCGATATTGGTTCTGTCATCATTTTTGTTTTCTGTTCACTGGTTTCTGCTTTCTGGATACTGATTTCTTTCATTAGAATCATCAATGTTCATGTAGACTGATGCCAGTCATGCATATACTTATTTATGTAAGCATTGTTTGAATACTGAGCAGAATCAGAAATAAAGGTACAAAAGCGTTCAGTGGGTTGATACCCTTTCCAAAGGTACTCATTTGTACATTAAGGGTACATAGTAGTTGGGGAGAGCAGGGACGAAAGTAAAATTTTTAAGAAAAACTTAATATTAAAAGATAATGTTTTAGACAGAGATATATTTTGCTGTGCTCAGTAACTCACAATTGTGGTCTATCAAAACCAGATTAAATGTAGAAAAAATGTAAAAAGACTTCTGTATAATTTCACTTTAAACATGAGTAGTGAATTGTTTCTTTTGACCCTGACAGCAGGGACGAAAGTAACACACAGGTGGGTAAAAAGTAACACAACAAAACAAGATAGATTTTTGTGTTACACTGTGTTACACTTGTTTTTATTAAATAAATAAAACTTTTTTGTCATTTATCTTTGTAAAAAATAATGAAATTACATTTTTATTTAAAATTCAGTTTTATCAAATGTTTCAAAAGCAACAGTACAAACTTGAATTGTTGAGATTAAAACATTTTTTGAACACTATGAAAATGAAATTAGAATAATATACATTTTCAATTATACAATTATGTATTAGCAGCGGGACAAAAGTAACAAGTGCTACTTGTCCCGACAGGATCTCTTCACATTTAAACTCGATTTACTTTTATTTTAAAAAGCTTTGAGAAGTCAAACTTCAGGATGTGTTAGAGCACTAAATAACCTCTTGATTGGTATTAAACTTTGATATCTACACGCAGAAAATGGTGAGTAAATAACGCGATATTTGTCAGCTCTGTCAAGGGTTTGTGTCTTAAAGATGCTGTCATAGTTAGTTTGGGATGCAAATGTTATCAGGGCTCGGAGAAAATCGCTTTGTAACTTTCGTCCTTTTTGCCCCGGTTCTCCCCTACCTCAAATGTGCATGTTACTAACTTTACAATAATGTTCATTAGTTAACTACATTAGTTTACATAATGATGAACTGCACTTATACAGCATTTATTAATCTTTATTAATGTTAATTTAAACAAATACTAATACTTTATTAAAATTTGGTTAACGTTAGTTAATGCACTGTGAAATAACATGAACAAACAATGAACAGCTTTATTTCTATTAACTAATATTAACAAAGATTAATAAATACTGTAACAAATGTATTGCTCATGGTTTGTTCATGTTAGTTAATACTAATGTTAACTAATGGACATTATAATAAAGTGTTACCCCTAAAGACACTTTTAAAAGTGAAAAGTTGGATCAACTTAAAAAAATAATGGTAACACTTTACTTAAAGGGGTGTTCATAAAACTGACATGACACCTCATAATCATGATATGACACGTGTCATGAACATGAATGAGATTTTATGCACATTTATGTCATTAAGTGTCATTTGTTCAATTATGTCATTTTTAATGCAAAGATGACATTGTTTGAGATGTCTTTGTTCTGACAACTTGACATTAACCAAAACATCATAACTTGTCATAAATCTGTCATGACATAGCAGAATAATTATCAAACTTAAGAAACTACCTTTATAGGTTAACATAACATTAAACTGTCATTTAAATGTAATTAAGTGTTAATACTCTGTCAAATTATTTTAAATACCTTAACAAAATGCAACAGCCACGTCAAAAGATTATACTTAACTTTATGTATGTACACAACAAATAAAACTAACAGAATACAATTTTATCAATTTTAATGATTATTATTATTACTGGATGATTGATTTTATTTGTACCACTGTAGTTGAGGTCAAGAAAAATATTCATAACGTTGTTATAAAACTATATGAAAGAGTATTAACACTTAATGACATTATAATGACAAATTCAATTTGTATCACTGGTAAAAAGTGGTCGGTTATGTTGTTTTAGTAATGTTACGGTGTCATGACAAGTTATGATGTATTGGTTTATGTCAAATTGTCGTCATAAAGACATCTCAAACAATGTCATCTTTGCATTAAAAATGACATTATTAAATGAATGACACTCAATGACAGTTGTCATAAACGTGTATAAAATCAACTTCATGTTCATGGCATGATTATGAAAGTGTCATGTCAGTCATGAAGACTTTTTCAAGCAAAGTGTTACCAAAATGACTTTAATTGGTAAAAATTTTAGTAAAAAAATTGTAGGTAATTTTTTTTGTGGGGGGTGTTACCAATTGAAGTTGGTCTAACTCTTTACTTTTTAACAGTGACCTATGGTACAAAGGTACTGACCCTGTGACAGCTTTTGTGCCTTTCTTTCTAACAGTGTGTGAGTTGGCTAAGTGAAACCCCTACAACCACAGTCACATGGGCGTACAAATTTGGTCATATGAATTCATATTAGCCACCTTGCAAAATATTTGAATTGCGAAGAGATTGTGTTGGATATTAGAATATTGATATTTTGCTTCATTCTCTGGTTTGAAGAGCCATTTAGGTGTGTGTGTGTGTGCATGTGTGCACATTGGTGTCCTGCTCTATGGTCTTGTTTTGCATGTCAAAGTCAAAGAGTTATGGAGCAATAGGACATGAATAGACTTCCGTTTCCTGTACAGCTTTTGGCAGGATCCTACCATTGACCCTTACCTGCAGAGGTCAGTCAACATTTCCCTGAATAGCGTCTGATTTCACACTGCGGCTCTGTGCTCTGTAGGAATCCCTGACCGTCAGTTTAATCCAGAGGGGTTACATGATGACAAAGTAATGAAATATACTTGGTCACTCACACAGGAAAATGTACAAAACGTTTCAGCGTACACACAAATGAATAATGGACCTTTCATCCCCTCTGGATGGACAGACAAACAGTCTGCTTGCAAATGCTATGAAAAATACCCACACCCTGCCATCACATGTGGACACAATATGCACATTATGAGGTATCATAACAAAAACTGACCGAGGTCATATGGCTGATGTTTTGTCGCATTATAAATGAAATATCAAAAACTGATAAATTTCATTCAAACATCAATTTGGTCTCATGAAAAAGTGCTCTCAACACCATAAAACAAAATATACATGTGTATACACGCCTGCAGCTCATGAGAATAATTGTGTAGTGTGTGTTTTATATTGTGTTGTGTGAGGTGGAGTTTTTATAGTTCTCACAGTCCACCCCCCTCTTGCCAAAACACACCTGCTCCACTCACTCAAATATATGAACCCCAAATCCCACAGTTTCTCTTTCTAAACAGGACTGTCAGTTTATCTCTGACGATGTTATCGGTCCTGTAAACTTGTGTATTCAGCTGTATTCTTACCTCTGTGACCCCATCAAGCACACCTGGGGACTTTTATTGTGTATGGTGATTAACTAAGAATTAAGACGAATTAAAATGTGTTAAAGCTGTTCCCCCTTCTTGTAAATTAACATGATCCATTCGGAAAGAGATTCAATGCACAAATGCAGTTTATGCCTCTCGCCCAAAATTTGCTTGATTGTATTGAGGTCTGGAATTTAAGGGGGGAAGAATAGAAAATTACCTTATTATAAACTCTCTATGGTGGCGACCACTATCTAAAAAATAATATCATTATGCTCTATATCCCATAGAGCCATTACAATGCGATTTAGGTAGTTTTCCTTACTGGCCCGTCAAAGTGCAGACCTCAACCCCATCAAACAAATTTGGGGCGAGTTGGATAAAAAAACTATACTTGTACATTCAAAGAAAAGCCTTTGGCATGGGATAATGTTACTGATGATGTTCTGAGGTTCTGATGATGTTCATATATGCCAGAGAGATGTGCTGCTGTAATTGGTGGAAAAAGTGGACTTACCAAATATAAAAGCTTAAAGTGGATAAAAACCAAATAACTCACTTCATCTGATATTTGCTGTTTCCAGAGCAGCCATCATGAAATGAAACCATGTTTTGGAGGCAAAAAGGTCAATATTTTCAGGCATTCTAATAATAATAATAATGTATAGAGCAGGTCTGTTCTTTTATGGACAGTGCTGATTAGCGTTGCTCTTTCTTCATTGATTATTGCCCCCCTGCCTTGTAAAAATGCAATGCAGGTGTTAAAAAAACATTGTAGATGGTGGAGGGTTGGTTGTTGGTGCAGCTGAATGCACAGATAATCCTGGCTTTAAGTGACATTACGGCATGTTTGTAAAAGCTGCTCCAAGTGACATATTACGGGCTGTGCAAGCGCAAAGAAAATAAATGAGATGGTCTGGAAACCATTTGCCACTGTCTCACTCTCTCTTTCTTAGATCATCCTAAACATCTGCCTCGTGTTTATTTACCCAACACCCGCTTCTGGCTATAAACAAACCATCTCTGCATGAGTTCAGCCCCTGCAGAAGCTCATAGCCTCAAGTAGCACTTCTGCCCAGGGGCAACAAACCGCAAACAGCTGAGATCAGCAAACATATCAGTAGTGCAGTTGAAAGTAATGCTATCAGATAAGGAATGTAAGACAACAGAACTACTGCTTGTTTCCTTTATATTTCATTTGTTCAAGACATTTACTGTTAGCTACTTGTGTCATACTTATCAAACACTGTAATAAAATAATAAAGGATTCAGAGATAAAGTTTGCTGTTGCTATGTAACATGTCAAGCTCATTGAGGAAACATTTGACGCAGAAAATTGAGTTAACATGTTCAGTAAGGATGACTTTAAACAAATGGTCCAATAAAGCATAATGCATACGGAACAAAGAGATATTATTGAAGCAAATGAGGATGACCACATAAGATGAGGTCAGAGATGAGAGGTCACAGGTTAGTGAGCTTAGTCACATAACCCCATATGGTTGATTTAAGGTCTTGCATTCCTTTGCACTGAAACAGAGTCAATGGATGGTCATGATGAAGCAGATAGACATTATTCTTTACAGAAGTCATGAATTATAACAGAAAGGAAAATTAAAACTTACATTGGTGAGCATGATGGAAATAAATAAATATAAGATGTGTTAAGTTAACAACAACAAAAAACAATAATGAAAAAACAAACACAATCTGCTATAAAACTCGAAATAAAAAACCCAAATTAAAGTCCTAACCTATTGTGTGTATGACAGCAGAAGAGATAAGAGAAAGTGTGACAAATATTGGTGTCATAATAAAGGAGTGAGAAAACAAACAAACAAACAAACAAACAAGCAAAACCCACAGTAAGTGTATAACTCTGACTCAAGAAAAATCCTTTACCTCGTGCATCATTGTAATAATAACATTATAAAAACAGATACTTCAGCTAACACTTTTGATCAGTATTTCAAAGCAAATGCGCTTTGCTGTTATTGTTGGTCGTTCATTTGAATCACGTCAATCACGTACAGATAGGCTACTGTATGTTCTGTGTCTTAAATAAACTGATGTTAATCTGCCGTAATTAGACCACGTTTGCCAGTTTGTTTGTTTGTTGCACGTCAATTATTAGGTCCAGTGTTTTTGTTAACACTTGGTTGTCAAATGGTCGCGAAAAACAAGGCAATAAATTTTAGACGATCTTGCGTTACCTGCAGGTGCAGCTTCTGTTTATCCGAGTGAAGTTTCAAATTACTCATATTAGTGTAATCTCTTTCATTTAAAATAAATATTTTTCCTATCTATTATTTAAGATAATAAGTGTTCTAAAAACGTTTAATCATATAAGAAATATACATACATTTAAATCGACCTAAAACCAAAACGAAAATGGGTACACTAACGTGTCAAACTCAGTCTACATAGCTACTTTAGCTTAGAAGTATTCCACTTAAAGAAATAAATTCATGGTTCTGATAAAATAATAATTTATTACTAATTACAAAGAGGAAGATGAGTATTGTTGCTAGATGCTTAAATTAATAGAAACGCAGAGCACAAAACACTACATATATGGGATAATTGATCTCGTCTGGTTATTTATTTTCTTTATCATGGTCACAAATGCCTTTTAGCTGATTGTATTTAATTTGTTTTAACTATAAAAATATGCATTTTGCTTGAATATGATGTTGAGTGAGGGAGACTGTAGTCTTGGTTATTTGCATACGACTTGCGCGCTCCTCCCTGAGGCTATAAGACTCGGCGCACTCAGCCTCTGGTTAGCTCGCGCGTGGACCGAGTGCGAGGAGGCGCGTGAAGAGGATGTTTCTGAATAACTGAAATTGACCATCTGCTGAAATATTGAAGGGAAAACACATCAAGTTTTTACAATGCAGTCTTTTCGTGGCAAGTGCTTGATAGCAAGCCATTAAATCATTTGCGACACTTTGGATACAGAGTTATTTGGACTTAATCGGAATCATCACAATTTCAGTGATGGCATTTGCGATGCTGCGGCCGTTAGCGACTCATCTGGCGTATCCGGATGTTGCCATGATGTCCGAGGATGAGGAAAATCGCAGCGAGAGCGACGGCAGCTCGGAGCAAAGCTACGGTTGCTGCCCCAGTGAGGAGAAACGGCGAAGGATGTCGCGCAAGTCTACCGTGAGCGGTGTGGTGATCGTCAAACAGCGCAATGCAGCAAACGCGCGGGAACGCGACAGAACGCAGAGCGTCAACACGGCTTTTACGGCGTTACGGACTCTCATTCCCACCGAACCTGTGGACAGAAAGCTGTCAAAGATTGAGACTCTGCGCTTAGCGTCCAGTTATATCTCCCATCTGGCAAATGTACTCCTGATAGGGGACGGTGGAGAGGACGCGCAGCCGTGCGTGAGCGCGGTGTACAGCGCACAGGCAGAGAGCGGAGGAAAGCAACCGCGTACTATCTGTACTTTTTGCCTCAGCAGCCAAAGAAAAGGGGTAAGGGGTGCAATTCAGGTTTATGATATACCGTGTACAAAAGTGCATTTATTAATTTCTATCCAAAGCAACTTGCAAGTGAGATAATATTTAACATTTTGTCTAAGGAGCCGACAATAAAGATTAGAACAGCCCATTTAAAAACACAAGAAAACATAAAGAAACTGTATTTATCTGCACTGAAAGCAGAACAGCCTTCTACATTATGGACAAATGTCACGTGGCTAATATTATAAAGTACTATTACTAGGCTTATTACTTTACTGTTAAAGGACCCTATTGTATACAATTTCTTTACAGTAGGTCCTATAGACCTACTTTTAATATTAACATGCACGCTTTTGTTGTTACCATATACAGATAAACACGCTTTTAAAATCACGATTAAAGCCTGTGTGCATTAAATAAACTACATGCATAATACAAATAAAATAGGCCTAGTATAAGTCAAAGCCTAAATCTCACGTGTGTACGCTTTATATTACTTATTTGCATGCATAACCCCCTTTACAATTTTGTTGTTGTTGATTTGTTTCTTTAAAACTAAACCATGTGTGCATTTGCAGGTGAAGGACAACATGGACTGTGTCCGCATCCGGGGAATCACTTCACTCCGCGTGACACGCCGGTAGCCAGCAGCCGGGAATAGGATAGCAATATCAAGAATAGGAATATCAAGGTGAAACTCAGGGAGCGCGAGAGGTGAAACACGCGCAGGACTCACCAATCAAATAAGACTTAATTTTTGTTTTTGATATTTTGTCTTTTCTGTGTGTTTTTTGTATAGATGTATGAACATTTAAAATGCAGTGCATACTTATTTTTCCTTCTTTGTTTTCTAAAGAGAATTTATAATTTTTTTCTACATAAATTTTTTTCTATAACATGATGGAATAAAATATATTTTTATCAGATTTCTAAATTTCAGTTTTGCGTGGATTACAACAAACTAAATTACTTTTTATAACATGTGGTTAAAATTTTAGTATTGATTTTTAGTAATATTGATTACAAATATTTAATGCAGTTTTTAAAGCATAGAAATTCAAGAACTCCAAAAGCATGCAGAATTTATTTAATTATTATTATTTATCTTAATCTAATATTTACCTTACTTTTAGTCCATTTGGTGTATAAAGCAAGTGACAATAGAAGTTTAAGAAATGTGTATAACTTTATATCTTGGTTTACTGTATCCCTTTTTCTTTGGGTTAAAAATACAAAAATGGCCAGGAAAATACAGTCAAAAGCAAAAAGAACAGCTTAGGGTATAGGTTATAGGAAATCCCTCAAACCAGGCAGTCATTTGAATATTAAATATTTAAAACAAATTCAGATTAAATCAATTGATCAAATTCTACATACTGGGAAGAATTTGATCACTGGGAAGTTAAAATCTCAATCTTTTCCTTGACTTTTTAAAAATACATTTTTATACATATCTCTGTCTCTCACCATGTGTTCTTAAGATCTGGTATGGATTAGTCACGGTAAATACTACCCTTCGGTCAGTATAGGGACCTGCCGCAGCTGTGCATCTTTGAGCTGTATAAATCACCACTGGGGTCAACTTGGGGAGGGGGGTTGAATATGGAGAAAGAGAAATTATGAGGGGGAGATAAAAAGGAAGCAGAGGGGGTCAGTGTCTTGGTGAAGATTAGGCATCCCAACTATTGGATGTAGGTCATAGGTTGTTGTACAAACAAGTGTGTTGAAATATTTTTCATTTCTGATTGCATTATGTGCAAGCCAAAAATCAGAAAAGTTCTAAAAAACTTTTAATTGGGTGAACTTTTGAGGAAAAGCACAAAAACTTGGTGACCACAATACCTTATAGCTCTTATTGTGGTCTACAGGTACAGTGTGATTAAGGAATTCATATGGGTTTGGGTGAGACATGACAATAAGTAACAGCAAAAGAACAGTAGCTTTTAAAAAGGTCCTAATATGTACCAATTAGGTATAGATATGTACCAGCGTGTACCTTAGAGGTACCAATATGCACCGTTTAGGTATGCCGTTCATGTATCTTTTTTCTGAGAGTAATTACATAATAACATAACTATGTCATCTCACTCTCTTTAGAGAATCAGTAGACATAGGGTGGTTAATACATTACTTATAGTAAGTATGTCTGTTGTATGATCATCACAATAAAGTCTTAGTAGATATTAAGTAGTTTTTTTAATGACTGGCAGTTGACAAGAACTTGCAAAGTTATTATAGTTAGTTAATAAATTGTTACAAGCATATGTCCTGCATGCAGCAGTGAAAATAAAATCAGTTTTTAAAGTCTAAATACACTGAAAAAAATGATTCATTCAATTTACTAAATCGTTTTAAAGTAAGTGGTTGCAATCAATTTGATTTAAGCTACATTTAAACAAAAGTTTTTTATTTTATTTATTATTTCAATTTTTTGTTTGTTTAAATGTAGCTTAAATCAACCACTTACCTTAAAACACCTTAAAAAGTTTTCTTCAAATTAGAAATCCAAATGTATTATTTTCTGGATGTTGCTGCTGTTCAGAAATTAATATATAGAAACGTTATGTTTTTAGTGTAAAAAAACTGCTTTATCAGTTTGTCATGATGGCACTGCAGTGTTGTGGCAGCTGGCTGAGTCTAAATTCCCGCTGTAAGACACAGATCAACAGTGTTTAATGTGTGACTGAACTCTCCCAGCCGGATATATACAGTATAATCTCCACACACACTGCTGCGATTTCCTCATTTTACAGCCGATTTTGCAAGATTAACTTAGATTTTAGAAGCTTCATAAATCGATTTTGATTGGGTCTCTTTGGGTATTTCGGTTGGCTGATTAAAAGCATTTCATAGCAAAAGCCAACAATTTCTCTCCTGTCAGACCCCAAACCTGAGGTTGGTTTACTAACCACTAAAGTGGTTGCCTAGTGACACTTATCCCAAAAGGAAACTCCCTCCTCTGAGTTTTGGCAGGAAAATGAAAACTCCAGCATGAATGCAGACACACACACACACACACACATAAACACAACAGCGTTTGACAGTCAGAACAGACAGGCCGGTAAATGTTTGAGGAAGAGTTGATGAAGACTCCCTGGTGCTTGTGTGCTCATGGAAACCTCATTACCTGTTAAGAATTAAGAAAAACTCCCTCTTCCTTTTCATCCATCGCTTTTTTCCGGTGTGTGTGTGTGTGTGTTTGGCTCATATGTCAGACTTGAGATGGCTCCCCTAGGCTTCTGTTCTGCAGGAAGTTGTCACGGACACACAGGAAAGCAAAACATGCATGTCCGACCCTACCATGACCGTCTCAGCGTGCCTTGCATACACATATGCGTGTACACACATATGCAAACACTTCACTGACTTTCAGATTCAGCAGCATATAGCTTATGATCAGTTTGAGGGTACAAAGGTTGGGAAACATTGCTTTGGAAAGACAGTTTAAGTGGTACTGTACAAAACCAGCACTTGTGTAGTATAATTCATATGAGCGAAACGCCGAAGCACAGTACTAAAAGAGAAACAAAGAAAATAAACATATTTTACATTTTACAAGTTTAGAAACAATGGAATCATTTAAATATTTAAAATGTGTACATTTAATTATAATTTAGACATCAATAACAATGCAGATTAACTAAACTTAGTCTTACTTTTTCAGTGCATCCAAGTAAAATACTAAACTGACGTAAATTATTTACAGCTTTTTCCCTTTAAGCTTTAAAAAGAAGGAAGGAGGAAGCATCAACAGTGTATACACCTTCACTGACTTACATTCTCAGCCTCCTGCTCTCTCTCGCTCTCACACTCACACACATACGCACTTGTTTTTGTTCAAAGTTCAGGAGTCTGGAAGCGGAATTCCCAGAGTTGGGAATTGCAGGACAATGTAAACGCTCCACGGCTATCAGTGCGGAATGCCGCTGAGCAGAAGATGTGACCCTCCCAGACGTTAAGCGTGCAGGCTGGTGAGCTACGGGTGAGGGGTCAGTTTCAATATCGTGCTAGTGATGCTTCCGACAGAAAACAATCAAACAATAAGACACCCACACAGCAGGAGGGGTAGAGAGAGAGAGAGACAGGCCATCATCATTTTCATTGTCAACATGATCAAAGTAAACAAATTGCAAACCGGGATAAAACTTGGTCAGTGAAGGCTCTCAGCCAAAACATTGCAGACACACACCCACTTGTCCAGGGAAACTGTATCAGAGCCAAAAAACATTTCTTCGGGAAAGCCCTTAACTAAATGCTGCACTGTAAAAACCCTGTGTTGCACTTTAAAGTTAAGTTAATTTTTACAGAATAATATTTTGTTAGGTTTGTGGATGGTCAAATACATTTCTTAGCAAGGAATGTGAACATGTCAATCAAAATCAATTGCAAACACTCAATTCATTCACAACCAATCAAAAGAGAAGTCAATCTCTGTTGAATCTTTTCTTGTTTATTTGGTATTTTTCGTGCAACATAACAAATCATTAGCGTGTATTTGACTTTTAAAATATTTATGACATAATACTTGTTGAATTACTTGATTATTATTTTAGTTAAAGGGAGAGTTCACTTTAAAATGAAAACTCTGTCATCAAAATTTTCAACCTTATGTTGTCCTAAACCTGTATGAATTTATTTTTTCTGATGCAAATGAAGATATTTTGAGAAATGATGGACAGCAGATAGTGACCATTGACTTCCATAAAAAATATGATGGAATTGAATGGGTACCGTCAACTGTGTGCTTACCATCATTCTTCTTCATCATTTATCACAAAATATTGTTTTCCTACTATGGAAGTCAATAGGCACTGTCTGCTGTGTGTTTACCATCATTTCTCAAAATATCCTCTTTTGTGTTCATCAGAAAAAAGAAATTCATACAGATTCAGAACAACATGAGAATGAGTAAATTATAACAGAATTTTTATTTTAAAGTGAACTATCCCTTTAAATTTCTTTAAATAATATATAGTTTTATTTTTTTCTATTGTCTATGGAAGATGGGTCTATACACACGCACGCATATGTGGACATATACACACGCATATATGGACATACATACGCACACACGCAAATATGGACAAACCCAACTGCTGGGTTTAAATGAACCTTTGGTTTAACCAAAAATGCTGGATTGTTTTGTATGGTCCCATGTAAACATTTTCTAGATTAATTTTATCCCAATATTTGGGTTTGTCCATATTTTACCTAACCGTGGGTTGCAACAATGGATCCTTTTTTTATGTGTGCTGTATTATGAAAATCAATACTAAAATTGTACAATAATTTATCATATTATCATTATCTTTATGTTTATTAGATCATTGCTGTGTGTTTTTTGTTATTGGGTATATAAATGTGAAATTTGTGCAGCTGTGGAGATTTTGAGAGTCTGTTGTGTATTGATAAAACATTTAGGGTGCTTTTCTGTGTACATGTGTGTGTGTGAGTGTGCATATGTGCAGAGGTAACGATCATCTAGAGGAAATCCTCAATCAGACGCCAGATAGAGCATACCGAACAAGCTCACTGACAGAAACATGGGCCTTCACATACACACACACACACACAGCTGTGTCTGCTAACAACCTCAGGGACCTGCTCCGGACTGCACAACACACACACACACACACACACACACACACACACACACACACACACACACACACACACGCATATGCGCGCTCACAGACTTGAACTCAGTGACCAACCAATATCTCCCTGACTACTTAAGGTTCATGTAAACAAACATACATACATCTGTTGTCATATTATCTCTTCGCTATAAGTTTCAATTTATTGCCAATATTTTTGTAATACTGATTAATTCAAGTCAATTGAAACATATCATACATCTCAGTGTCAAAAAAGTGCCACAATCTACCTGAATTCTCCCTATATTCTTTATGCCATCTATATTTTTCTTTCTGTTTTATATGTCAATCCATCCAGTCTTCAAATCCAGTTGTCCTCTGTGGGGTTATGGCAGGGCTGGATCCCAATATTTTGGATCCATTATTCACAGGCCGTGTATACCCTTAATAGATTGCCAATGTTTAAGAATTCGTCTTTCTTATTCTTAAAGTATATTAAAAAGTAAATTTATATCATCATACTATACATCCTTGATACATCAATCAGCCTTTCTTTGTTAAAACCAACTAAGCTCACTCAAAAAGTGCTACACAACCAGACATCACATAACCAGGGCTTTGGGTTACGGAGGTCACATTCCATGAATTTACTATCATCTTTAAATAGATGGGAATATAGTTTTCATGTAGCGGTGCAGATATCACAGGTCATTGACATGGGCTGGAGTTCTCCAACTTCCCTCTGCTGTCCATCCTGAGATTGCCAAGGCATTGTTTAATCCAGATGGTCTAATTACAATCCTCTCTCTCTTCCTCTTTCCATTCATTCAGCCTCCTATTAATATCACCATCGCTATCCTGTCAGCAAGAAACGCTGTCAAAAATAAGGAGATTGAAGGAGAGAAAGAACGAGGGAGGAAAAGGAGAGAAGGGGAATCCCCAACATGAAGAACAACAGGATGGAAGCGATCATGTCTTACGGTAGGTTATGGGCAGGAGGGTCTTGCTCTCAAGAGAGAGAGGAGGGCAGAGTTCCGGACGGAGGAAAAGCAAGTCTACCGTCAACCACTTTCACAGACGCCTTATTTACTGCTGGGGAAGAGAAGCTTTACGGCACTGTCATTCAGCCATTTGTGACTGCAAATGGGACGCAAAGGAAAAGAAAGACTTCAAAAGAAGTAAGACAGAGAGTGAGAGAGAGAGTGAGAGAGAGAGAGAGAGAGAGAGAGAGAGAGAGAGAGAGAGAGAGAGAGAGAGAGAGAGAGAGAGAGAGAGAGAGAGAGAGAGAGAGAGAGAGAGAGAGAGAGAGAGAGAGAGAGAGACTTTGTAAGAATACTTTCAGATACATTGATCAAAATAACAGTGTAGTCTGAATGTAGTGCTCTACTGTGAGTACATATCTTAACCACATTTTTATCTCGCAGTTTCTTGAACTTTTCTTGTTAAAAAAAGTGTGGTGGCATATGTACTCATGTTTTCCACCTTACTCTTTGTGCTTGCAGCACAGTTTCTATCCTGTCAGCAATTCAAGTAAATGACGAAGCCTTAACACCGGAAAGTAAATAAAAAATGTTATCTGCCTTCATTGGACTCTGAAAAAATGCTGACTCTAAAATAGGAACAAAACCCAACCGTTGAGTTAAATTAACCCAGCACAGGTTACATTAGAACCCAGCAAAATGAGTTCTTCTCTTTTTGTGTGTGCGATTAATTTAATTCACTATGGTGCCAATATAACTCTGAGTGAATGTGTATGCCAAACGTCTTCAGTTCGCATAAATGTCATTTAAAAATCCTGCAAATAAACAAATAACACAGGGTTATGCATATATTAATTATAAGTGATGGACCAAATTAATAATTTTCAGGCTGTGAATGATGTAAATGTGAAGTAAATTATAATAACAATAGTGATAATAATAACAATGTAATGTACAATTTATGATAATGAAATGTAAAATAAGCTTAACTAATGTCACAACTGGTTTGTTGTATTTTTAAATTGTATTTTTATTATAGTTAATTTAACAGATATTGTCAAGTGTATTTTGAACACTGATGTTGGAAGGATTTTATTTTTGAGTATCAATTTATTTAAGGTATATGCCTTACTGTATAAAGCTGCAGGGACAGGTCAATAAGCACATTAAGTCAAAAGTATATATTTTGAACGACTTAGTAAATCAATAAAATATATTAAATAACTATGAATTATAATACAAGTAATTCTTAGAAACTCTAGCTTCTTTCACACAACACAGAAATCAATAACATATATTTGTACTGAATTAAGCCATACTTTTAGTCATACAACCTTTAATTTTAAAAGCTGTGTGAGTCTTAACAAATATTAGTTTGAAATGTTGAAAATGTTTGGTGCTTAAATGATGCGGTCATGAGACTTCCTTTCTTTTTTGAAATAAAAGAGTAAGTTTTTATTTTGACAGGAAGTTTGTACAGGTTACAGTCACAGCAGAGGGCATAATTGAGACACAAATGAGACTATGAAGCATTGGTTTCACTTTTCCTTGCATATGTAGGATGTAGTACTTCTGATTGATGAAATGTTGGTGGTTTGTTTTTCGATCGAGTGATATGAAACCACTGTCTTATATGAACTGATGGATCTTTTAAAAACACGTACAAAAAACTGAGGATGAGAAATCAAAAGATTTCAGGTACGTTTAAGACAAGACATGTTTGTGTCATAAAATAAGTTAAGGTTTAGTGTATTTTAAACTGTGGGAAGCATGCTGGTTAAACTGTAAACTGTCTTTATAGTATTTATAACTTCTTGTACTAGCCTTGTACGAAGAATGGCTGAGATAGAGCCATGTAATTGGAAATGCTGTATATTTTTACTGTATATTTTTACTGCCTCTGTCTCTTTTGATTAATTCTATTCCTTTAAAAAAAGAATTGAGATAAGGGGGTTTTGAAACCACTACTTCCTGTTTTATAAAAGCAGGCATATTTTTTTTTTTTACAAAATTGCTTTATGTTTTAAAGCATTTACATAAATGTTTTGTTTATTAAATGTATTTCTTTTAAAAGTGTATGACAGTCAAAAAATATTATTATTATTATTATTACTACTACTATTATTTTTTATAATAATAATAATATTATTATATATCTATCTATCCTATAATTATTAATTATTAATAACATCTGAAAGAAAAAGTCATTCAAGCTTTATGAAAATTATTTCACATAGTATAATACACATGTACTCTGTGCAAACATTTTTAGAATGTGCACAACTTGTTTTATTCGTTTTTGTAAGTGTTAGTGTTTATTTTCATTTATAATAATGCATATCTGAACAGATGAACAGATCTGATGCTCATCTTCCATTGTTTTAAGGAAGTTTGTTTTGTTTCAGTATCACAGGGGTCACATAACTACAATTGTTCACGTCACTTATTTTTAGTTAACTTGTTTATAATTACACTCAATAAAATAATCACCACATATTATATGAGTAAACTGATTTTGTGTGCACAAGGTCTGATTTGCGCTTTTCAATTCCCTCCTCTTGTTTTGTTAGATTATTTTTTTCAAGCGTTAAAATGTTTTGTAGACACAGCAGATCTGGGTCAGTGCCCTTTGTGGAAAATTTGGTTTTATGAAAACATGTTCGAAGGTATTTCCTGATAATTTTGCTTTGAAGGTCTTGCCACACACCCCAACAGTTTGAAACAGATCATTCATGTTATTAATACTAGTGACTAAACCCATGCAAAACACCTTTTGTTTAATATGTCTCCATCTAGTTTTGTGTTAGCAATAAATACATTTATCTGAAGCATACAAACATCATCTGTGTTTTTTTTGTGAAATATCCCTGTTTTTTTGCAGTGCTGATGTTAACTGAATCATTAGAGTTTATTTGTGCAAAAATACAAGAAAGATTCAGCAGAAGATTGTTGTTATGCTAGATATGTTTATGATTCAATGATTCCACTTCTGTTTAATTGCCCGGTTTTTGATTATCAGAAAGGGTCCTGAACAAAAAGTAATTTAATATTATTATTATTTCTTCTATTTTTGTAGCATTCCTCTTATTTATAACATCAGCATTGCTTTGTGGGATGCTGGATGGGATGGATTCTATTGAGGGGAACTGTAATGATGTCATCAGACTTCCGTGTGAAGCTACTAGTCGAACAAAAAACTACCGCTACAGCATGTGGTACAAAATAACAAAACAAGAGGTGAGTTGCTGCTAATGTTTACACTGATATATTTGCTTGCCATTCTAAAAATAATAGCATTACTTTTATCTAATTTATTTGTGCCAAAGAACACAAAAAATTGCCAAATAAAAAAAGAACATCTTGATTTCCGTCTTGATAAATGGTGGTCCCAGTCTTTCCAAAACAACTATACAAAATCCACTTTACTGTACCCAATCATGTCTGTTTTCTATAGAAACTAGCTATTATTAAGAAGAAAACCAATAATATTACAACATATAACAACTACTCTGCATCTTTTGGAGACAATGAGACTCTGGAGTTACACAGTGTGAACCCATTGGATTCTGGAGTGTATGAGTGCTACCTAGCTGCAGCCATCGGCGGTCAGAATGTAGAGTCTTCAATTAGACTGAATATTTCAGGTAATTCAGGCGCTGTTGCTTGCAAAATTTTATGTTTTGTCAATGAATCGTCTAATAAAAGTCTGTGCGCTCAAATGTGTGCACAAAATTGCACGCTTGTGATTATATTCATGTTTTAATCATAAAAAAATCCAAGGAATGCCATTAAACAAAACTTGTTTCTTTTATTTTCAGAATGCACATATCTGACCACATTGCGTCCTACCACAGCCCCGTGCCCTGAACTACAAGTACCTGTTTCATGGGCGCTGCTTGGCTTCTCTCTCATCAGCTTGGTCAAAATCATACTTTGCATAGTTACTGTGGGGGTAAGTAAATCATCTAAATGCTAATAAAAGAGCTTGACATCATCACACTTCCTACACAAATTTCCAGATAATGCACACACTCTCAGTCACACAGACATCATACCCGCATTGTAGATCCCCAATTAATAAGAAACAGATTTGTGTGTTAAAAAGTATCACAGAGATCATGTTCTCAGGTCTTTTGTACGTTCATAATTACAATATATCACACAATCATCAAATAAGATTTTTTAAGCAAATTTTGTGTGCTGTACTCTCGACCACAATGTTTGGTTTGATTCCCTCTTCTTACTTGATTGAAATGAAGAAGAAGGAGATCATGATCTATGATAAAGAATAATTTATGGTCATTTACAGCAGATTTAATGTTGTTCTCTTCTAATTCAATCTTATTATATTAGCTTTGCATACAGCAGATGGATCTAACAAAACACATTTTGACCTTTGTGTTTAACACCTCCCAAAAACTCTTGCACAACAGGAAACTTTGAGATGGTGAGGCCATCGCCCCCAACATCAACTATGTTACGTATCTGTCCCCCCTCGCTCACGTTTCCTTACACAAACGTACCAAAGAGTGCTACCATGCACATCCAGCAACGCCTTTGTTGCATGGTTTTCTTTATCACAGGAAACAATGTTTTTACTGCAAAAGCCACCAACGCATTGTAGCAAACAACTATGTAACTTATAAAGACGGGGAAGCAAGTAATTTCGGTACATCTACACAGAACTGATTGATACAAGTATGTAGGAGAGAGGTCGTTTTGTGTTTCTGTGATTAAAGCCTGGCTGATGTAACATTTCCTTTTACAGGTGTGTAATCAAGTTGTATTTAAAAGAATACAAAGAAAACAGGAAGTAAGGGGAATCAAGAGAGGAACAAGGTCAATCTGGAAGAAATGAAACTCAGAAAAAAAAACTGATGGGGTTTCAAAGATTTGGCTCTCACTTTCCTTTAGCCAGTAAAAAAACTATTTATATTTAAAGGGTCATTTAGATTAAAGGTAGTTGTGACTGTATAATAGGAGGGTGATTTATAGCTGGTGAGGGAAAAAATCTAATATAAGGCCTCCATTGTGGTCTTAATAAGATTATTAACTTAAATATTGTTCTCTACATTGTACAATTATATGTAAATATTTGAATTATTAGTGGCAGAATTTTAGAAATGAACGGGTTTATGTATAAATGGACAAACATTGTTTTATAAGATGTTTGCCCTTACATCAGAGGTTTTCAATTTTTTTGAAATTTTTTTTTTCTGAATTATTTACTTGAAGTATCCCCAGAGATTTTAATTAAATGTTTCAATAATTTAATAAAACATTCCATGTTTAACTTCAAAACATGTATTTTTCATCTGTTTTAAAGTTTTTATCAATAGTAAATAGTTACAGACAGTTATTATTACCTGTTATACTATGGGTCCGTTAAATGCTTGAATCTGATTGGCTGATAAACGTTCTGAGGTGTGCAATTATTTTATGGGAAATGCACGGCAGCTCTCTTGACCGCATGACAGTTCCATATCACTTCGCATAGTTAACTGTAATAACAGACTAACAAAAACAACATGACAGATTTTCCGAGGCAATAACAGCGCTGTTTAGAGACGCAAAGAGGTAGCACAGTCTCTCTCTCTCTCTCTCTCTCTCTTTTTCTTTCTTTCTTTCTCTCTCTGTGTCTCTGACGCTCTCGCTCTAATAACTTCATTAATAACTGCATTAGAATGCTTTCAACGGCTCAAGCCTATATTGACAGCTTTAAGATAACGTTTTGGAACAAGCAAAAGAGCCGTTGGATGAGACGTGGAAGAAATATTCCTACTCACAATACCGATTTAAGTACAAAAACTGGACGAATCCCTTTAAATATTTCATGCGATCAATGTCTTGAGGTGTGGTAACGATCATATAAGTGGAATAATTGACTCCGGGCCGTTGAATTATTGAAAAATAATGCACATCCGAGGTGTGTGGATTATTTTTCTAACAATTTTATGCCTGTCGTCAATTATTCCTTACCATTGGACCTTCATCTGGTCCTTTTCTTTTAATAATAATAATAATAATTTGTTACATTTATATAGCGCTTTTTCTGCAGACCTCAAAGCACTTTACATATGAATGGGGGAATCTCCTCAACCACCACCAATGTGCAGCATCCACCTGGATGATGCGACGGCAGCCATATTGCGCCAGAACACCCACCACACACCAGCTTATTAGTGTAGAGGAGACAGAGTGATATAGCCAATTAGTATATATGGGGATGATTAGTAGGCCAATGGTCAAGTTTGGTCAGGATGCCAGGGAAAACCCCTACTCGTTTTCGAAGGACATCCTGAGATTTTTTAATGACCACAGAGACTCAGGACCTCGGTTTAACGTCCCAAGGACGGTGCTTTTTTGACAGTATAGTGTCCCTGTGACTATACTGGGGTGTTAGGACCCACACAGACCACCGGGTGAGCACCCCCTGCTGGTCTCACTAACACCTCTACCAGCTTCAACCTGGTTTTCCAGGAGGTCTCCCATCCAAGTACTGACCAGACTCAACCCTACTTAGCTTCAGTGAGAAAACTGTCTTGGGCTATGGGGTGATATTTTATTGATACATTAATCATATCTGTCCATTTTGCATGAGTTTTCAGTTGTCTGATAGGCATATCCACCTTATTTTCGAACGCAGAAGTAAGCAGTTTCCTTGTGTGACGATTTCCTTTTTTGTGTGAGACTTCCGTTTCAATAGTTGCCTGGGAGAGAACATGTTGTATTCAAATATTTTGAGTTGACGGGACTTCAAAAGCACAGAGGCATACCACCGGTACAGTGGGAAAGTCAGTTCGAGTGTTTTGCTTACGAAAAAGACCAAGAATTTGTGTTTATACCTTTGTCATGTGTATGTTTAAAATTTCCCAACTGAGTTTAACACCACAATTTTTAATCGACTGTTATTATGTTTGAGTTTTAATGGTGACACATCAAGCTTATCACGTGAATGTGGTGCTTCCTCCTGACAGTCACCATCAGTATCTTGTTCATTCAACACATTAGAAGTAATTTGAACAAACCACAATAATCGTTTTTCTATAAAAGGTTTTACTGGATAGATATATATTATGGGTGTGCGTGTGCCACATCCACATTCAGCTCTAGTGCATGGTTTATGGTCAAAACAAATGTTTTGTAGAGATTTACTGTTTTTGTATTATGGCAGCCCCTTTCTGCACAAATTATGCCAGTTTTTCTGGATTTTATAATAAACATAGCCAGGAACCCACGTGCAGTTCCCTTGCGAACCACCAGGGGTTCAAGCTCAGACTCAGACCTCATGGCCTTTGGTATGAAGGTCTTGCTGCCCGAGACTAATGCCAAGTTTAGACTGCATGATTTTAGCCCTGATTTTGACTCGTGTGTAATGTGTTCTGACTGAAAATAACATCGGCGATGACCTCAGCCAATGAAAGAGCAACATACAGGGCAGCTGGAAGTTCGGGGAGGAGTCTTCCCAACCATTTCCTTCTTCATAACCTCTTTTCTTTTTCTTCTTTTCACTGCTAATGAGCACACATGCAATTTGTATGGGAAGCTTATTGCGGGCTATCATATTTAATAATAATCCCAGTCTCACGTGAGAAGTCCGGTCTTGCACGCGTGACCACACGTTGTTTCCCTGTCACTTCTCGCGTGCATTTGGTTGTGAGATGTAGTTGGCGGACTGGGAAAAAGTTGTCTGCGATTCTTCCAAAGGTAAAGTCATGCAGTGTAAAACCCCTTGTCGGCGATTCATTGTGCAGTGTGAAAACAGCACCGACTGAACTCCAGATTGCGATAGATAGCGATTGCTTTGAACAAAACAGGAAGTACAGCTCTCTCTTAACACTTGAACCCATTGTAATTTTAAGTCTGTTTTTTATTTGGAGTCATTTGGTGCGCGATGACACACAGCCCTCTCACATGCCATCATATTGCTTAGTTGGTCTGTTATGTGTGCAGCTCAGACATTCACTTAACCCTGCTCAGATGGCATGCGGTGGTTGACGTCTCTTGTTTTAAATTGTGCTCTGGCCCGATTTGCGATCAAATTGAAACCCATGTGAACCGCACTCTAGCCCACCTCTGCAAACCGTACAGAGCAATCACACAAGTCAAACGAACCAGGCTTTGTGGGAAAGTGTGAGTTTGGATAGTGTGATTCCGCCCTGCGTGCGTGCTTCTGGGAGAATAGGGGGTAACAATTGCGCTGGGGCATGGTTTGGTTTTAGGCCATGTTTACATTAGAGCATTTGCATTTTAAAACGGCATTTTAAAATGAAAACGATCCTCGTTTATACTGGCATTTTAAAAAGAATCTTCATCCAAACTATACACCACCATAAACCCACGAAACATGAGCAATCATGTAACTGGGCATGCGCATAAAAGTGTAAAATAACTTATTACTCTAATAATAGCTTACGTTTGCGCGTTTACGCAGCCTAGGGGTGTGCGATATTGACAAAAAGTCATACCTGGGTCCTTTGCTGGCAACTATAACAGACACTATTTTTGAACCTATAAAAATGTGTTTGGGAAAGTCTTATACTGTTCTATCTCCCCCCTACAACATATTAATATGATTAATAGGTTAATTTTGATTTTATAACTAAACATAAAGGTCTTTATGATTTAAAAAGAAAGCATTCAAGTGAACAGTACTAAACAGTAGCGAACTTGAAGCAAAAATAAATTTTAGCAAATGCAAACTTCAATCAAACATAGTAAGAGGTGAAGTATTGCTTTAGCCTACCAGAAATGCTTATTGCATTAATTTTTAAAAGTGTGCGAGGTCCGTGCACGTCCTCCGCTAGCAACACAGAATAGCTAAAAGCGCAAGCGCCTAAACGAGCATTATATATTAATGACGTTGAGTTTATTGTTTTTATTAATTTATATTCACAAAACTTATCAACAAAACATCGATTAAAATTAAGAGACAAATTATCCGAAACGAAATTCATTTTAAAGTAGCATACAAAACTTACATTAAACTGGAAAATAATGTCTGACCCATTACAATTCTCCCTTCATATTGGCCTTTACAACGCCTATATGGCGTTTAAAATGACAGTCTAACTTTCGTAAGCTAACTAAATTTAAACAAAACATAAACACATTAAACCCAACAATACTCAAACATTAATATAAAACAGACATTATCTATAAGGATACATGTTAAAACAATCCGATATAGCGTTTATAATAGCTGGTTGGTAGATGTTTACTATTTTTGGCAAAACCTCCGTTGCAAACCAACATTTACATGAATAAAATAATTTTTACTTTGAAAATGATGCGTTGTCAGGTTAACATCAGCTGTTCGTTTACATAAGACTCCGTCTACGTTCATTTACACTCAGAGCAACGTCTGAGTTCTCAAACTAAAACACGGTCTTCAGCGTTTGCGAACGAATCCGTTTATGAGGGTCGAAAACGGTGATGTAGTGTAGATGAAAGGCGTAAACGTAGCAAAAGTAACGCGTTTTAAAGGATAAACGCATTAATGTAAACATAGCCTTAGTGTGTCCCAAGGAACTCTCATATACATGATCTCTTACGGCTAAAAAAACTCTCTATAATTATTGTTGTTGTTTTAATGTTTATATTTTATGCATATCATAGCATTGTTAAAATCATTAATATTGTTTAGTCATTTACATACATCTTGTTTTCAGTTTCAATTTGCAATAAAACACTTTAAATAAAATAATTTCCTCAATATAATGTGTCACAGACGGTTAATAAATTGCTGGCAAGCGCAAATACTAAATATAACCATATTTATTTTCACTTTCCTTTTCTTTTCTTTTCAAAGTTCTGTTTTGTTTTTGTGTGAACCAATGAAATCGCAACTAACTTTACTTCCGGAATAAAATCTGCAGCTTCGCCTGTGAAATTGTGAAAGCACTCATACAGAAGTAAACAAACCGTCTGGATCATGCAGAACATGTTCATTATTGTTTGTAAGTAGCAAATGCATTTTACCTTGTATGCATTTAATCTTTAAACATGTAAGGTTTTGCATAACTGCAAACGGTTCAGGAATAGCCTACAAAAGTGAAACTAAACCGTGGTGTTTACTTGTGACAAAGCAGCGTCTGAAAAACAAAGTTACATGCACAGTTGTTAACTATTGCAGGTAAACACATATAAAATAATTGTTATATTTTATAAATATTTCCTTCAGTATATCTGGTGATTCACATCTCAATTGCAATCGAAGAGGAGCGGATTACAATACCATGTCATGCCAATACTGAACATGGTGTACAGTACAGGAAAATTACCTGGTACAAGGTTTGTCTCTGCCTACGGAATACTGAGAAATAGACGTGCAATCATAAGTTTACAATTTTTGGGGCTGCGTAGACGGAAACGATCGTTGACATCAAAGTACCGCGAGAGCCATTTGCTTTCGGATCGCTCTCGTGGTACTTTGATGTTTTTCGACGTTTGGTCTGCGCAGCGCCGCATGATGTCCTAATTTGGAGTCGGAAATAAAGAACTAGATGGTTTACGTCCTAGAAGTGTGTTTAAGAAAAAAACTTTATTTTACAGGTGGAAGAAGGCTCTGATGTTTTGACTGGACTTGTTTTAAAGGACCTGCATAAAAACATTACAGTCCTTTTTAAGTTTGCCAATCATTCGTATGTAGTAGGGGAGGATAACTCACTCCAGTTTCTCAGTGCAGCTGGAGAAAGCTGTGGCATTTACAGATGTACTTTATGGCCACCACTGGGCCATTACATTCAGGAGAAAGACTATGAATATTATTCAGCAGGTAAGAACTGAACTCAGACCAAATGGGTGGTGGTAATGACACTGTGCTCATGCAAATGACAGTATAGTTAAATTATTTTAGCTTAAAATATTTTGTATATAACATCTATAAGACTGCCTAAGTGGCAAAAAGGTTTTTAAATTTCCAGAGCTGCCTTTTTATTACAACATGATCGAGAAAATATACTTTGAGGCTAATCTTAGGGTTTTAGAATTTTATCATAAGATCACATTCCATTTTGTTTGCATTTTATTTGTACTAAATTTACAATTGTGTTAAATGTGTGTGTGTGTGTTTATTTATTTTTTTTAGACTGCATTGAGCCTCAACTTCAACCAGTGCTAAGCAGCAGCAGGAACAATGACGTGCCTGTCATGAATCATTTAAAATTCTTAATAATCCCATGTGTGCTGTTGGCTTGTTCTGTTCTTATATTTCTTGTTAACTTAAAAATGATGAACAGAGCAAAAAATAGATCTAATATTAAAGAAAAACTTGTGGTAACTGAAGAAACATTTGTGCAAAATTGTGCAAACATCTAGGATCATTAACCTAAAAAAATCACTTATATCCTGTAAACACTGTACTTTGTTAAGGTTTGTTGTGTATTATATTTAGTTTTTTTTTACTTCTATTTTCTAGAATTTAAAAAAAAAATAATCTGTAAACAAATGTACCAATAAAACTTTGTATTGTCAAAGTGTGTTCACTTTGGCTAGAGAGTCGGGCTTGTAAACCAGTGGGTTTCGACTATGGTGCCCTTGAGCAATACATCTTTATTTGCTCCCTGGGCACTGCTGCCCACTGCTCTGGATGTGTGTGTGTGTGTGTGTTCATAATTGCTGTGTGTGTTTACTATACTTTTCTGGGATGCATGGGTTAAATGTAGAGGTTACATTTCGAGTATGCGTTTCATACTTGACAAGCTTGTCACTCTCACTTTTTTCACTTCATTGTACTTTCCAACATCCTACCAAACCCACACAAAGAGAAAATACCTTTGAATTGTGATAAGCAGTCAACGTCAGAAGAAAGCATTTCACAAGTTCTGATGATGATACGTTTGATAGTGTGGGGTGAGTAAATGTCATTTGAAGTACGTTGTTTTGTCTTATACTAAAAAATCTCTTTAATATTTTTCTTGATCTTTTATGTTTTTAGTATAAAGTCATATTAAACGTTGTAAGAAAACCTTTAAGCACAAGATTCAACAATATTTATGACTGAAATTCAAGAAAACATTGTTTTGTAGAAAAGAAAGTAATAGCAAAAATTTAACAAATCACAACATCAGTATTAACAACCAAGCGAAGGTGGTGTAGTCCATCAGGCTCTTTGCTGTAGTAAAGCAGCTGTTCGCCACTACTTTAGATTTAAATTTATGTTATTTACTGTCAACAGTTTGTTCAAAGTTCAATGAACATTAAACATTAACAAGTCTTTGTCTTTACAGAATAAAACAATAAAATAACAGCCTCATGCTAAGCATGGGAACCAAAAAATCCCCCCAACCTTTTCAGTTTTTATTCCTTCAGATTTTGATTTTATTCTGTAAAGATACATACTTTTTATTGTTTTATGTTCATTTAACTTTAAACAAACTTGCCAGTAAATAAAACACATTTAAATCTACAGTAAGTTATTGGCAAACAGCTGCCAGTAATACAGTAATTTCTACAGAACAGTATATTGAGTGTGTTTTTAGTTTTATTGTACATTTTTTAGCGTTTGCCCTTACCGTAGTAGCTGGCAAAGAGGTACCCACATTGGTCACGGCAGCCTGTAGAGATGATATCATTTTACCATGCGATGCCCTTCAAATGGGTCAAAACTACACCTCTGTTACTTGGTACAAGGTAAGACGGCAAGATTTATTGAACACACAGTATCTCATATGTTCATATATCTGACATCGTTGTCAAAAAACTTTAATATTTAAGATTGTTTGTACTACTTTCTCTGCACTCTGTTTAAACTGTGGCTGTGGCTAAAGCAGGAAATATGCTTACACACAAACATTTCCTTTTCATCACAATCATTTTTTTCAAATTGTAAATGTGCATACAGTGACACAGATTTGTAGCCAGATAATTTAGTTTATAAAAAGTTGTCAGTTATGGAAAGATGAATCTCAACCTATTAGGACTTTCTCAACCTAAATTTGATACATATATACATGTTTCAAAACATACATGCTTAGACATGCATGTCAAACTAAGCAAATGGAAATTAAAAGGTGAGCAGTGTTTTACTGTGATCAAGTTTTAACGACATTTTGTATCCACTTGATTATCCATGTTTGAAGCTATATTTAAACACGTTTTACATCATGAACAAACAAAAATGTGCAATGTCAAATTTAAATTTTTGCTCTCTTTTCTTTTTTTAAAGGTCTATACAAACCAAATTGTAATCCTCGTTTCCGAAAAAAATGTATTTTCCCAAACTGATAAAGGAAACGGTTCTGTGTCCCTGGGTAACAATGCATCTTTGATCTTGTGGAAGGCTGCTCCTACAAATGCTGGAATGTATGAGTGTTATCTTAGAGCAAAAGCTGGACACAATTCTGGTCGCTCTCACATTGAATTGAATATCTCAGGTATTATACAATAATGCTTGGTTTGGTTTAGTATTTGGTTTGAATACATATACATGCAGTGAGTTTCCTTGGGTTTTGTGTGCATAATTTACTAAAGCCTACTTGTTTCAAGGTCATTTTGGCTCAGATTAATGCAGTTATGTGTTTGTCTTTTCAGATTGCGTGGCAACTCCAGCTTCACCTATCTTTAATTTGTCCAACCATTTCATTAATGGCACTAATTTATTCTTCACTAATTATATGAATACCACTAATTCATTAATGAATAGCAGCCAACGGACCCCTGGAGATGGCAATGAAGAGCTTTATGTAATTTTGGCTTTCTTAGGACTAGCACTGAGTAAACTACTGCTCAGTGCATTATGCATTAAAGTAAGTATCTTCTTCTACAGTGTTTTGCTAATAAACTTAATCAAACCATGTTTTTTTGTTTGTTTTTGTTAAGCAACTTTTTGTTTTCTTTAGAAAAGTGACAAACTAGTACCACTGTGTTATAAGACAATAGCAAGTTGAAAATGTGTTTTTTTACATCTGTCTGCCTATCTATCTATCTATCTATCTATCTATCTATCTATCTATCTATCTATCTATCTATCTATCTATCTATCTATCTATCTATCTATCTATCTATCTATCTATCTATCTATTTTCAGGTATCCGAGGAGCTCAAAGCACTTAGGAGAAGACAATGAGGACACAGATAAGACAAACTATTATTTATCATCATTTCATCTGTTTACAGTGTTTGTGAACCACACACTCAAAAGGCAGTGTATGGGTTTACAGTAGTTATTTAATAAATAATGTGTGAAATTGCTTGTAATCATAATGTGTAACCGGACTGATTTGTTATGCTGCTGTACTCTAATAACTTTACACACACTTCATGTAATGACTTATTTGTAAAATATGGTAAAACTGTAAAAAAACCTTTTCATACTGTATTTGTCTTCTTGTGATATTTAAAAAAATTATATGAACTGAATAGTTTTATAGCAGTATAATTACAATTTATATATTGTGTAAAATAATCTGTACTGTGTTTGCGTCTGCACTAAGAAATAATGTCTTGTGCGTCTTGGCAAATTCTAAGATCCTAGACATTTTTAAGAGCAATAAAAGGCAATTAAGTTGTTGGCCAACAGATGGCAGTAAATTAAAGGGTATCCCTTCAATTCACTGGATACATGACCTTAACATCAAAAGATTTATTAGCTCCCTCTTGTGTTCATTGCAGTAACAAACGATAAGCACTGAAATCCGTGTGTCTGAGTGCAGTCCTTCTGAGTCTGTAACCAATGCAGTAACAATGGTATGCACAACTTCTGATGATAAGAATGTTACATTTTTACAAAGTTATAAAGAAGATCTAAAGTATTTTTTATTTCCTATTTGTCACATTCATTGTAAGGTTATGTGTCATGCGAGGAGACAGTCTGAGGTCACGTTGCAAGTGTTTTCTCCTTTATGCATGCCTTGTATTCGCTGCATGGAACTTAGGAAAATAATGATTCATTGATCATTCATCTGCAGTCTCCGATGTTGACTTCTGCATCCTGTTGAGAAGTTCTGAGAGCACAGTCATTCTGCCAGCCCTCATGTATTCAGTAATGCTGCTGATGTGTGTACAAACCTAATGATTTTCCCCCTGCTATGCAATGTTTGTCTGTCTGGGTGTACTGAGGGATTAAAGCCATATCAATGCAAAACATAGTCATGACTATATTTAACACATTATTAAATCCTGTGGTTTTCAGTCTTGCATTTATTTAGGGTTTTATACCAACGTTTAAATGGCCAATAATATACATACAAGACTTTAAGATATGAATAAATTTTAAGCCCCCCCCCCCCCCCCAAAAAAAAAACTTCTACATTCAAATTCCATAAATTGACATTCACATTTAACCCCTTATTTTAGGTATGTTATCTATAACGGCAAGATCAGGGGTTAGTTTGAAATGTGAACATATGCTGGTAAAATATATTTCCTGAATACACTAAAAGCTGTTTTCAAAAGTAAATGGTTTTCTATCATATCTTATAGGATCTTTAGGGTTTAATGCAAAAGATGCTTATACCCCATTTGCCGTGAAATGTTCTCTGCTGCAAAGTAGGTCAGTCTAAAGTGAAAAGTGTGACATGCTTATCATGTATGCAACGCTTACTAGAAATGTGACCTCTGCATTTAACCAGTGAGTAGTGAACACACACATCAGTGAGTAGTGAACACACACACACACACAAGGTTTAAGGGCACAAGAGTCGCATCCTGCCAGCCATGATACTTGAACCGGCAACCTGACATGTACATTCCTGTCTATTGATTTAAAAAAAAAAAACACTAATAAAACTATTCTATTTTATTTTATTTGTTTAGTCAGTATAATTACATTTCTATGCTCATATTGGATCACAACACATAATTACTAATTTTCTTTGCTTTTGCAGTGTTGCTCTTTCTGTAATGGGATCATGGAGGCCACACCACCCTTGTTCCAACCCAGTGTTTACTCTGCTTATCACTCAAATATTTCACAAGATCTAGGAATTATACACTAAATGCAGATAGGTAACCATTAACTGACTCTGATCGTCCATTTAGGAACTTTGACCATTTTCGTATACTTTATAGTTTATCTTAGGACAAAGACAAAGCTGGGACTAAAAGTTTAAGTTTAAGTTTAAGTCTTAAATATTTCTTTTTATTTTAATATTTATTTTAAACAAAAGTAGTGGATGTTACAACAAAGGTAAATCATTTCACTAAATGACAAGATTGGTTATCAGTGTTAAACTGATTAGAAAGATAAAAACATGCTCCAACAAAATAAGAGTTTTAATCAGTTTAAGCCACCAATGCATTAAGGCATAAGAAGTACAGCTTGTTTTATTAAAGCCTTTGTAAACAGAATGACATGTGAATAGTTTTTGAAGCACATTGCATTAAAGACAGATATTTTGAAGAGACCTTAAAATAAATAGATAAAAACACACATCAATGTCACAGTTCTGCACTTATTACACATAATACATAGTAATATGTATATAAACACAAACATTATGGTCTCTGCACACGTGTCCGTGTCGCACACACACAAACGTTAAAAAAACAGCTTCTTGATTTATACATTTGTTCTCTGTACATAAATTTGAGAAAATATTTATTATTTTTGTTATTTTCAGATTATTCCTGAAGTCAAATGAAGGAAATAGAGTTGAGTCAGGTGCCAATAGAGCAAAAAGCAGAGCGACAAGATCAATGCTACAAAACAAATCCACTGCAGTATACCAACTATCTTGCATGTTGAATGAAGTAATAGTTGGAACCAAGTACATAAGCATATTTTTTTGGATGCTTATGTATCAAAACTGCATCTGAAATAAAGCTGCATCTGAAATTGTCTACTTTCACACAATATAGCAGGCAAAAAGCAGTAGGTAAGGCAAGTAGTATGTCTGAATTCATAGTATTCAAAAAACAGTATTCAAAGGTACCCAGGTGACCTACTACTTCCGGAAAGAAGACCCCAGAGAGAGGATGCACCCAACGAAGAAGAAGATAGAGTGAGTTCAAAAAACACATCTCTCTGTAACGTCTCTCTCTATCTTCTTCTTCGTTGGGTGCATCCTCTCTCTGGGGTCTCCTGTAATAGAAACTGTAAATCGAATGAACACTTTATAACCTTTTCGGAAGTAGTAGCTCACCTGGGTACTTTTCGACTACTGTTTTTTGAATACTATGAATATTAAAACATGTCAGAAAGTGGTAACGCAGCTCTATTCAAATGGAAATACAAATGGAAAACAGGTTGCAGCAGTCATGGTACAGGTAGCAGCTCTCAGAAAACTCCCAGTCCTCATGCTGTAACTACGAGCTCTAAGAGGATGTGAAAGCTTTTTACACGCTGAAATCTTGTAATTACGACATGGCACAAACACACTTATATTTACATTTTAAAGGACTGTCAGTATACCAGCTGAAAATGCCATTTTTGTGTTCTTTTCCACTTGTAACTTAAACTCTTTTTTCTTTTTTTAAATATATAATTTGTAGAGCACAAAGTTTTCTGTAAAATAAGAAATTTTTTTAACAATTTACCCCAAATTACTTTTAAATTTAGGCATGCCCATTTCCGCAAAAAAATCTATTCATACTGCAGAGAGCAAGTAGTTAATACTGCAAAATACACTCAGTGTTAAAGTCACATCCCTGGCTGTCCAGATTAAAAGAGATCTTCCCAAATTGGACCCATTGTGCGGGCTGTCTTTTTAGTACCTCATGGTTTATTTACATGTTGCTGCTGATTGGTCCGACAGTCTTGACACACCCACCATACAAGAGAAAACATGTCTCAATCTTGTTCACACTGTTTCCAGGAAACATGTGTGAACATTGCACCAATTTGAATTCCGGTAAACCTGAAGTTCATGCAGTCTTTTTAATCAGGCTGTGCCCGAAATCGTCCCCTGAGTGCTTATTCACTCTTCACTACATTTATTCATTAATATACTGCAGTTGGGTGAATAAAAATGAGTGAGTGAAGTCAGACACCGGAGACCTAATAAGAGCTGCAGGCGTCGCAATTTAAGGGTCTTACTAACGACCTCAATGTGTTCCAGTCGATCACACGCCACGAGTGGCAAAACAAAGAGACTTTGTGTTTAGACGGCAACTGCCCAGAGATAACAGTGCCATGAAAAATATCAGATATATCACAAGATTGAGCACTGGTATATGGGCTCAAAATATGGCCGGTCTGGCGAACAGAAGCCCCGCCATCAAGTTATAAATCAATTGATAAAGGGATCTATACAGGTGCTTGCTAACCTGTACGCATGTCAGGTTTAATTGTTGATTGAAAATATGTTGTTGAATGGTAACTGATTTTAGAAATATCAGTCCTTCGCCATTAAAGTAGATAGGACTTCTGCATCTTGCATGACTGAAATAACTGCCCGGAGGTGTTGCAAAGATGGCCGCCTAGTGGCGAACTGATTTTGCTAAGTGGTTGATGTCCTCAGGGCAATATATTGTGTTGACCCAAGGACAACATTTTTCTAAATTAAACCTAAACCCACCCTAAACCCCAACCATAACCAAACCTTAAAATCAGAGGGAGATGATCGGTAAAAAACAATGGTCTAGAAACGGCTAATCCTGGTTGTAAGCTTTAACTTAAAACAAACTGTAAACTTATTTCTGAAATCTGATTGGTTGATGGAAATGTTGTCCCAGGGTCAACATAATGTTGCCATGAGGACATCTACCATTTGGCAAAATCAGGAGAGCCGCGCGGGCTCCCCTAACAGGACTTTAGTGCCATTCCAGAAGTTATTTCCATGTAGGAGCTGGGTTTGGTTTCGTCTTCAATTATATAACCTTGATAGTCATGCACTTCAGTTGACATAGAGTCCACACGGTTTTCCACAAATAATGGTACCTGAGGTTTCCGTATACTCTGTGATGCTATACAAGCTTCAAGATCATGATCATAATAACCCCCATGTTTCAGTTTCTTCATCTAACATCAACAGGTAAACCCTACACAGATTTTTCTAACCATTTTAAATGTCTCAGTTTTGTCTCTTTCTTTCTTCCAGTTTTTCACTTGGACTGACATCCAAAGCAGCAGAGTATCTCCTTAAAAGTCTTCCTCATTTCAAGGCTGCGGCAGGCATAGATAAGAGGGTCAATCACAGAGTTGCACATAATGAGGACCAGGTAAGTGGTGAAGTGGGACATGTAGCACAAACACAGTGGGTGCTGTGGACAGGACACCAGCAGAATAAGATGGAGAAAAAATGGCGCCCAGCAGCACACAAACACGCCAAGCAGGATGGTGATAGTCACCGCTCCTTTCATGCAGCTGTGTTGACGTGGGGCAGGGTTGCCAGCGCCGGCCACTGCAGGGGGCAAGGCGGCAATTCGTTGCACGTGAAGTCTGGCGAGTAAAAACATGTGTACGTAGAGTGTTGCCATGAGAACCAGCATTGCAAAAAACATCGTAATGAGACACACAATCACAGTCTTGCTTTCTGAGTACACTATAAAGACGATCCCACAAACCACACAAACCAGCCAAATCGCAGCTATGGCGACCATTGCCCTTCGTACAGTTACTATGCTGTGGTAGCGTAGGGCGTAGAAGATGGTAACGTAGCGGTCAACCGCAATGGCCAGAAGGTTGCAGATGGATGCCACAAGTGAAATGCAAATCATCGAGTCAAAAACGTTGTCCATCAATCGCACAAAATGATCGCTGGCCACCAAAAGGCGGCTATTTAGTACTGCAATGACAATGGTCTCCAGAGAATTTGATACACTCACCAACATGTCTGCGGCAGCCAGGCTGCACAGGAAAAAGTACATTGGAGAGTGCAGGTTCTTATTTTTTACAACTGCTGAGATGACAAGAATGTTCTCCAGTAGACTCACGATACCCAAGGTGAGAAAAACCTCTGCCTGGATCTGAACCTGCTCACACAGCGCCCCCGATGGAGAATCCGCAGTACTGCCATTGGAAGGCGGCAAAGATGTAGTGTTCGCAGATATCTGCTCTTTAAGGATCTGCAGGTATGAGTCGTTCATCAGGAATGTGAAGTATTGATGAATAAAAACAGAAAAGAGATGGGAGAGGTAAAAAGAGAAAAATGGAAATTTGCTAGAAAGCAACAAAAATAAGTCAGTAAAGAATAATAATGGTAACAAAACAGATTAAGATGGTAGAATTGATTAAAGTAGTAGAGAAGAAGTAGTTGAATAATCAAATGTAGCAGTTTTCCAGATGTTTCCAAAGAAAATCTTCTGCTGTTCTGCCTGATGCTCGTGAAGTGATGCTGTCTGATTCAGAATCTCTGAGCATACTGGCTCGCTCACAGATGCTCACCACGCGTCAGCTTTTGCAGCCTCCCCCTGCTCTTTGCATTTGTTACCTTAGGATTTTAAATGAAGATGCGGCTACATACATGCACAGGTATACAAATCTATTGCATTAAGCTAATTTGCCATTTGATCTAAAGTAAAATATAATTTGTTTATTTAACACTCAAATGCATGGAGATTATACCGTGGACAGAGGTTACTTAGCCATTATTAACCACTCATTGTCACATTCTGTGATGTTACATCTAAACAAAAGCTTGTGTGAGATGGCAACCTGTGTCACTGGAAATATTTGAACAGTCATGCATGCTTTGTATGCCATTCACATAATGGCTTTGAACTGACTTGGTCACCATTTGGGGAATATGTTAGAAATGTCACAAACTGTTTGTCTCTCATAAAATATTTATAAATTAAAAAATTGTTCTTTAAAGTGGTGACACACTAAAATATTTACCATTATATTCTGTTGAAGTGGACTTCCTCTGTGTGCAAATTTGACTCTCTCGAAATACATAATTGAAAATGGCAATATTTATTTTAAGTGCATTAAGTGGATATTTTAAGATTTTAAGTGCAAAATAGAGTTATTAACTAATTTGTAAAAGTGCACTGTGTTGGTTGAGAAAACCGTTGAGGTAAAATTTAAATGTATAAAGGATTCAGATTTGAGTCTTTTTGAAAGACTCAAAAAGCTAAATTCCAAAGATGTGCTAGCTGAGAATTCAGAATGGTTTCACATTTAAGCACTGGTCCATTAGCATTGAGAAATCTTTACTACCACATGATTTAGGCCTATGTAAATATCTCATTAAAAAAAACATTGATTTGCTCGCTCTTGCATTGTTGTGATTTCGCAGTAATCACTTGTGCACCTCATCATTGCTCAGGTTGAAATGAAATGTCCTTGCAGAAATTATTGCCTTGAAGTATTCACTCCCTGCAAGAAAGAAACATACAGTATCTGTTTCTTTATATCACGTAGCAGTATCCAGGGCAACTTGTAAGTGCTTCTTATATACAAGCCTTTAATGGTGTTACTATGACAGGGAAACATAGTACAATTCACAAAATACTGCAGTATAATTTTTATAGGACCACGAAAGGCTTTGAAGTTAATGAAGTGAGTTTGAGAGCTGTCCTTTGCGGGCTTGACTGTGCGTGTGAGAGAGCTGGCTTTTATCAGTGGGTTTGTGAGACAAGACTATTCCCACTGGATATCGATTGATAATTTTCACAGCTCATCTTCCGTTTCAGTGACGTTCTAGATTAGACAGTTTCATGTGATGCCTGGTTTACACTTCAACAGATAATCATTCATCAATAAATCCTATTTCTGCCTTATCGGAAAATACTGTGGAAATAGTTTAGATATATTTATAAGTAAGAGTAATAATGCTGACAAGGTTGATGAGAGGCATGCAAAGGTAAATTGAATAGATAAGCTACACAAACTTAAACATAACACAGTGAATCTATCTTTTAAAATGATAATGAATAATTTTATTTTTTTAAGGTATTTTAATGGTCTGTTGCTACCTCTCCTCTGAACAAACCAATCAAGGACAAACCACATTATAAAACCAGACAGACTCAAAACTTTTGTGGAAACTGATAACTTAAAAACATTTAAGTAGAGTAGTACACTGTATGAATATATAAACTACACTGTAAAAAATATGCAGTGAAAACATCACATACTTTACTGGATAAATTAAGATGAACAATTTCAACTTGAATTTATGTCAACTTCTTAAATCCCAAATTTAAAATAGAAGGTTGAATTGACCTGCAAAACCAAGTTATTTTAACAACTGTGCATTTTTTTACGGTATAAATAACTAACTGAAAGTATTTTAAGGTCCAACAGTACAACAGAGTCAGGGTCAAAGGATTCAGATAATGTTTACACTCAGTGATAATACATTTCACTTATATTTAACTACATTTCACTTATTGGAATAATACCAATATACTGCATACGGAAAAATAATTATAAAATCTTTAATTTGTGCTTTAAAAATACAGAGTAAAGCAAAATAAAACAGAGTGAATATTAAACATAAAGTTAAGGATATTATTAAGTACAGTATAGCACAATATTAATATAAAGTGGGTATTGGAGGACCTATTATAGGGTTAAGGAAAATATACTGTTATTTTTTTATTTCACAGCAGACTGCCAGGATGTACATATACTATGTCATGTTTCCCAACCAAGGGGGCAGGGCCCACAGGGTGGCCTCATCAGATTTTCATAGGGTCTCAAGATGACTTAAGATGGTAAAATATTTGAAGAAACAAGCATTAAAATAAGATGTTTTTTATTTTTCTTGGCCATTTTTGTAGTGAAAATACATCTGTCTAGTCATTTCAAGCTCTATAATTTTATTTGGGAAAAAAATGAGTGAGTGGGAGGCCTTAAAATATTGTTGTGGGCAACTAGGGGGCCTTGAAGTGAAAAAGGTTGGGAACCACTGTACTAAGTTATTTAATATGCTTCACAATATAATAAAATTTTATCTCTGACATTTACAGAGCTGACTGTAACAATGATCTTCCAAAGACGTCATTGTGCCTAAATTAAACACTAAGGTTGGTAGGACTATGTGATTATATATGTGATTCGAAAATTTTATATTAGAACATGACATTTTATGTGTGCAATATTTCTCCTAGGTATATTGTGTTTTTGAACTAGAGCTTTATACGGGTTTTATCAGTGGTGGTCCTAGATGCCGGGGGCCCTAAGCAAACCTTTGTGAGGGCCCCCCTGTCAAAGCATTAATAAAACCCATTCATTGTTTCTATTTAACCCAGTTAGTTGTTAATGTCACAAGCCAGGGGCTGGCTGCTAGTGGTTAAGCCACGCCCCTTCTCAATTCCCACCTCGAGGAGGTCCCCGAAACCAACCCAATGACCAAACAACCACGAGGAACAGGTAAGTATAAAAAAATATTCTTTATTTGTTTAAATATTTAAAAGATACTGGGGATTTGGGGAAAGGGGAATTAAAACTAATGCCCGAATCTGTCCTCCAGGGGGCCACGAGCAAGCGAGTGACAGGGGGGTGGGGGTTGCGTCGGGGAACAGGCTCCCGCCTCTGGTTCCCTCTGCCCGTGGCGCGCTCCTCTTCCTTCCTGGAGGCAGAATAAATCAAATCAGTGTTGGTATAGACTTTTTCTTATCCGTGTACCTGTAGCTAGCTCGAGGCGGTTCACCGCCTATCTCACACAGCTCCTTGCTTGTCGACTCACTCTCCTTCCCTGCTCTCTCTTTCTCCACAGACTACCGCCGGGACACGAGGACACGGTGGATCGACCTCCGAGGGTTCTCTCACCTCTTCACCGACTGCGGCTCTTGGTAAGTATAGATTTCCTTCCTTACCGTTCCTTTAACACTCACACGGGTTCTCTCTACTCCTCCACAGATAACTACTGGGGACACAAAGGCACTGTGAATCGGTTTCCAATGGTTTCTCTCACCTCGTCGCTGACTACAGCTTCTGGTACGTTGGGCTTTCCTGAACGGCTTGATAGCTCAGCGGTCACGCTGACTCTGTCTCTCTCTCTCCACAGAGGACTCTGCGCTGACTACAGCTTTGGGTAGGTATGGCTCTCTCTTCACAGTTCGGTATCTCAGCATTCACGCTGGCTCTTTCTCTCTCTCCACAGATGACTGCTGGGACACAAAGGCACAATGAATCGGTTTTCCAATGGTTCTCTCACCTCTGCGCTGACTACAGCTTTGGGTAGGTATGGCTCTCTCTTCACAGTTCGATATCTCAGCGTTCACGCTGGCTCTTTCTCTCTCTCTCCACAGTTGACTGCTGGGACACAAAGGCACAATGAATCGGTTTCCAATGGTTCCCTCACCTCGGCGCTGACTACAGCTTTGGGTAGGTATGGCTCTCTTCACAGTTCAGTATCTCAGTGCTCACGCTGGCTCTCTCTCTCTCTCTCCACAGATGTCTGCTGACTACCGCTTCGAGGTAGGTATGGCTCTCTGCACAGCTCTCACAACACACTCCTCTTCCCTGTTGATTTGGCAGTTTTAACGGTCATATGTTACTTTAACAGGGTGGCGGACTTACGATAACTGGCTGCGCGATGCGTCAGCTAGACAGTGGTTTCCTATGTGACGCCGGGGGCCAAAACCCTCTCGGCGAGCTCGTTGGTCTACAGAGGGGCGAGAACGTCACGCCAGCACACCGGGTCGAGCGCTGCCCTTTCCTCGAGACCCGTTGGTCAATCGAAAACTGGACCGGGGCGCCCTTTCGTCGAGACCTCGGGGCGGCGGATCTCCTTCGCCTCCAACTCTGTGATGATAAAAGGACACAGGTAAGGTAGCAATATTATAGGTAATACTCACACACCGTCAATAGCACAGTTCTTCACCGCCACTCCTAAACTCAAGTCCGCCGAGCGTTTGGCTGGGAAAATACTTCGAGACGCCACTCCGTGATTTTAAGACTGAAACACACTCACAGCATATTCATGTACAGGTTTTTACTCTAGAACCGTTCTTCCTCTTTGTCGTCTCAAGAACGAGTGACTGGAGGCGGGGGTACGTCAGACAAGACAACAGCAATCTCACTGCAATACACAGCATTACACAGCACCACTTCAAGTGAAAATTTCTACATCCAAGACTCACCCACCACGCTCAGTGCTTACAATAGACGCCCGTCTTCCTTCACCTCACTCTGGACGAAGAATATGGAGATGGTAACGTGGCCTAGTGTTTGTTTTCGTCACTGGAGCTGTTTCAGCACAAAAGACCCTTTGGCTCACCCACCGCGCTGGTTCAGGGGTAGGGCCACCCACTCTCTTTTGAAAACACTCAAAGAGATATACAGGTCAAATACATGCACAACACATCCATAAGGAGACTCCGTTACTTACAGCTGCTGTACTTTCTTCGTTTCTTTCATCCAAGGTCAGTATTCGTTTAATTCTTCTACCTATAAGGTCTTCGGTATCTTCATCAATGTAAGTCTATAATCCAAACGAGAGAGAGAGCAAATACAGCAATCCAAAATAGCGTACCCGGTGAGCCCAACTCAACGCTACGATACACACCACCAACAGGAATAATAAGCACCCCAACTGTGGTTTAAACTGCTCTAAAATACTCTCCTGAGTGTTGCCATCGTCCAATCACCCGGCGCTCCTCTTAATGACTCTCAGCTGTATGTAATTCGGCTGATTACAGCGTTCGCGACGCTACCGGATGTCCGGTGTTTTCTCTTACCGGTCCGGGCGGAAACATCCGGGCGGAACCAAACTTTCCCAATTTTTGGTTCCGCCTAAAAGATCGTCACTCCTGTGACATCCTCCCCCGCCAATGCATTCTAGTCCCTGGAATGCCTCGGCGTTGTCCACTCACCGTATCGGGCAGGGGGGCGTCCTCGGCTCTCCCGTTGGGAGCGTCTCACGGGTGAATCGGATTCGACTGGCTCGGGTACTACCTCTGGTTGCATCTGGGCCGCCGGAGGTTCAACCGGCTCAGGTGCCAACTCAGGCGGTATCTGGGCCACTGGGGGTTCAGCTGGCTCGGGTGCTATCTCTGGCTGTATCTGGGCGGCCGGGGGTAGCGCCGCCACGGGTCGACCTGGTACCACAGCCCATCCTTCCATCCAGGGGGCCGCTGGCACTGGCTCTGTGGGCCCCTCTATCACAGCCTCGGGGTAATTCGGACAGGGGCGAAGCATGTTCCGATGTACTACACGTTCGGGGCCAGGTTTTCCCTCGGGCCGGATGGTGTACACCGGCTGTCCCGGTCTCTGCTGCTTGCAAACCACATACGGGATAGCCTCCCAGCGGTCGCTCAGCTTTCCCTTTCCTTGCCGCCGGTTATCCCTCGCCAGGACCCTCTCACCTGGTAACAGGGGGGCATCTCGAGCAGTCCGATCATACAATCGTTTGTTCCTTTCTCCTGCTGTCTGTATCTTCCTAGAAACTTGTTCGTACGCAAAGTGTAAGCGCTGGTGATGGCGCCCCACCCACTCCGTCACACTCACTTCTTCCCGGTCTGCTGCTACTCCCAGGACCAGGTCAGTGGGCATCCGTACGTGCCTGCCGAACATCAGGTAAGTAGGGGCATACCCCGTCGTGCTATGAACACTGTTGTTATATGCTTGCAAAAGGTTTGGTAAAGCACTCACCCAATCGCTCTGCTGTCGTTGATCTAAGGTCCCCAGTAGCCCCAATAGGGTCTGATTGAACCTCTCACAGCTTCCGTTCCCCTGGGGATGGTACGACGTGGTGTGGGTTTTGGTACATCCATACAACTGGCATAACTCACGGATTACCTTGGATTCAAAATTTGCCCCCTGGTCGGAGTGCAGAAACTCGGGACATCCAAATGTCTGGAACACATTTCGCCATAGAGCTGTGGCGGTGGTGTTGGCTGTCTGATCGAGCGTCGGGACTGCCCAGGCGTATTTGGTAAATAGGTCAGTAATCACCAGAATATTTTGATAACGGTCCTGAGGGCGGCCCAGCGTCAGGAAATCCATTGCCATTATGTGGAGGGGGGCTTTCGCGTGGATGGGTACCATCGGTGCTCGGGCCTCTCGTCTAGATTTAAACAGCATGCACCGGGGGCAAGCTTGAATTAAATTGTGCACAGACGCCTCCAATCCCGGCCAGTAGAAGAATCTACGCAGTAGGGATACGGTCCTCTCCTGTCCTTGGTGTCCCAACTGGTCATGATAGGCTGAGACCAATGCGTTTACCTGGCTGGCAGGCACCACGATCTGGCACACTTCCTCGCCCACTTTCGGATCGCGGGTCTTCCTACAGAGCACCCCCTCCTGTAGCTCCAGCTTCTCCCACTGTCCCAGTAACTTCTTCCCGGTCTCTGTCTGGGCTAGCCTTTCCGCCGACGTGGGCCGTCGGCCCTGCTCTACCCACGTCTTCACCTGACACACGTCCCGGTCCTGGGCCTGCCTCTCTATCCACCGGCGGGGGTCCCACCCCCAATTCCCTGGTGCAGCTTCCTGCTGGCCTCCTGGCGCCTCCACGGCCCCTATCATGTAGCCCTCCTCACGGCTATTCTCCCTTCGATACCCCTGGCGTCTGGGGCTCTTTCCCTCGGGCAGTCTTGAGAGGACGTCCGCGTTCGTATGCTCTCGTCCAGGCCGATACTGCAGCTTGTAATCGAAGTTGGCCAGCTGTGCCACCCATCGCTGTTCCACGGCCCCCAGCTTCGCCGTCTGTAAATGGACTAGAGGGTTGTTATCTGTGATAACTGTTACCTTAGCTCCCCAAAGGTAGTCCTTGAACTTTTCGCTCAGGGCCCACTTCAGGGCCAGCAGTTCCAGCTTGAAGGAGCTGTAATTTGCGTCGTTCCTCTCTGCCGGATGGAGACTCCGGCTCGCATAAGCGATCACCCGCTCTGTTCCTTCTTGCCGTTGGGCCA
Source organism: Paramisgurnus dabryanus (assembly GCF_030506205.2). Taxonomy (NCBI): domain Eukaryota; kingdom Metazoa; phylum Chordata; class Actinopteri; order Cypriniformes; family Cobitidae; genus Paramisgurnus; species Paramisgurnus dabryanus. The sequence goes on from NC_133347.1 coordinate 17,000,735, forward strand.
ATACTGCCCCCAATCCCAGGTTGCTCGCGTCTGTATATAAGACAAAAGGTTCAGAAAAATCAGCATACGCCAAGATGGGGGCCTGTAACAACTCCTGCTTCAGCCTCTGAAAAGCCATCTCACAATCATTGTCCCAGTTAATAGAGGGCGACCCACGGCCCCGGCTTCGTCCCGTGCCGACCAGCAACTGGTTAAGGGGCTTGGCAATCTTCGAGAAATCCTTAATAAATCGCCTATAATATCCCACGAACCCCAGAAAGGATCGTACTTGCCTCACAGTCTTAGGCGCGTCCCAATCCTTCACTGCCGAGACTTTCTCGGGGTCCACGGCCACCCCCGCTGCGCTGACCACATGGCCCAGGAACTTCACTTCTCGCCGCAGCAGGTGGCATTTGTCCGGCTGCAGCTTCAGCCCGTACCTTTCCATGGCTCGGAAAACTTCCTCTAGGTGCCGGAGGTGGGAATCGAAATCTGGGGAATACACAATCACATCATCCAGATATACCAATACTGACTCCATCAACTGACCTCCAAGACAACGTTGCATCAAGCGTTGGAAGGTGGCCGGAGCGTTGCAGAGCCCGAAAGGCATCCGGTCCCATTCAAATAGTCCGAACGGGGTCGTGAAGGCGGTCTTCTCCCGGTCGGCCTCGGCTACTTGCACCTGCCAATATCCACTGGCCAGATCTAAGGTGGAGTACCAGGCTGACTGCGTGAGGCTAGCAAGGGAGTCTTCGATTCGTGGTAAGGGGAAGGCGTCTTTCTTGGTTACCAGGTTCAGCTTGCGATAGTCCACACAGAACCTCCAGGCTCCCGTCTTCTTTTGTACGAGCACGATGGGGGCCGCCCAGGGACTGCTACTCTCTCGGACAATGCCCCGGCCCAACATGCCCTGCAGGAGTGTACGTACTTCCGCATACAAGGTAGGTGGGATCGGTCGATATCTCTCCCTACTTGGCCCTGCATCCCCAGTGGGGATGTGGTGTTCCACCACCCTGGTGCACCCGTAGTCCTCATCGTGCCTCGCAAACACATGTTGCCACTTCCGAAGGAGTGCCTGCAGTTTCTGTGTCTGTACCTGTCCCAGGTCGTCCCCTCGCAGTGACTCACCCGCTAGGTGTTTTGGCACACCTCTCTCCTGGTTACTCGCCGGGGCATCCAATTGGGTCAGGGCCACCTCGATCACAGTGGGGCACACCTGACGAAAACTGACGTCCCTCTCTTCCCTCACCTGGTGGGGTGTGACCGTCGTCAGCCGGGCCAGTCGTTGATGCCGGTGTAGCTGTACTGCATAGGGGTGCTCGTTTCGTACCCTTACCGGGATTCTCCCCCGGTGGACCGCCGCTAGTCCCCGTGCTACCTCCACTTGTGGGCAGCCTGTATGTGGCTCTACCAACACCCACTCCTCTGGGCTCGCTTCTCGAAGGGGCACTCTTGCCCATACGATGGCCTCACTCCTAGGGGGAATAGACAAAGCAAAACGACACATTACTCTTCCCACTTTCTCCCGATTTCTACGCACCTGGTTCATTTGGACCCGACGGCAGTCGGCCACTACACGCTCCCACTTGGGTCTCTCGGTGGGTGAAATCCTCGGACCAGGCCTAGCCTGGAATATCTCCTCCCAGCATTCGGAGAGGACATTCATGCCCAATAGGGCTCGGTGGGCACCCAAACACCTATCTTCAACAATGATCACACCTTTTTGGGGGACAACTACCCCATGCACTTCAAGATCCGCCAGGCGATAGCCAATGTAGGGGATTTCTAGGCCGTTAGCGCCCTTCAACGTCAGCCAGGGGGCCTCCGTTCCTTGTGTTCCTTCCTGTCCGAATATCTCCTTGGAGAGGCTTTCTGCGAACATCGTTACCTGTGAGCCCGTGTCTACCAGGCACTGAATCCATTTGCCACACACTTTTACTTCTGCCACCGGGCTATGCCCGATCATCTGCTGCCTAGAGCTGTCCCTTCTTCCCGGGTCTTCTCGAGGGGTCCCGGCCACACGACCCACTGTGGCCGGTCGTCCTAAAAACCCCCTTCAGATGCCCTGCGAGGCCCACACTGACGACTGTAATGCCCGGGCTCACCACAACGATTGCAAATTGGTCGTCCCTGATCATCCCATTCAAAACGGGGTCGATTATAGCGGTTTGGGCATCCCGGCGGCTCTCGGCTCCTCTCCGAGTATACTCGCTCTCGGGGTGCCGGCCTTGGCTCCTCCCGCGCCCTACCTTGGCGCAGCTCTCCCAGAAGAGTTTTGGATAATTCTGACATCTGCTCCCGGACATCCTTCAACAGTTCTACTTTTAGAGCCTGCTTCCAATCCGTGCGCTCTGGTGGTGGTGGCACGCTTTCGTTTACCGCTGCACATACTGGGGTCTCACTCACCTCGACCTCATCGCCCTCCAAGGCTAACGCCTCCTTCCTTAGATCTTCAAATGTGAGGTCGGGGTCTCTGCGGAACTGGACCCTCAAACTCTGTCTCACGGGGCCCTCTTTCATCCCCAGGAGGAATTGGTCGCGCAGCAAAGTCTCGCCATCTCCCAATCCATGATCGCTGCGGGCCTGTAGCCGGGTGAACTGCTCTCGCAGTCTCAGGGCAAAAGCTCTAATGGGTTGTCGGGGGCCTTGTTTACTATTGAAGAATTGGGAACGGAGGACAGCTACGGGGGTGTGGTCACCATATTGCTCGGTAAGGAACTGAAATATAGTTTGGGCACTGGCTCGGACAGCTTCAGGGGCGGCCTGTACTTCTCGCCGCGCTTCTCCCTCTAGGGAGTTTAACACGAACTGGAGCCGCTGGGCTACACTAAGGCTTTGCAGGTCGGCTAAATACTCCAACTGGGCCTTCCATTCCGTTAGTCGTATTCCCGACTCTATTCCTCCATACTTTTGGACCCAAGGGCTGCCCATAAAGACAGGCACCGCACGGGGTTGGGCTGCGGGCCCCGCGTTGTCGGTCATTGGGCTAGTCTGGTTACTCAACTCGAGGTGGGGCCCTGCCGACTACGCCAAAATCTGTCACAAGCCAGGGGCTGGCTGCTAGTGGTTAAGCCACGCCCCTTCTCAATTCCCACCTCGAGGAGGTCCCCGAAACCAACCCAATGACCAAACAACCACGAGGAACAGGCAAGTATAAAAAAATATTCTTTATTTGTTTAAATATTTAAAAGATACTGGGGATTTGGGGAAAGGGGAATTAAAACTAATGCCCGAATCTGTCCTCCAGGGGGCCACGAGCAAGCGAGTGACAGGGGGGTGGGGGTTGCGTCGGGGAACGGGCTCCCGCCTCTGGTTCCCTCTGCCCGTGGCGCGCTCCTCTTCCTTCCTGGAGGCAGAATAAATCAAATCAGTGTTGGTATAGACTTTTTCTTATCCGTGTACCTGTAGCTAGCTCGAGGCGGTTCACCGCCTATCTCACACAGCTCCTTGCTTGTCGACTCACTCTCCTTCCCTGCTCTCTCTTTCTCCACAGACTACCGCCGGGACACGAGGACACGGTGGATCGACCTCCGAGGGTTCTCTCACCTCTTCACCGACTGCGGCTCTTGGTAAGTATAGATTTCCTTCCTTACCGTTCCTTTAACACTCACACGGGTTCTCTCTACTCCTCCACAGATAACTACTGGGGACACAAAGGCACTGTGAATCGGTTTCCAATGGTTTCTCTCACCTCGTCGCTGACTACAGCTTCTGGTACGTTGGGCTTTCCTGAACGGCTTGATAGCTCAGCGGTCACGCTGACTCTGTCTCTCTCTCTCCACAGAGGACTCTGCGCTGACTACAGCTTTGGGTAGGTATGGCTCTCTCTTCACAGTTCGGTATCTCAGCATTCACGCTGGCTCTTTCTCTCTCTCTCCACAGATGACTGCTGGGACACAAAGGCACAATGAATCGGTTTTCCAATTGTTCTCTCACCTCTGCGCTGACTACAGCTTTGGGTAGGTATGGCTCTCTCTTCACAGTTCGATATCTCAGCGTTCACGCTGGCTCTTTCTCTCTCTCTCCACAGTTGACTGCTGGGACACAAAGGCACAATGAATCGGTTTCCAATGGTTCCCTCACCTCGGCGCTGACTACAGCTTTGGGTAGGTATGGCTCTCTTCACAGTTCAGTATCTCAGTGCTCACGCTGGCTCTCTCTCTCTCTCTCCACAGATGTCTGCTGACTACCGCTTCGAGGTAGGTATGGCTCTCTGCACAGCTCTCACAACACACTCCTCTTCCCTGTTGATTTGGCAGTTTTAACGGTCATATGTTACTTTAACAGGGTGGCGGACTTACGATAACTGGCTGCGCGATGCGTCAGCTAGACAGTGGTTTCCTATGTGACGCCGGGGGCCAAAACCCTCTCGGCGAGCTCGTTGGTCTACAGAGGGGCGAGAACGTCACGCCAGCACACCGGGTCGAGCGCTGTCCTTTCCTCGAGACCCGTTGGTCAATCGAAAACTGGACCGGGGCGCCCTTTCGTCGAGACCTCGGGGCGGCGGATCTCCTTCGCCTCCAACTCTGTGATGATAAAAGGACACAGGTAAGGTAGCAATATTATAGGTAATACTCACACACCGTCAATAGCACAGTTCTTCACCGCCACTCCTAAACTCAAGTCCGCCGAGCGTTTGGCTGGGAAAATACTTCGAGACGCCACTCCGTGATTTTAAGACTGAAACACACTCACAGCATATTCATGTACAGGTTTTTACTCTAGAACCGTTCTTCCTCTTTGTCGTCTCAAGAACGAGTGACTGGAGGCGGGGGTACGTCAGACAAGACAACAGCAATCTCACTGCAATACACAGCATTACACAGCACCACTTCAAGTGAAAATTTCTACATCCAAGACTCACCCACCACGCTCAGTGCTTACAATAGACGCCCGTCTTCCTTCACCTCACTCTGGACGAAGAATATGGAGATGGTAACGTGGCCTAGTGTTTGTTTTCGTCACTGGAGCTGTTTCAGCACAAAAGACCCTTTGGCTCACCCACCGCGCTGGTTCAGGGGTAGGGCCACCCACTCTCTTTTGAAAACACTCAAAGAGATATACAGGTCAAATACATGCACAACACATCCATAAGGAGACTCCGTTACTTACAGCTGCTGTACTTTCTTCGTTTCTTTCATCCAAGGTCAGTATTCGTTTAATTCTTCTACCTATAAGGTCTTCGGTATCTTCATCAATGTAAGTCTATAATCCAAACGAGAGAGAGAGCAAATACAGCAATCCAAAATAGCGTACTCGGTGAGCCCAACTCAACGCTACGATACACACCACCAACAGGAATAATAAGCACCCCAACTGTGGTTTAAACTGCTCTAAAATACTCTCCTGAGTGTTGCCATCGTCCAATCACCCGGCGCTCCTCTTAATGACTCTCAGCTGTATGTAATTCGGCTGATTACAGCGTTCGCGACGCTACCGGATGTCCGGTGTTTTCTCTTACCGGTCCGGGCGGAAACATCCGGGCGGAACCAAACTTTCCCAATTTTTGGTTCCGCCTAAAAGATCGTCACTCCTGTGACATCAACTAACCACATATCTTGTATTATCTGACAGCTGTATATTATTACCATATGGATATTACTTTGACACTCATCTCTGGCTGATAAATGAATACTTGCTGATTATAACACAAATCATGCATTTGTTTTAAAGCTGTTTTGATTCAACATGTGTTGTTTGAAATAGAAATACAAAAAACTGATTTAAATTAAATATATAAAGATGTTAATACAGTAAGATTTGTAAAAATTACCCATTTACCAAGCCTAAACAAACTGAAAGACAAACACATCAAAGTGCATAAATGTGGTTTATTTACTGAAAACTTACTTATCATAAAGGGAAAACGAAACAATTTGGACATTTGAAAGTCTGTACTGGAGTATTATTTTGAAAATATGACACTTCTTTGTTTGGCAATACTAACAAGACTTTAAAATATTACAAGCACATAACTTTCTCTTCTATTGCTTCGCATTCTTGACGTTTTTCTTTTTTGCTCCATTTTTTTTTTTGTAGCATACAAAAAGGCTTGCAAGAGATAAAAATAAATTGCATTTCTCAGTACTGCTTTGTCAACATAGTTCAGACATGAAATAACATAGTTCCTCTTCTGCGTCATGTCACTCACTGCATGTTGTTCCAGTAGGCTACATATCAGCAATTAAAGAATTCATTAAGTATTTAAAAAAATCTGCATAAATCCGCAATGGAAATTATTACAATTAAAGCATCCTAAACATAATAATCATTTTTGATTTGGCATAATGCAATTTTAAATATTTTGAGATAAAGGGGGCCTCCTAGTGGTGTAGGGGCCCTGTGCAACTTGCGTAATTTGCGTATAGGAAGGACCGACACTGATTTTTATACACTTATGGAAAAAGTTACAAAGCTGTCACTGGGCAGTACCCCTTGAAGAGTGCATATATACCAAATGTATACCTGGCTGCACATATCTATGTATAAATGTACTGTGATCACTTCTGAGTGTAGAAAAAACTATGCCACGATCTCGTGTTTCTTCATGATCTGACAATAACATTAAAAAACAATAGTTGAAGACAGAAGGAAGAATAGAGCAATCAAATATTAATTACACTTTTGCTTTTTGCAACTGACATTGTGTTGATAGTATACATTTGATCAGTTTATTCTGGGAATTCAATTCTTAAGCTCAGTATTTCTGGCACCATGTGCTATTTTGTGACCTATAGGAATATAGACCAGTGGTTCTCAAACTGGGGTCCGGGGCCCCCAGGGGGGCCGCGAGATGATGCCAGGGGGGCCCCAGTTTTATGAAATTTTATAAAATACATTTATCATGAATTCTGTGTAATTAAACCTAACAAAATAAGGCTACTAACCAACAGCACTACTTTGTATAAACTTAATATGTTTTGTTTAATTAAAATGTTAAATTTTAGAACAGTTTTTGTCATAAATTTTCTTTGGGGGGTCCGTGTAGGAATGCACTGTACACAAGGGGGCCGCACGTGGAAAAAGTTTGAGAAACACTGATCTAGACCATTTCATCAGACCCACGTGCGGCCGGTGACGCGATTACGCCTCTGGTCCAAACTTTACTTCCGGTTCTGTTTGTTTTATGGTCTTTCTATGTGCTGAAACTGAACTCTTGAACAAATACCTCGTCAAAAATAACAAATGTTTCCTAGGAAATCTACGTGTTGTTTATTTGCTTGTTATATAAATAAACTACTTTAAATGGATTTTGTTGTTATTTATTCTTAGTGGAGTTTACTGGAAGTTACGTGTTTTTCACAAAAGCCAATTGTTTATGTTGTTACTGCTGAAACCATCTATACTATAGTATCAATGTCGTATAAAAGCTATTAGCTGTTTTTATTTTGAATAATATATTGTCTCAAGCTCTGACTTTGTGAAAGAACAATATATGCATTAAACAGCATGAACTTTCCTAAAAAGATTATGTTGATTCCTTTAGATCATTGCATACCTATCTGAACATGTAGCTGTAGGGAGATATGTAACCTTTGCTTAGTAGTCCATTTGGATCCAAATCAAATCCCACTGACATCACATCTCTGACTTATAGTGCACCATAGCTTTAAATACACCTGGGGACACAGCCAACATTTTATAGTAAAATGGTTGATGTGTAGTCATTTTTCATGGTTTCGGATGTGTTCAAGGCACAAATAACAATAAATTGACTCTCAGCCAATGAGATGTGCTTGGTTTTGTAACAGCCATGTCTTCATGGTTAATTAGTCCATGAGTCCTTTGCTTTCGGCTGCTTACAAAAACATACTTTTTTGAAGGGCATGGGCACTTTTTCTATAATTGCAAAGGTTATTATTCTAGATGCTGAATTGCTTGACCTGTTGCATTTTCAGGTGAAGCTAACAGTTGTTTTTATAATAACAGATTGTGCAAGCTCTTAGTATTACCACAGAAAATTGCTGGGTCTCTGTGTGAATTAATGCATCCAAAGGCACCCCTCCATATAGGAGAACTTTTTATTGACATCATTGGTTAAAAGTCTATTAGGATTATTTACCTGCAATGGCTGCATCATTCTGTGTATTTATTATATGTATAAGAACCCTTTGCATAATTATTATATAATGAGATTGTAGTGTGATTGTGTGTTGAATCAGAGGAAATAAAAGTGAACAAACACTAAAGAGCTGAAATCAACTTAACCATTTATTCTGAACTGTCTTTCTATGGCTTGCCAACATAATGCAGGTGTTTTTAGTAATAAAATTAGAAAAATTGTCATTGGGAGAAACTTAAACAATGCTTAAACAATGCCAACATCATATGCCAAACCTGAATAAACTGCATAAAAGTAATGATAAAAAAATAAATTTGTGATGTTCCATAAGTCGTGGTCTTGACCGATCTTGAAATAAAATACTAAAACCGAGACAATACCGAGTAAAAGACCTTTAAAAAGTGGTCTTGAAACCGGTCTCAAGACCGAGACCGGTCTCGAGAACTACAACACTACTTAGCAAAATACTCTTTGTGAGTAAAAGCCTCTTGAGGCATTGTTTTGCTGAAAGGCAAGCGTATGTGTTTGATTTTTCTTTTGTGTTTTGATTTCTTATCTGAGTGGTTAAAGAAGATGTACTAAAATACCTTTTTATGTTTATATGTTCAAAGTACGTCTGGCAACTTTTCAAAGCATAGTTTATTGAACCAATAAAATACAGTAACTGACATGTTTGCTCTCTGTGCATTTCTTTCATTCTATCCTAACTAGTTTTTATTAACTAGGCGGACAACTAAAATCGTTTGCTGTTAATGAGCACACAGATGTATTATTAGTGGATCAACACAGTGTTGATAACTTGGCCACTAGAGGGTGTAAGTGTAGTACATGGGGCAAAATGAGAATTTAGAATTAAAATCATTAGTTTAAAGGAGCTGTACGCAGGTTTTTACTGTACTAAATAAAAAAAAATACTATAATATATTTGTAGATATTTAGGAAACATGCTAATGTGTTTGCGTATCTTTGCTGTAGCCAGTTATTTTCTTTTTAAAAATGCACCTTCTGTCAGAATGCTTATTTTTGTTTTGGTCTGTGTGATCTGAGTGCATTTGTAGTTTGCAGACAACAAAAAAACATTGCAAACCAAAAAAAAAATAACAGATAAACGTATGCTTTCCCTTGTCAGTGACACTCTTGGCAACCTGAGAGGGGAACAGGGAAAACATTTCCAATATTTTGAATTTAGACTGCGGTACCAAGTTTGATCGCTAAAAGTCAATGTTACATACAGCTCCTTTAAGGTGTGTAAAGGCCTATTCAGGCTAAGACTAAATATTTTTTCACATTTTGAATGCAAACAATGAATGACTATGGATCTATGCTCACAGGCATAAACATTCATCTACTAACAACTGCTGTTTATTTTTTTTTTTAAGATTTGTTGTACTGTAGATTCTTTGGCCAATTTTGAAAATTTAATACATAGGCTATATATAAAATATATAAACATACGTAATTAAACAATGGACATCACAGAATATTTCACAACACACTTGTGTACATATGAGTAAAACCACTAGCTGAATAACTGTGTAAGGAACAAAAAACTATATATACAATGTTGATAGACCTATCAGACAGAGAAAATCACAATGAAATAAACCAGCACGGAAAGGTGCATGGTCCAAGACTCATCTGGGGAAGATGTGTGGAATTGATGTTGATGGGCTCCAATTTTGCCATCACCATCTACTCTTATTATGCTGCATAGGATTTTTCCTTAGCCAGTATATGTCATTTGTTTGATTAGTATAAAACATTTTCCAGATTGTAGTGAAAAGAGAAATTCATAAAAGCCTACTAAAAAAAGAAAAAAGAAAAGATGAAAGAAGAGGCTTCATTTCATCTGCACTAAGGGTTTTGTTTGCTTTCTCCGAAAAACAATGTCCGTGTCACAGTTCTCTTGAAGTAGATCTGCAGATCTTTATTTGTCCAAATGGTGCATGCAAGATTGATTTTCATGTTTATGAGTTAAAAAAAAGATCAGAGGTTATGTGTCTTTAGGTGTTATTAATGTACAGTACAACCAATCGATCTACTTTGGTAATTTTTTGGTAAATTCACACATTTATCTTTCATTAGACAATCACAGACCTGTAATTTAAGAAAACAATAAGCCTCAGATGACAGTTGGTATATTGAGATATTCAGATGTCTTAAAGGTGGGGTGCATGATTTTTGAAAAACACTTTGGAGAAGGGAGTCGAGCCGGCTACCAAAACACACTTGTAGCCAATCAGTAAGGGGCATGTATACTAACCGACATTGTTGCCTGGGTTGCGTATGTGTGGGGCGGGTCTATCAAAATAAGTTCCAGATTCTATTAGGGTAGGGGTGTGTTTGTTTAGGTGATTTCAAATGTCAACATTGGCTTTCAGAGATCATGCACCCCACCTTTAATGAGCATCTTGTTTAAATTCTCAATAACCAATAATGCTGTTTAACAGTGTTTAATGCAACAGTTGACCCCAGGGAAGACACTTAGGAATTGTAAAAGCTCCTTTTATGAAGAAAAGTAGGTCATTTTCAAAAGTGGTTTTATACTTCAAAATAAAATTGGTTTATTGATCTACAATTCTGAATGCTTAAAACTAATACGTTTTGTCTCCAATTGAATTAGATTTTCTTGAAGTCTCTGGAGTTGAAGGCAATTGTAAAACGCAGTATTATAGCTGAGAAAAACACTATTAAAAAATATTGAGCAGATCACCATTGGGTGTAGTTTGATGGGTTTTGTTTTTAAGTATATCAGAAACTTTTGTCAGTAAATGGAGAGATGGTAAGAACACTTGTTGCACTTAAATGTTTAATTAACTTGAATTTACAATTCATTTCAACTTTCTTGACTAGTGAAGAGTTGCTATAAATTATAAAAATAAAGTTGAAATAACTTAAGCTAATTCAGCTTTATTTCTATAATTTATAGCAATTCCTAACTATTCAGCAAGTTAAAATGAATTGTAAATTCAAGTTGATTAAACTTAAACATTTAAGTGCAACAAAACATTTTTTTTTACAGTGAAGGTGAAGCAAACACAATTCTGTAGCTGGATTATATGTTAATGATGGAGAAAGACCTTAATGGTTAATAAATTTATAGTTTAAATTCAGATGGGACATTTAACAAATTAAAAGTCACTTGCAGTCTTTTTATGCAACTATTGTACTAAAATAGATTTTTAAATCAATAAAATGGACAGATGTAAACAAAAACATGAACACTTAAATAACATTATAGTAAATACAGTAAATTTTTATGTAGATAAAGATTAGATCAGTAATCAGTATTTTAGTTAGCCTAGCTGTAACCCACGAGGTGGAAGTAAATGCTATACACTCCTTAATAAAAAAATGCACCACAGGACAAACCATTGTGAAAATGTAAATTTAAACATGACTGAGATGAAAATTTCTGTCTTTCAGGAAATCACATAAAAGTTAATTAAAAAAAATTATATGGAAAAATTGTATTAATTTATTTTAGGCTATTTATTTATTTATTTATTGACTGGATGTGCAGACAGTTTTTCAAGACCTGCAAATGACAGCAAACTCCTGTTTCATGCAAATGTAAATTCTGCTTTATAGTTCTGCAGTTTTTTTCTTACAATTGCAAAACACAACATGCAAAAGCGTGACTTTTCGAAACTACAATTCACTAGAGTAGCCTACTTTAAGAAAATGAATGCATTGTGTAATTTGGAGAACATGAGGTCAGAAGGACTCGAAACCCAGTAAACGTCAGTTTCAATATAAAAACGCTTTGCTTTTGTTGCTTTTTGTTGACTTTTAATGCTTGCTCTTTGTAAATCAGAAAACTTCGCTCTTCGTGTTTGTCGGCGCTTAAGTTAAAGGCTAAAGTCAAGTGATCTGCGCACATGGAGTTAACGAGTAAGCGAATAGTTAATCTTCTCCCGCCGTGCTAAAAAATAATAAAGCAAAAGTAATAAAGTTGGAGAGCAAGCACCGCAGTGTGTCACCAGTGTAAAGACAGGAAAACTTCAAGGTTTTGTCGCTATGGATCTTAAGACGTTTTGCAGGAAGCTGTGGTGCGCGCGCCAGCAACTCATCCTTATTCTTGCTCCGCTTCTCCTGCTTCCTCTGATCTACTTTGTGCCGCCAAAGGTAAAAGAAAAATGGTCGATATAATCCCTCACTCGCTATATGGCCAATTGAACCCAACTCAGGGTTCAAACAAGGCAAGTAATATGTAAGTTTACAAGACGAGAATCTTATTTGTGTGTTAGGATGACAGCAGTACTGTATCGTGTACATTATGTGCAAATATAACTGATATGTAGTGGCCTTAAAACGAACGCGTGGCTAATTTGAAATAATATTTTAATAATAGTATTAAGATTAATGGCCAAATTAGATGTTCTTCAAAATGAAAACAAACAACGTTTGGACATCTTCTAGTCCATATTCTGATACCCATCTGTTGACATTTTTAGTGTGTAAGGTGTCCTAACATAAATAGATTTTTTAGCCACTTTATAATCATTGTGTATCATATATTTACATCATACAGGACTTAAAATATAAAAAAGTATGTAATAAAATAAATGCAGTTTCTATTGATTTATCAGGGTTTTCAATGTTTTATACAATGCACAGATTTTTTTAGCCTTTAAGGAATATTTTTGCTTGAAAAAAATGTATTGCTATGTGACTGAAAATATATCAAGTGCTTTTGCACACTTTTTGCCAGTAAGATCAGCAAAAACAAACTAAACTCCATTAGCACTGCTTCTTCATCTTATTCATTTATGACCCAGTCAAAACCAAGATCAAGTAAACATATTTAATTTTAACTATATGTTAAAATATAACCTTGATGTTTATATTAGCTGAATGTCATCTCAAAGATTAAAATCAAACTTTAATGTTCCCATTATCATTTTTAGATTATGAGACTTTAGCCTATATTTCACAAACACAGTCACACTGTATATCTACCAATGCATGCTTTCCTTTTCTATCTATCACTATCAGGAGGGCAAGTGCCTGTATGTGGTGTTGCTGATGGCAGTGTACTGGTGTACTGAAGCTCTCCCATTGGCTGTAACTGCAATGCTTCCCGTGTGCCTCTTTCCCACCATGGGAATCTTACCTTCTAAGATGGTCTGTCAGCAGTACTTTATTGAGACTAACTTCCTGTTTCTCAGTGGCATAGTGATGGCATCTGCAATAGAGGAGTGGGGTCTCCATCGGCGCATAGCCCTCAGGGTATTGAAGATCGTAGGAGTGAAACCTGCCTTGTAAGAAGGGCTACACAGTTAATAATTGTACAATAAAAATACTTTTAATTCTGCGTTTTGCCTTTGATGATCAACAGATAAATCTGCTTGTCATTAACTTTCATATCCAGGTTGATTTTAGGGATGATGATTACTTCCTCTTTTCTGTCAATGTGGTTGAGCAACACAGCTACAACAGCCATGATGCTGCCTATTGCTAATGCCATCCTGGAAAGTCTGTTTGGTAATCTGGAGATTTTAAAAGAGAAGTGCAAGGTCAAGAGTGACCCCGAAGGTGGGTGTATTGGAAGGACATGAATGGTTTGTGAATGGCAAGCTCATGAGGAAATGAAAGAGTTTAGGCGGTTTCTTTTTTAGATTATTCAGTTTATCAATTAAACTATTATGTTAGCATGCTATCATAGAAAATATGGTTTATTATTATTTATTTTCAGGGATTAACTTGCATAAACGTCTGAGAACTTTAAACTGTGACGTATTAAAGCATTTTTTTGTTAGTCAAGATTTAAAAAGTAGAACGAGTCGAGAATTAAAATCTCTCTCTCAGGTCCCATATGGCTGTCTGCAAAAAGTACAAATTTCAGAAATGTGTTCCAGTAATTGAAGAGCTCAGATGCGTCTAACGTTTTCTTGTAAAAGAGCATTTTATTTTATCAAACTCTTAATGGATTCTGCCAACAAACGGTATTTCTGAATGACATGAAGCCAGGAATAAGCAGATTTTTAGCTAAAGTATTTGATATACGTATAATGAGAGCAATCGGTCCATATCATTATCTCATCTTTGACGGAGGTGGCGTTTTGCGGCTTTTGCATTATTATGATCAAATTCTCAATTGCAGGTGAAGCTCAGGTGAAGATGCATGAACTGCCTTCTGAAAAACAGACACTGACAACAGGGGACAGGTAAGCGCCTCCAATTTGATAGGGGTTTCAATGACTATGTAAACCATTTTCCAGTTATGCAGCAACACATTTTAGAGAATGGTACTATTATATGATCTGCAATCCATTTTACATGTACCAAAAGTATCAGGGTTTTATCTTAAAGTGACATGGGATCAACATTTCATACTCATGAATTGTAAATTGGGAGCCATCACTGGGAGATTCTGTATTTTTTGGGACCTCACAGGCCTGATGTGACCGACATATCAGATCAGAAGACTCAGGAAGAGGTCAGAAGAGAGGCGGAATACCAAATGAAAGTGTGGAAAGGATTTCTTATTTGTATTCCCTATGCTGCAAGCATCGGAGGAACAGCCACCCTTACGGGCACTGCTCCAAATCTGATCCTGGTGGGACAGCTAAAGAGGTAATCATTTCAGACTATGTACGGTACAAGCTCGTTTCTACAGAACAGAAATAATAAAATCTTTCAGGCTTTATATGTAATCTTTCAGGGATTAAGCGGATTTGAAGCAAAGGTATTTGATGAATGCATGCCGAGAGCTATCCGTTAATATCATTATCTAATTTTTGATTCTTTTTAACACAACATCAAAGTAATTAATCTCACGTGTCAAGAGTTTTGGATATTTGTAGAAAGATTCTACTGTAAAAAATGCTCTCCTAATCATCAGTCAGCTATCGTTTTTTATGAATATTATGAATACAATTTGTGCATGACCATAAATGTGTCCTTCATTTAATGTTTACAGATGATTTGATGCTGGATAACTTTCACAGTTTCACAATTTGCAATCTGACTTCAGATCCTCTAGGGCTGAGTCATGTGAACCATGTCAATGCCAATGTTTCATAATACATTGTGCTTCCTTTTCCCACATGTACATGACTTTAGTCATCCTCCTACATGATCTTAATTATCAGCCTTTAGTTCACGGTTTCCAAACAGTGCAAATTATTGAGTTAACCTTCATTAAGTGCTAATAAGAATAACATTTAATTTCTCATTGCTACTGGATGCAGTTAATTTGTCTCTAATCGAACCAACAGACAACTCTTTAACAGATTTGGGTGCTATTTAATGTAGCTTCATGCAAATCGTTATCAACCCCTTAACTTTTCATTGTTTAATTTGCATACAATGCTTATTGTTTGCTCTGGGGGCAAAATGTTAATTGCTTTCTCATTGAATAAGTCAATTTAGATAAGCATCTGCAAAATGAATAAATAATAAATATTGGAGCAGTTATTATACTGCACTCTAACTTCAACTCAGCACTTATTTGTAGAGTCCACTAAGTAAGGGATAATGTAGAGGCAGCCGGTAGTTATTGGGAAGTAAGCCCCGACAGGGTGATCAGGACCCGACGCGAAGCGGAGGGTCTTGTATCACACTGAAGGGGCTTATTTCCCAATAACTACCGGCTGCCTCTACATTATCCCGCTTATTACACGGCTACTTGCCACATAAGAAAAAAAACTGGACATGATTATGAATTTGAAACATTTTATTGGCATATTTGTTTTAAATTAACATTTTTATCCTTCCGCGAAACTTTGCACAGATGCATAAAATGATCGTAATACCTTATTAAGATCCTCTGCTTCATACTTGTCTGTCTCCATTTTTTCCTCTTTAACCAGTCTTTGAGAAGTTTTAATGCCCATTCTGTATTTTTTTGTGTGTTGGCTTCGTAGCTGTCATGCTCTATTTTGTCAAGTTCAGTCTCAGTAAGCTCTCTGTGTCTTGTCGTGGTTGTCGAGTGTTTGTCACAAGATGGCGCCAAACAGACAGTAATCTTTATTGATCTTTATTGGCGCGGAGCGATTTTACTCGTACAAGTAGTCCGGCTATGCGTTATTATTTTGGAGCGGTTATTATTTGAAAAGAACGAACCTGCAAATGTCTCAACTGACCAATCAGAATCAAGCATTCCAGAGAGCCGTGTAATAATGCACAATAACACACACACACACACACACACACACACACACACACACAGAAGAATTAAGAGGGGTTTTCTGTAATATTGTGTGTGTATGTGTGTGTGTTTGTTAGTTTGTTATTGCAATGAGCACATAGGCTGTCTAAATGCCAAAGTGGAATGACAATGTGAGTTATTGCCTAGTAAAGATGGGGTGCTTTCAAAGTCACAAGCCTTTGAGAGTTGTTTAGTTGAGCAATTTGGTCACAAAAACACGTGCAGGCCAAAAGACATTGTTTGATTTCCGTGCAGGATTACACTGGAGTTTTAGATGGCAAAGAGCCCAGCTGCATTAAAGCAGTTCAGCCAGGGAAGCAGAATGTTTTGGCTTTCTGGAACATTTCATTTTTTTGGTTTATTGTGATATAAAGGTATATATACAATAAGGATACATATCTGACGAGTCTATCTGTGTTTGTGACCTCATACTGTGGCCTTAAGCGAATGTTGTCAATCTAAAGGTAGAACACCGGTTTCTTTCTTTCTTTCTGCTATTGCCCCGCAGGTTTTTTTGTGAAAGGAGCAATTTAAGTCAAAAACAAAGGTGCAAAAGATCAAATCAATGAGGTCTAAGATTAAACAGTTAAAAAAAGAGTTGACAAAAAGATTAAATTCATATATATGGATACAATTTTGCATAATAATTGATTTATAAGCCATTTTCTGTAGGCCACTAATTTTTGACCAGGAAAAAAGGGAACAAAAATAGTCAGAGGTTGTTAGTCTAAATGTCACAAAAATTGTCCAAGGCAATAACATGAGGTGGTATTTTAGTGTAAAGGTGAAAATGACACAAAATGATGGTTAAATTATTTTCTTGCTTCGACTGTCTTAGTTTGCTGGGATCCAGTAAATGAAGCTTTGTTATATAATAATATAATATGTTTCAGACACTGCAGGTTGTCAGTGTGGGAAACATTTCCATTAGTAACTAATTTGGCAACATTTTCCAATCATTTACCATAATTACTCACAGACGTCTATTTAGCACAACACTGAAGAGGACATTTCATCTCATGATGACTAGACAAAAAGAAAAAAGTAGGCCTGAGGTTACAAAAGACCAGCATAATAGCTTTTTGTTGCTTTGAGATTTTAAAAGGAAACTAATAAAATAAAAATCTTCATCAAAGGGATTGAACAGCACCGAAATAACCCAAATCCTTTGGTTTGCCTTATCTTAAAGCAAAAAATGTTATTAAGGACAAAAAGTGAGGAAAACAGCTAATATACTTTGTATAATTTCATAGAAAATTGTTTGTGTAGGTAATTTATTAAAAATAACATTTCAATACAGTTTCATTTAGTCGGATAGTTCTCCCGCCAAAATGTTATCATTTATGTCATCACCCTCATGTTGTTCTAAGCTTGTATTAAATACTTTGCTCTGCTGAGCACAATTAGGGTGACCATACGTGCCATTCTTCCCGGACGCATCCCGTCCAGGATTTCGGTGCATCTTCCGGAAGTCGTATTTGTTGACCGCATACGCCATTCAGTTAAAAACATAAGATATACAATTGTAGTTTCATTCTTACCTTAAAATGTAACGGTTGCTTTTCTGTAATAATAATAATAATCCTCTATGATGTATGCGGTCAACAAATATGACTTCCGGAAGATGAACACAAAATCCTGGACGGGATGCGTCCGGGAAGAATGGTACGTATGGTCACCCTAAGCACAGTGGAAGTTATTTTAAACAATGTTTGTAACTAGTTTTGGTGCACTTTTGACTTCTATAGTATTTATTTTTCCTACTACGGAAGTCAGTGGTGCTCCTGCTTCCTACACAATTACAAACATCTTACTTTATGTTCAGCAGAACAAA
This sequence comes from Paramisgurnus dabryanus, assembly GCF_030506205.2. Taxonomy (NCBI): domain Eukaryota; kingdom Metazoa; phylum Chordata; class Actinopteri; order Cypriniformes; family Cobitidae; genus Paramisgurnus; species Paramisgurnus dabryanus. The sequence goes on from NC_133347.1 coordinate 17,018,768, forward strand.
GAAATTTATATTGGAACAAATTGAGGGTTAATGAATGATGACAGATTTTTCATTTCTGGGTGACCTATCCTTTTAACTGGACTAGTTAACAAGTTAACCATGAGAATTATTTTTTTTTTTTTAGCATTAATTAATCTTAGTTAAGCCTAATTTCAACATTTACTCATTTTCAAAATGAAATGTACTATGGTTAATACACAGTGAGCTAACATAAGCAATGACTAACTGTACTGGTATTAACTAAAACGAACAAAGATTAATAAATGCTGTAGAAGTATATTGCTTATTGTTACTTCAAGTTTATGTTAGCAACTATACATTTACTAGTGTTAACTTTTTATGCATATGTGTGTCTGTAGCTCCTTCCCTGAATGTGACCTCATAAACTTCGGCTCATGGTTCATCTTCGCCTTCCCCCTTATGTTAATCTTCCTCTTCGTGGGCTGGGTCTGGATCGCTTTCCTCTATGGGGGGCTCAATACACGGTACACAGCCAATCTGAATGAATGCACATCACAAAAAGACTAATCTACATACCAGTGGCGGCTGGTGACTTCTTTTCTGAGGGGCGCAAATTCAAAATATGTGTTCGAAGTGTCGAGTGTGGTGTGTGTGTGGTTTGTCTTTCCAGTATATAGTACTGTGCAAAAGTCTTAGGCCACCACCACCAGACTTGTTGTTTTAGAAGTGTTAATGTCCATCCATATTTATTTTTCTATCTATTTTATTAAGATACAAACAGAAAATACCGGAAATATGTACAAAAAAGAAATATTTTCAGGACTAAATGAAATAAAATAAAAAAGTAATTTCTTTAAAATTAGAAATGAGGATTTAATTTATTTAGGTTTAAGAGATCCTGTAGTTTCCTGCTAATGCTCAAGTGGAAGGGGAGTTTACCCTAAAAACTTGACACATCAGTTTACATTTTTATACAGTTTTTAATACTATACACTTTTCCTGTATTTTCTGGATGTATTCTATTAAAGAGACTGAGAAACAATTATATATGATCACTATAACATTGCAAAAACAACAAATCTAATTCTGGCATGGTGGCCTAAGACTTTTGCACAGTACTGGATGTGTTCATTGTGTCATGTGAACCATGTGCATCACGCGTCAAAATGGTTTATGATAAATGAAACACTCCCATTCACAAAATACAGTAAACTCTGACTACACATGAGATTAAGCAAGTATACGTCTCTTTTATCATAAACCCTTTAGATGCGTGTGCAGCAGGCACTTATTTTGACAAGACACGTGATGCACATGGTTCACATGACACGCCAAACACATATTTTGAAATGACGAACCACACATATGAAGGGCTAAATAGATGTTGTGACAAGCTTCGCATTGTGCACCCTCGAAACAGAAGTCACCGGCTGCCACTGCTGCATACCATAATGTATATCTCACAAATGTGTGTCTGTACACAGACTGTGCATCAATAAACACGACGAACGTGCGGCCGCAGAAGAAAAAGCCAGAGCCATTATTGATGAAGATTACAAAAAACTGGGCCCAATAAGGTGAGTCATGATGTAATTTCCTGTTTAACAACAAAACTGCTTCACCCTCAACTCTGCATATTTTCCCTTTATAGATTTGCAGAAGGATCCATCGCTTTCTTCTTTGTCCTTTTTGCCATTCTTCTGTTCAGCCGAGATCCAAAGTTTGTAACAGGATGGTCTGTTTTCTTTAAGAAAGGGTAAGACACACACCTCAGTGACGTAATGAGCAATCTCATTTCATGTCACATTAATAACCTTAAGTAACATACAGTGTCTGGATAATGCAAGATGCATCTATTACCGAAAGTGTCATACTGTCAAACCATCAGAACACAACGTGAACATTTTGTTAAGTTTAAAGTACAAATGCTGAACCAAGCTCAGTTTGATCAGGGTCCAGACATTTATGATTTGTTTTATCCATTTGGGTGCCTAATTTCTTTAATATATACAAATATATACATATATATATATATATATATATATATATATATATATATATATATATATACATATATATACATATATATACATATATATACATATATATACATATATATACATATATATACATATATATATATATATATATATACACACACACACACACACACACACACACACACACACACACACACACACACACACACACACACACACACACACACACACACACACACACACACACACACACACACACACACACACACACACACTCATTATTTATTGAATAATGTATTTGTTTTTAAATAAGTTTGACCCTACCTCGGAAAACCCAGTTAAAGCTGTTTTAATGACTTGTCAAAGATTGAAATCAATCTCTAAAGATTGACAGTATTAGACTGCAATACTAAAACATTTGTAAATAATACAATTTAGCACTTTTCTACCTCCCTTTCCTCTCTCATCCTATGGTCCATCACACTAATGCACACAGACAGGGAGGTTCAAGAATATGGACCAGTAGACCCCTGCTCTCTCTCTCCACTGAGATGACCTTTTTCTATCTGCAGGATGTCTGATCACCTTAAGTCGTGCTTGAGCTACCAAGATAAAAGCGCAATTTAAAAACAAATCAGAGTGAGAACATGAATAATATGTGTTCAGTGATGATGATTTGCTATATGAGAGGAACATGCTTGAAAGCACGCTGTTTTTGAATATAAAGTGATAATAAATCTGTTAGCAGGGATGAGGTAGTTACAATGATTCACAGATTTATGTTAATGTCCTGGGCCCGGTTCCCCGATAACGTTCACTCTTAGCGTGCTAAGAAGACTCAAAAAGATATATCTTACCAAAGTTGTTGATGTTCCTAAGTGTGTTCCCCGAAGTGTCTCTTAAGAAGCTTCTTAACACGCTGCCTCTAAGAACGACGTACAATGGCGCTGTCCCAAGTGAAGGTGCTGAATTATTTGCGATCGATCACTCAGGGATCGTTTTTTTCACTTCACACGAAGGTGCATTACGACGTTAAGAAAGACAACATGTTATATACAAATGGAACATTACTCAAATTATTCCAGTCACATTTATTTTAACATAGTTTAAGTTATCCGTAAAATATAGACTATTAATTAAATGATCAAATTCTCAGTAATACGGGTAGACGAACCGGTATCCCTCGCTCTTTATCCACCCTCCTTATCCCGTTGTGCCACTTGTGCCGCTTCTTGACATGGGTTTTGACTTTAAAAAAAATATGTAATACACTTTTATACGACTGTTAAGGTACTTAACAATCACAATTGATTGCAGTATTTCTGTTTAATGCGGTAGGCTATTGCTTACCATTAATGTTTTCAATAAAAAGCAACCTAGGTAGAGAATATAGTCTGAGAAGAGCAGCTCCATAATGAGTTGTCTTGGAAGGCGATGTTTTTATTTAGCCTCGTCAGGCAAAATTTCAAAAGGTTTAAGGGTTGACGAATAAATAAATTGGCATGGACTTAACAGTTACGCGGCCGGTGTTGTGTGGAAGTCTGTTTCCCCTATGTTTCCCTTTAGTGTAGTGTTTTTATAGCATTTTTATCACATTATACGGTTATTATTTATATACATTGAAAGTTTTAATGGCTACTGAGATGTATATGTGTGCATTTATGTAATGTATCTTGACTGTTCTTGATTGTAAGTCATTTATTTTTACAGTATGAATCATATTATATGTATAATATATATGTATTATGTTTGGAAACATAACAGTTTTAAAACAAACAGTAGAGAAAAAAGAAAAGAAAAGAAAAAGACAGTCTATGTTAAAAGACATAAAACTGTCACATATGAAATATTTAATAAATTGTATAATAGAATACATGATATTATTGCTTTTTAGTATAACCAATTGAAATCTTTAATCTTTCTAAATAAATTATAAATGTAACGTGATGAAAACGCTATAAACATATAGGGAACAGACTTCAATGAGGAACAAACACCGGCGCTGTCTTTGATTCATTAGTTCTGATACCAAATAAACGACAGTGGGCACAACTGGAGCTACATGTGCAAAACTCTAACTACAGTCTGCACTACCAAAAGTCACCTGAGCACAACTCTTAACATATGGCTCAAAACAGCTCCGTGCAGCCAAACACTAAACACAACCCTCACTGAGATAACACACACTGTCACTCACAACACACTGAGAGGAAAAACACTAACATCAAACACCAATACACAAAATACTAACTTTATATCTTTACAGTTTTAACAATTTCAGTGATGTCACACCAAGTAATGTTTTCTTTAAAGAATGATTTATTTATTGATTTATCACAATATTTTTTTTAGAACATCATAATTTTTTAGGGTAAATGAAAATTAGCAGTTTGCTTCAGTTGTCTGTAGTAATTTACGGAATTACAGTAATGAGAAAAAAGGTAGAAACTTAAAGTACATGAAAGGTAATATTATATATAAATGAAATATATATATGAAATTGGAATTTATATTTATATGAAATTGCAATCAGCAGTGTTTGAAAGGCACAATGCTGAAATCAATTCTGTTTTGAATGTGTGATTCACAGTTTTGACAGCAGTGTGTTAGCATTTGAACAAAGTGCTGTAAATCCACAGTGTTGTGCAGGTTGTGATTAAAGTCATGGAATAAGTGTGTAAAGTTTTGAAAACTGTGTTCAAGCAATGAAAAACGAACTAGAGTTTGGTCCACATGAACTGCTGCTGTGCAGACTGTAGTTAGAGTTTTGCACATGTGACTCCAGTTGTGCCCACTGGCGTTTAGCAATCGAAAAAAACTGTATCACATAAAACTCATCTTTGAGCATCGAGCATAAATAAATAAAAATTTCTGTGACAGTAATTTCTTCATGCTATGAAGCTTAAATGTAACCACGTCTGATTTAGTATACCTGGATCTATGACTATGCGAATTAGTCTCAGCCTCTACTCTTTTGCACTATCTCGGACTATAGATATATATATGCAAATAGATGCTACATTCAGCAGTTTTAGACACATAAACATGCATAACTGAACCGTGCCCTTGCAACACTTTTTTTAGCGTGTATTAACAGGTTAGGCATGTGTGAGCATCAAAAAAGTAGAGCTGAAGCAGTCTATGCGGTATCCATACATAATATCATAATATCTATGGCTTCAGCTATGGTCCACTCGTTCAACTGTGTTGATGTAATTGTTTACATGTTTGTGACTTTGGAAGCCAAAGCAATTTCAAACCATGGGAATGAGACTGTCTTTGGAAAATGTAAATTTTATATAGAAAATACTCAGCAATGGTGTTGAATGACGATCACAAACATATAAACAACAATACAAACTTGATTTTCACCAATGGAGTACTTTAAGAATCTATCTCAATATACTTTACTCTGTTTTGCTCAATTGATCTCTCCCTCTCTCCCTCTTTCTTTTTCTGTCCAGCTATGTGTCTGACGCTGTTACTGGAGTAATCATTGTCTCTATCCTCTTCTTCTTTCCATCCCAGTGTCCATCTCTCCGCTGGTGGTTTGATGCGAGAGGTCAGTAAACAAGTCATTGGTTTTTTGTTTTGCGCTGTTGAGCTGTTTACATTGAGTCATGAAGTATTCATGTCATAAACTTTAAATTGTGAAATGTTCAATTTCAAGAAACTCTGCAGTCATTAATCTGAGTAATATATAATATAATAAATCACGCCTGTTATACTGTACATGACAGACTTCAATGAGGATCACAGTTTGTAAAGTGGAACGCGTTTTATTCCGTTGCAAATGTTTGGCAGACACCAACATTGTGAGTTGACACTGTTACCCCGGTAACTTTCCAAAATAACATTTTATTCTGCTCTCTAAGAGGTTTCTACATGTGTGAAAATGGTTAATGTTGAATAAGAGGTGGAATTTTAATGAATCAGATTAGTGTGCCTGAGAGAAATCCAGCACAGTGCTGTGGAGCCACTTTGTGCACTGAGATTATCATAATCTCCCAACCACTTTTATTATTTGTATCCCTAAGTTGCATGTTAAACATCACAGTGTGCAACACTATAACATTATGACTGTCACAGGGTAAACCTTATCATTTTTGGGTTTCAATTTAAGGTTCTCTTTGTGTTTCAAAAAGAGGGTTACTGGAGATGCATACAAAGTTACTGAAAAATCCTATTTTCAGTACATTTTCGCAGCATTTTCTGAGCACATGAAACTAAACTTCAGATTTTTTTACTCCAATGTCACCTTAGGGGTTCGGTGCGATGCATAATACATGATACAAAAAAAAAAAACATAACTCAAACACAAGACACAATAAAAAAAACTTTGAAATAATTTATTGTAGCAATTGTAGAAACTTGCAGTCTGGTTTCTGGTTGCAATTCATTCATTCAACAGCTAGTTGCCAACAGGGGGCTCCACATATTTCTGGGGCAAACTGATCTCAAGGAAAGTCGTGTTATAGTCAAGAAAAATTTGATTAATTTATTTGTGTTCATGGCACGAAATTCAGCTTTTTTTCATGCCTTGAGCACATTTGTCTTTTTCGTGTCACTCGCACAAAACTTGTCCGTGGCACCACTTTCTTTTCATGTCATTTTATGTATTGTTTTCTCATAATTTTTTTCTATTTTCTTACCATTGTTGGTTGGGGTTAGAATCACTATCTGTTAAATTTTTAAACATCCTAATACAAACCCCAACTCCTGGTAAGAATAGTTTTAAAAGCTGAAGAAAACATGTAGAAACCAATACATAAAAGTACATCATAACCCAAACCCTAAATCTAACCCCAACCCCAAGCGACAATGAATTAAATATAGGAAAGAAACTGAGAAAACAATACAAACATACATTAGATGACATGAAAAAGAAAGTTGTGCCATGGACACGAAAAATTATTTATAGAAATTTGTGCGAATGAGCAATATATAATATAATAAATCACGCCGTTATACTGTACAAAATAGACTTCAATGAGGATCACTGTTTGTAAATGGTACATATTTTATTCTGTTGCAACCCCAAGTGACAATTAATTAAAAAAACAGTATGTAGGATTGTGGCCAAAACTGGTATTGCAATCACAAAACGTGTGGCTAAAACTGGTACTGCAATCACACAGCTGGTGGCCAATATACCAAACGACAACATAAACATCAGTTGAGGGCTGCAACTCCACTTTTTAAATGACAATATCCTGGCCGGACCACCGTTGTGAGTGATATAAGTATTTGAAATGAAAATGATTTCTTAATGTCTAGTGACATTTCAGGGCTATTTAATGATTAATTGATATAAATTTCTTACATATTGTTCCTTTAAATATAGGGGGAAAATGAGAAAACAATACAAACATACATAAGATGACATCAAAAAGAAAGTCGTGCCATAGACACGATAAACTATTTATAGAAATTCGTGCGACTGACACGAAAAAGACATTTGTGCTCAAGGCACGAAAAAAGCTCAATTTCGTGGCATGGACATGAATAAAGTAATCAAATTTTTCGTGACTATAACACGACTTGCGTGAGATAATGTTGTTCTGGGGCCCCAGGGATTGCATGGTTTGTGTGGTGGTTAACAATGGCTGCACAGCAGTATTCATTGTGTGTAAAGGGTTAAATACATATTCAGTTTGGTGCTGCCTCTAAATCTAAATCTCTAAATCCCTCTGTTAGTCACAGGCATTATTTAATATTAAAAGCTGTGAAATGTGGAAGCACCAGCATAAAAAACATTTCTGAACTCAACAATACCATCTTTAAGATCAATCAAGTCAATCAAAAGTCAGACTTCATTTACGTTGCTCTCAGATGCTGTTTTTGTCTATACTACAATAATTTTTTTTTGCTTGTGCTGTTCAGAAAATGCAATCATATTCACCAAGTCCAACACAAAGCATTTTATGCAGATTTTTTTGCAACAAAAGTGAATGTCTTAAGAATGCAAGTCAGCTTATTTCAACTCAATATAATGTGTCATGTTGATGATATATTTATTCCACATATTGTTAATAAGTATAAACATCTTGAATATTAGGTTAGCTTCTTGTATTCCTATTGTGATTTGCACTTGATCAGCTGCAAAACTGTTTGTTCTTTTTACTATTTAAGGTTATAATTAATTTCCATTTCCGTCTCTATCTCTTTAGCCGCAAATACTCCGTATGTGCCCCTGTTGTCATGGAGAAAGGCTCAGGAGTGTGTACCGTGGAATATTATTTTGCTGCTGGGCGGTGGGTTCGCAATGGCCAAAGCCTGCGAGGTATACATATTCTGCTGCTTCTTCACTGAAATAAAGTAACATTGTAATTTATACTTGTGATATCCGAGGGCTGATGCATTCTGTCTGTTGATAATTCACAGAGTGCAATTTTAAAATATAAAGCAATTGGGAACATGTTAACAAACAAATCCTCATGGTGTGCATGTGTGTGTAGGCTAGTATAAATGTTAACATATTGCCTCCTATGAGGAAATGCTGGATGCGCATATGAGCAGATACATATGTATGTGTTTGGGAATAGGAGTCAGGATTAGCAGTGTGGATAGGAAGCCACTTAGAGCCTCTCGCTCAGGTCCCTCCTTCAGTTGCTGTCATTCTCATCACAGCCTTCATCGCTTGCTTCACTGAGTTCGCCAGTAACACCGCCACCATCATCATCTTCCTCCCTGTTATTGCTGAACTGGTAGTGTATAGACACATGACAACCTTAAAGCTTTGTGTTACCTTTGACAATATAAAATTCATATTGAGTAAGGTCATGTCAAAGATTAAATCAAAGCTAGTTATTGTTTTTCATTATATTGCAACATTAAATCTACCAAATTAACTAAATGAACAATCATCTTTTTTGACAAATCTAAATAAATATACATTGTGTATTTTAAGGCCATTCGTCTGAAAGTCAATCCACTGTACTTCATGGTTCCAGCAACGGCGGGTTGCTCATATGCATTTATGCTTCCCGTTTCCACACCGCCCAACTCGATCGCCTTTGCCTCTGGACACCTGCTTGTCAAGGATATGGTAAGAGGAGCAGCCGACAACAAAACATAAACATTAAAAAAGTACTTATTAAATCAGACCATACACAACTCAATTGAATAAAGTGAGTTATTAAGATGTATGCCTGTGTTTTTGATGTTTCAGGTGAAAACTGGGTTTGTGATGAACATCCTGGGTATTATGTGTGTAGCTTTGGCTATGAACACATGGGGTCTTTATATGTTCAGTCTAGACACATATCCTGACTGGGCGAGACCTTTAAACACTACCTCAGTAACCGTGCTTCCACATACTCTATTAACTACAAATTTGACACCAACTGTATTAACTACAAATATGACCGGTTAGAGAACCATACTATGATACATATAATAAAGCTTAGGTTTTTAAAAACAGGTTTGAGGGCTATAACACTGTAAACATTCATACAGATGTTGTATATATAGTGTAGATATCAGACTAAAACAAATACAGAAGTTGCTAAACTGGGAAACTTCCCGCTAAGGATGGTTCACATGACTTCACTTCCTGTTCAGGAAAAGGAAAAAATCTTGGAAATATTTCAATTGTTTATGTGTAAAGATCAACCCTGATTTTGTATTTAATTTTAACATATGTTTGTAGATTGTACATTTGTTTCACTGATATAATTTATATTAATATTGTAAATTTGTTGTAAATGTAATTGTTGTGAGTGTTCCAGTATGAATAATTTTGGAAAATATCCCTGATAAATTGGTATGATCTTGTGTTTATAAATACTGATTAAAACTGTGATCTACCCGAACATTTGCCTCTAACCAGAACTAGTTTAACTACTCAAACAATATTCGATAATCACAGAAAGACAATTTAGTTTGATAGTCAATTGGGATTTAAAATGTATGGATGACCAAAAAAGACACTAAAATGTACAAGTTTTATGAAAACAAAAACAGTCAGCCCAACACAGATATTTCATAACAAAAGTTGCTGATGTTTGATGATTTTGTGCACACTTCCCATTCTAAAACATGATTTTGAATCCTTTTACGCTGTATTTTCCTTATAAGGCTCCCTAGAGTAAAAGAGCAGTTTAGTTTTTATTTGTGGTGTCATGTGGTGTAAGCATGTGTTGTGATGCATGTACCAGCAGCACAGTGTTATCTGTTTGGTTCTCATGTTGGTCTTATGAGTCAGTGTGCATGTGTTCAGTACCAAGTACTCAGAGTCATAGGATTGTGTGTGTATAAATAGTGTGTACTCAGTGCCCAGGTCAATATGAAGCTGAAAAGTTTTGCTGTGATGTTAAGATAATTCTGTAAACTTATTCAAACCTCTTTGTATTTATTGACAACATGATGATGACATTAAGAAATCGGTCTCTTTCTCTGGTCTTTCTCAGGTATGTCAGTATTTTCTATAATGATAATACGTGCCTCCAAACAAGTAACCAATATTATTGTTAAACTAATAAAAACCGCTGGGTTTTAATTTAACCTATGCTGAGTTGTTTCAACCCAAAATGCTGGGTTGTTTTAATTTAACCCATTGTTGGGTCAAATGTAAACATTTTCTAGGTTAATTTAACCTAACTGCTTTTTGACCCAATGGTGGATTGAAAATAGCCAAGAATTTTTTTTAAAGTGTATAATTTTCTGTTATTACTAAATGATATAGTAATGTGTAATGTGTTACACAATACTCTATCTATCTATCTATCTATCTATCTATCTATCTATCTATCTATCTATCTATCTATCTATCTATCTATCTATCTATCTATCTATCTATCTATCTATCTAACAACTTTATATTTGTACTATTAATCTCTATACTGTAAAGACAATAAACAAATAAAGGGGTAATTGAGGGTTTGGAATGTTTTTGGGGGCCTTACTCCTTTTGGGAAGCTCTTTTTATATCCTAATGTACTGTTGTTTAAGGGAAATTCCACTTTTTTTGAAAATATACTCATTTTCCAGCTCCCCTAGGGTGTAACATGTAATTCTTACCGTTTTGGAATCCATTCAGCTGATCTCCGGGTCTGGCGCTAGCACTTTTAGCATAGCTTAGCCCAATCCATTGAATCTGATTAGACCATTGTGCTTATGCTAGAAGTGCTAGCGCCAAACCTGGAGATTCCAAAATGATAAAAATCAAATGTTTAACTCTAGGGGAGCTGAAAAATGAGCATATTTTCAAAAAAAGTGGAGTGTCGCTTTAATTATTCATTCAATTTTCTTTTTTCTTCTTCACTATCTCTTTGTGTGTTAGAGTAAGGAGCAGTATAGAGACGCTCTGGTTGTGTTATTCCACCCCGACTCCTCAGACTGCAGGTCACCTGCTTGCCCTACTTGCTCTCTGTCTCTCAATGGCCGTGGTTACCGCCGGTCTACTTTTCCACTGGCTTACAGACTTTCTGAAATATGAGCTTCAGACTGCATGGGTCGCCGTTTGCATCTACGGTGCATCTGTGTTTATTTTGTCATCTTTAATCCATCCATTCCGATGTGCCTTAACGTTGATTTTTCCCACACTGGGCACCAGACAGGGCCGTAAACTGCTCTTGTCCACGTCTGTTATGATCGTAATGCTTTACGTCCTGCCCAACATGGCTGCCAACATCGCAACTCTAACGCACATTGTGAAATGCGCCTCAGAAAAGCTTTCTCAAAGTCTCCTTAGCAGCTCGGATCTCATTAACACCATCAAGGACAACATAGTCAAAACAGCTGAGGAGAGCGCAATTTCAATAAAAGATCTGATGCAAACACTGCATGACTTTAATCACACCACAAATATAAATGTTTCAGAAGTGAAGAATAGATTGCATTTCTTGAGCAAACAGGTGCAGGAGGATTTCTCTGAAGTCAAAAGTCATGTACAGGATCTAAAACTGCTGGCCAGCAGAATCTTTGCTGCGTTTTTTGTTTTGTATTTGTTTGCAGAGTCTGTGATTTACCTTCGCTCCTATTTGACTTCAGTGAGATTTGACAACACGTACATCACAGGTGGCCTTAGGACGAAGGCTGCAGGCAAAGGCGTCTCTGTTGAAATGAAGGACCTGAAGAACGGTGTTAACTCTACCAGTTTTAGAATGACTAAAAGAGAACTTTGCAAATGTTTGATTCCTGCTTTGGTGATCACTTTATATCTACTGATGACAGTTTTCCTGATTATATTAGACCATATATTGTATTATTTGGTGAAATCTGGTGGATCATGGATTTCAAACATTCCATCAACCAACATCAGCATCGATGTCCATTTCAAGGTAATCAATTTCACCAGCTAACTTTTGTAAAACATAAGCATATAAACAAAGCATATACAACCCCAAATCAGAAAAAGTTGGGACACTGTAGAAATTGTGAGTAAAAAAGGAATGGAATAATTTACAAACTCATAAACTTATATTTTATTCACAATAGAATATAGATAACATATCAAATGTTGAAAGTGAGACATTTTGAAATGCCATGCCAAATATTGGCTCATTTTGGATTTCATGAGAGCTACACATTCCAAAAAAGTTGGGACAGGTAGCAATAAGAGGCCATAAAATTTAAATGTACATATAAGGAACAGCTTAAGGACTAATTTGCAACTTATTAGGTCAATTGGCAACATGATTGGGTATAAAAAAGCCTGTCAGAGTGGCAGTGTGTGTCAGAAGTCAAGATGGGCAGAGATTCATTAATTCCCCCAATGCTGCAGCGAAAAATAGTTTTCTGAGTTTCTCAGAGAAAAATTGCAAAGAGTTTGAAGTTATCATCTACAGTGCATAAAATCATCCAAAGATTAAGAGAATTTGGAACAATCTCTGTGCGTAAGGGTCAAGGCCGGAAAACCATACTTGATGCTTGTGATCTTCGGGCCCTAGACGGCACTGCATCACATACAGGAATGCTACTGTAATGGAAATCACAACATGGGCTCTGGAATACTTCCAGAAAACATTGTCGGTGAACACAATCCACCGTGCCATTCGCCGTTGCCAGCCAAAACTCTATAGGTCAAAAAAGAAGCCATATCTAAACATGACTCAGAAGCACAGGCGTTTTCCCTGGGCCAAGGCTCATTTAAAATGGACTTTGGCAATGTGGAAAACTGTTCTGTGGTCAGACAAATCAAAATTTGAAGTTCTTTTTTGAAAACTGGGACGCCATTTCATCCGGACTAAAGAGGACAATGACAACCCAAGTTGTTATTAGCGCTCATTTCAGAAACCTGCATCTCTGATGGTTTGGGGTTGCATGAGTGCGTGTGGCATGGGCAGCTTACACATCTGGAAAGGCGCCATCAATGCTGAAAGGTTTATCCAAGTTTTAGAGCAACATATGCTCCCATTCAGACGTCGTCTCTTTCAGGGAAGACCTTGCATTTTCCAACATGACAATGCCAGACCACATACTGCATCAATTACAATGTCAAGACTGCGTAGAAGAAGGATCTGAGTACTGAAATGACCAGCCTGCAGTCCAGATCTTTCACCCATAGAAAACATTTGGTGCATCATAAAGAGGAAGATGCGACAAAGAAGACTTAAGACAGTTAAGCAACTAGAAGTCTGTATTAGACAAGAATGGGACAACATTCCTATACATTGGTCCTCCTCCAGCTGTTCCTTATATGGTAAATGGACTGCATTTATATAGCGCTTTTTAACAGACCTATGGCCATCCAAAGCACTGTACAAGTTTGCCTCACATTCACCCATTCACACACACATTCATACACCGGCGGCGGTGTCAGCCATGCAAGGCGCCATCCAGCTCGTCAGGAGCAGCTGGGGTTAGGTGTCTTGCTCAAGGACACCTCGACACTTGGTCCGGTGGAGCCGGAGATTGAACCACCAACCTTCCGGTTTGTAGACAACCTACATGAACCACTGAGCCACTGCCGTATTATATGTACATTTGACTTTTCCGGCCTCTTATTGCTACCTGTCCCAACTTTTTTGGAATGTGTAGCTCTCATGAAATTCAAAATGAGCCAATATTTGGCATGACATTTCAAATTGTCTCACTTTCTACATTTGATATGTTATCTATATTATATTGTGATTAAAATATTTTGTAAATTATTCCATTCCTTTTTTACTCACAATTTCTAAAGTGTCCCAACTTTTTCTGATTTGGGGTTGTATATTATAACTTTATTTTCCTTCTAATCGTTTCAGGTTGGGACTAACTTGCCCATATGTCAGGTTATAAACTTAAACTGTCAGTCAGAGTTTAACTTGGACAGATCGTACTCAGCCCTTATTCACACTCCAAGCGCTTGTGAAGCCCAGCCCAGTGAGCTGAACCCAGCGGCGGTGACTGCGCTGGTCTTCCTGTATCTCTTTACCTACACCCTACTGCTCCTGGAGGTCTATGCGCGACGCCTTAGGAGGAAAATAGCCGCTTCTTTCTTCCAGCAACAGGAGGAGAGAAGGCTTGAATTCATTATTAAGAAAATTCAAGTGAAAAACAATGAAAGGCAAAATAAAGTTTTCTTTATCACTCAGGATGAAGAAAGGAAAAATGCTCAAATTAGCATTTAGAAAGGAAAAAGGCTCAAATTAGATTTGTTAATAATGCACTTCATATTATTTATGAACGGTATATCTGTACTGGCATTACACGGACATTGGGGGCTAAAGTATGACATCACCAATTACAATGTGTTTTATTTAAATAAGCACTCACATTGTATTCAAATTATATTATTGGTTTAATAATTTTGATTAAGAGTTACAGGAACATTTATATGGGAACATCTAATGTCACAAATGTGCTTATTTTTTTAAACTTAAAAATAGCTTTATATAGCTATTTTGTAAAAGAAATCTAAAATTGTCTGTGTTTAAAAATGTTTTGAACCCTTAAAGGTCTAGTCATTGCCAGGTTTCTAAATTTCAATTTCTAAATTTCGGTGTGGTCACAAATTTTTGGAAATGTGAACTGTAAATATCATATTATAAATAATAAAACATATTATTTTTCTTATTCATGGAGTCTGGTTGATAACTCTTAATTATATCTGGCTGAAATAGTGTAAATGTTATGGGATAATTCACTCAAAATGGTTATTTGCGAATAATTTGCTTTTATAATTTCAACTTTCATTTCTGGAGAATTGGTAAAGAACATTTATGATGCAGTTTTACATGTGATAGCACATTGATCAGGAACTTTCAAGCTCCAGAAAGGACAGAAAAGTTGTGAATTATTTGTGAGCAATACCCTATTCCAAGTTTTAGAAGCAACACAATAGCTTTTATGAGGAAACCAATTGCTATACTGTAAGTTACTTACCAAAGATCCATTCAGCCAGCAGCTTCATTGATTTTGTGTATATGATCAGTTTGTGTAAAGAATTTTAGTAGAAACCTATAAGGTGAATAATCCTCTGACCTTAAAGACATCAGTGTTAAAAGGGTGAAAATAACTTTCTGCTTCACAGGTCACGCTCCATTAAGAGACCATGTTAGTGGCCAAGAACACAGTCAATGAAGGATGGGAACATGACAGACAAAGCATCAAAAGGGGCTTACAGCAGTGCAATCAATGACACATCTAACACAAGCCTCAACTGAAACAGTAAATGGCAAGGAAGCCTCAGCTATAGACATATACAAATTGAGATCAGAAAAATCTGACTTTGTGGCATTTGCATAAATTATTCTTGTTTTATATTGTAACAGTAAAAGTGTACTACATAAGAAACTAAACATAATTAAATCAGGAAGACAAAAGTGAACTTTTGTGCATTCCTTTTAATACATTTATTTACAGTTTTTCTCAGTCACTTTGGTACATTTCTCGAATCATACTCACAATTTGCAAAACAGTAAGTGCATTTCTCAAAACAATTTGTACAAATAGCAAAACACCATGGATAACCTGCAAAAGCCACTCTTTTAATCAAAATACTTAGTTCATCCTTCAAAATTAAATATCTGTGTCAATGAACATGTCAGTGCCATCAGAATGACAAGTCATTGTGTCATTGTGTACGGATAAGACAGTCATATTGTTTAGTCATGTTGTCAATATAAAAGTTTACTCTGAAGTGATGTTCTGATGTAAACTATGGCTAAAGTTTTGACGAAAAGTATTGTAAATTGTAAGATACACCTTAGTGTATGTGGGAGTTTGATTGCAAGAGACTGGACAAAATTTACATTTACGCTTTTACTGTTTGTACTGTAATTCGTTGAAAGACCATGTCATGTCATTGCCATAAAGAAAGATAAAGACAGCACTGCAAGCACTGCATAGCATAAAGAGAAAAAAAAGTAGAAATGTGAACATGATAGATGTCTAAAAGATGTCTAACCATAGCCCAAGAATAGACAATGCATATACTTTTAGAACATGTAAAAGAAATGAAAGCAAACACCTTGAACACACTTTGCTTACATGTTGAAATATCATACATCTTCAAGTTATTTTGGCAAAAATGGCATGTAACCAAATTCAAGGTTATTTAGGGTAGAAGTGGGTTACTCATTGCCGGACTATATTGGGTCTATAGTAGCTGTCATTTCAACATCTCAGTTTTTGTTTGCTGGGGACGTTCCTGTCTCTTAGAGAAAGTCAAGATTCACCTGGGAGCAATTTACCAATTTAGGACAGATTTAGAAAAAATGTCTAATGGTAATGTATAGAAATATGTTTGACCATACCCTGTATTTTGACAACATGTTCAACCATTTTGCATGTAAAGACTTATACTATGAACTAATGCCTAAATGTTGTGGGGGTGAGACTATTCAACAGAGACCCATTATAATACATTTTGATCAACATGACATAAGCAACTGATAATGTAGGAAAAAGCAGAGAATTGTACATAATCATTTGCATGGATGTACCAAAACATTTGCAACTTGTTCAAAGAAATGAGAAACTGCTTTTTTGATGTGCACAAGTGACACAACGATGTGAGAATTGAACAAGTAGTTTTGAGAATTTCAATTCTGATCTAAGAATTGTACTAAAGCGACTGAGAAAAACTGTAATATGTGGTGAATGAAGATAAGAAAATGAAAATTGTTTACTTAACATCCAAAGTTTTCATGCTTTTAAAACCCCTCAATTTGACTTTTTATGCACTCCTAGAGCCAGCTAATACAATGGATAATATTAATCTTTATTGCCTCGCAGCATTAGAGCTCACTGAAGGTCTCGGTGACCCCCAGACCTTGTTGATTTTTTGGGTTGGGAACATCAATGAACATCAAATGGTTGTAGAGAAGCTCTGCAGAAATAACATGCCCATATATTATGACTGACTCTGACATAGCACATTTACTAACCTACAGTATACAGCAGGGCACTGCATTATCACTTGTCTCATAGCAACCGCCTCTTTAAGCTCACCGTGATGCTAATTCACTGTTGAAACAATTTCAGGGAAAGAAACAGCAAACCATAATCAAATAGACAAAAACAGACATTTTAAAGCAGTTTGTGAAAAGGTATAGTTATTAACATTAAAATGTTTAGCAGAAAAGCCGGTAAGAGCCCTTTACTAAAGGCACATATTAAGAGCATAATGAATGATATTGGAAAATATAAAACTTAAGAGCAGACCAAAACCAAGTGAACCAAAAACAGAACATAAAAAGATACTTTGATTTGACGATAATGAGAATAAAGAGAAGTTAGGCTGTCTCTATGAGATCTTTGTAGATTGAAAACAAATAGTGGATAGACACGATCAGCATTTAAATTCATGCCCTTTGTCAGACACTTACAAAAGCGACTCACATTCAATCTACACATTACTTTTTTTAGACAGTATGCATGCTCATTTTAAAACCAAAAGAGTTCTTCTATAAGTAACAAAAAACTTTTAAGCAAAGTTTTAAAAATTGCATGTCTTCTATAGGCTTTTAACCAGCTTTTTTGGTTAATATGGATTACAGATTCACTTCCTCTAAGAATATATTAAAATAGGCTAGTATCTGATAAATATTGTATTTGGGTAAATCTGACTCATATGCATTATCTGCAATGCATATACAAAATGAGCAACATTGAAACTTCAAGTGACTTTTATATGCATGATTCAAAACATTGAAAATCTTTAAATAGATGCAGGCAGGGAAGAGCTTAGGCACATTCGTTTGAAGTAGAATGAATCAGACCTCACAAACAGCTTTTTGGGGTTATACTAGGTATTATAAGTGTTATTGTGACAAAGGTAGTGACGCATTCATAAAATAAAAAAAACATCTGTAATTATAGATGCTTCATTCATTTGAGCTCATCATAAAAGTCTGAACTTCATGTTCACATACCACATTTATTTATATAAACAGAATTTCAGATGCTTCAATTTTTAACGATCAAAGCTGGTTTCCCATTAACCACAGTGCTCAACATCCTGTTTTTGCTTCACAAATAAAAAACCTAATAAAAGCATTTTTTTTAGACAGCTTAAGTTTATGACAACAGTGACCTCACGTGGAAGTCATAAACATTACTGAATAAAGGATTTTGAATGAAGGACATGTCCTCCATACTAAAATAAAGATGATTCTGTCCCCCGCACTTTTTCTAACTCTTTTATTATTATTATTGTAAATGAACATATACACAAAAACAGGCCTGCAATAGAAAAACACAAACTACAATTGTCAAAGGCAGACACATTGCACCATCAACAGTCACAATTCAAATATGAAAATGCAAAGAGGTGTAAGGAATTAAATAAATATAAATAATGAATTAAACAGAAGGAAAGATTTTTTTTAATTAATAAATAAATAAAATTAAAACATTTAAATAAAATTAAAGTACGTAATTGATAATACAGGGGGTTAAAAATAATTATTTGGTACAAAGATCTTTGGAAAAAAATGGCAATTATATAGCTTTTTTATTTGAAAGGGTATCAAGAGAGTTTGCTATTATTCCAAGTTCTCTGATAAAGTGAGTAAAGGAGGGATGAGTTTTAAGAGATCTACAATTGAATGAAAAATGAATAATGTAGTGTTGTGGATCGTTTTTTAGTACACCACACTTAATTCGAGGCAAATCATCTCTCGTACACGCCCGGGTCTGTTTTCAGCGTCCCAACCAACAGCACGCTACAGCTGCATCACCTTTAAACTGTACATTATTAATAAGGCACAATTAGGTCATTATGTATCATTTTATTGTGTACTTAGACATAAGGTAAAATCCTATGCAAATTATTTCCGTAACACTTTACAATAAGGTTCATTAGTTAACATAGTTAAGTACAATAGTTAACATGAACTAATAATGAAGTGCACTTTTACAGCATTTATTAATCTGTGTTAATGTTAATTTCAACAATAACTACTACTTTATTAAAATCTTGTTTTCATTAAATGTGTTGTCCCCGAATCCACCCATCTCTGTGTTATTATTGAAACACCACATTTTGTGATACTTTTAACACAATTAACTTGTGTTATATTGTAACATAAAATCAACACGAAATGACACATAATGTGTTAGTATAACGCACAAAGATGCAAATCCTTTCTAGAGTCTACGTAATGATATATGTAACCTAATACACGTACAAAATCATAATCGCAGGATATACGCTCCCTTTCTCACATGTGAAACCCTAGAGCAAATTTTAATTTATACAAAGCCTCCGGCACATTATTGATGCCAGAAAGTAAAAAAAATAATAAAAATAATACACTTTACATACGTTTTAGTTACTTTAAAGCAATACATGTTTAAGTGTTTTTTTTTTTTTGTTATTCATTTGTTCATATACACAAAGCAACTGCACCTGTCTGCGATTTTCAATGACGCTCACGCAGGTGCCTTGCGTCACGCGCAAAGGCGGAAACGCGGAAGAAGAAGCATGAGCGCATTCCACGTCACTTGAAGTGGATTTGCGCGAGCGACCTAGGCATTTTGACACAAGAATTTGACGCTTTGAGGTGAATTTCGCCGTTTGTGATGCCACGATCGTTTTGGCGTCACGCCCATACGGACAGTTAACGGAATAACAGCCGATGATCGGAGAATTTAGCTAAAGGTAAATGTTTGTGCTGTACTGCGGCCAGAGCTCGCGTAGCCGGTGGCTGTATATCGCCGGTTATTCGGCGTTTTCAGCGTTTTCTGGCGCTCTCTATCTGTTAATGCATAAATGCAGACATGGCAGCCGTCTATAATAAGAAAGCTGTGCTTCACAGCAGCTATGATATCAACTTAGCTGCATTTAGGGCATCTTATCCGCGTTCCCAGTAAGATGATGAGCCACTATACCTACTGTGAAATAATGCGCGCGCCCGGTGTTGATACGGTATTAAGACGCCGTGCAATGCGTTATGATAAGCATCTAGTATGTTGTTTTCTCAATGGCGTTAAAATGTGGGGTTAATAAACTAAAATCAGAATAAATGACAGCTTTTTGGTTATGGGCCATATCGCGTTGATGTCCTGATAAGTATACATGATGGTCCTTTCCCACATGAAAATACTGTAGTATGCTTTAGTGTTTACTCAGTAAATTGTAGTATTAGTATGCTGTGTAATTACTACACATTGTTAATACTGTTCATTTCTGTAGTATTAACTATAGTGAATTGATACACTAGAAATATACTGCAGTATACTTGCTAGTATAATATTGACCGTTTTAAGGTTAAAAAACCCTATAGTACCTATACATTTTACTATGGTTTACTAGTAAATACTAAAATTGCCTTACAGTTTTATTAGTTGTTATGCTATGTATAAAAATCAATAATTGCACAGAAGTTCACATAATATTTAATTAAGTGTTGTTTATGTCAAACCAGGTAAGATAAAACAGTGAAAGGTGTAGTCAAGGAGTGTATCACATTGGGGTGTGTACATGTCTTTGTTGTGTATCAGAGAAAAAAATGCCTTCATATTACCTTTCCTGATTCGATGTGACACATTGGTGACAGCAGATTGTGGCTAATGTGCTGTAATTGACAGTAGCCTACTCCGTAAACAGCAATGGCCTAACTTTGTCCCCTGTTAGTCTAAATCATAGTGTCTGTTTATTCAGTCATCATGCTAATACATGGCTTTATTTCTGTTTGCAGAGTGTCTGCTTCCGATCTTAATGGGCGAATCAGGGACACGTCGCTCCACCCTGGTCTCCAGGCTTCCCATCTTCAGGCGTAGCTCGAGCAAGAGACAGGAATCGCTTCCTTCCTCGCCTTCCTCCGGTGGTGTCAGCAATGGCGTCCACACCTCCTCGCCGTCCAGCACCAACTCCAGCTCCAGCAGCACGGGCAAACGCCGCAGTATCTTTCGCACACCGTCCCTCAGCTTCCACAGCAAGAGGAACAGTGACCCCATTCAGCTCAACCTGGATAATCGAAACCAGGGGTGCGACGCTATCCTACGTGAAAGTTGCAATCCGAAGCGGCATTCGTTCGGATTCGGTGGGCATAAGAAAAAGATCACACGCTCTCAGACGGAAGACCTCGAGAAAGCCTCTGCCAATCGCAACGTATTTATCAACTGCATCAGCTCAAGGACGAACGAGGGAGATGATTCGGGTTTCCTCGATGATGTGAGCAGCAAGAGGTCTTCCAAGCATAAGAAACAACTCCTACCCAAGTCCTTCTCAGCTCACCAGCGGTTTTCAAAGAACTCGTCCGATGTGCCCGAACAGGCTAAAGTTCAGGATGATCCAGAGGAGCCACCTAAAACTGGAACCCCAGGTTCCTGGCCTGGAGAGTTGGTTGAGAGTTCTCTACAATCACCTATTATTTCTGAGGACCGTACCACAGCGATCACACCCTCTGATTTTGTACCCATCACTGAAGACTCTGTATCAGAAGTGGATGCTCTGCCTGCCCCCAGCCCTGCGGCTCCCCCAGAAAACGTTAGCCAGGTTGTTTCTACCTCACAGGTCCCCTTAAGCCCAGCCCATGCCACCACAGATAAGCCAATACTGCCAGATACCAGCAACACAGCCAACACACAGTGCGAAAGCACCACTGCCCATACAGAACCAGTAACGCTGCAGACTGTCCAAGAGATTAACACTGAACCGAACCCGGATCAGTCAGAGGCCAGTGAGAACGAACAAGCTCAAGAACTGAGCGAGGACAGCAGCTCCAATCTTGTAGGCCGTGAAAGGCGGTCTAGGAATGCTGTTTTTATTCAGCATGCCGGGAAATCATCCATCCAAAGCAAACTCGAGACCAGGCCAATCCACCTGAGAAAGCCGCACACAGGTAATGACAATAACCAGTTGTTTGTTGTTAGTGGAGCAGGTTAGGGAAATGACTCACATACCTGTTCACCTTACAAAGATTGTCAGATCTTTAAACCAGTTGCACTTTAATCTCTAGTGAAGGTTGCATTAGTGAAGACACATTTATTTTAATCTTATGTATGCCTTTGATATGCCCAAATAAGTTTATTTCATTAATATATTAATATGTTCATTTAGGTATTTTATGCTAAATGACACAACTTGTTAACTGCACAAGAGATGAAATGAAACTTGCATGCAGAAAATCACTTGCCAGACTTTAGTGGTCATTAAACAAAAATGTTTGACCACAAAGTGCTGTGATGTCTGAATCAGATCAGATCAAACAAAGAATGTGAATTTAGGAGTAAGGTGTCACTTCAGAGATGACGTGTCTGTGTATCGTGTACCCTTACTGTAATTATAGCCTTAATTTGACAATAGCTAAAACTGAGTGCGAAACAGCTTTGCGGGCACCTCTGAGAACTTCCTAACTCTTAAAATACTGTTATTATACACACAAACCAGACCTGGGAGCTTTTTTCACAATAGAAACAGTTTTTCATGCATTTTGTAATGAACTGTGATTTTTCCCCTCTGTAAATTATACTGTTACATTACAAGAACTTTCACTGCAGAATGCCTGTGGCTTGGAGGTTTATGTGAAACAAACCCTGTATTGAATTTCCTCTAGTGTGACCTGATACTGGCTTTTTACCCTCTTTCCTTTCTCTCATGGATCATTTTGCAAAGGAAAGTGAATTTGATACTCTTTGGGTTCATTCACAAATATATGCTTGGGCCGATATTCATAAATTATTGCTATTTTCATAGAGTTAAGAAGTCATGCTGTCAGGACAAATTTTTTGTTAATGTTGGCAGTAGATCAGCATGAATAACGATTTGGTTATCCATTCCTTAATACCCAATAGGATTATTCAGCGTTGGAAACTTTAGCCAGTGTGTGTTTTGCATTCCTTGTGAGTTTATTCCAAGTGATTGCTGTTATTTTGCATATTTTGAGCAGTACTTCTTTTGACTATAGGTTTGGGGCTTTCGTGAAATATCAGTGTAGTTTTTGCTGTGTTATGTTAAGTGGTGTCAGTAGGGTCTTTGTTTCTGAAGCTGAATGTGTTTCATGCAAATCGTAAGAGTGGATAATTTTTAGGATGTGGCCTTGGCCTAAAACTGCTTAGTCTTTGTGTATAAGATCTTTTCCACATACATTTTATATGCTTTAGATTTTGATATTCTTTGAAGTTACTAGTAAGTTAGTTTTTTAATGAGCAAATAATAAAGAGCGTTAATTAGTTCACCCAAAAATGAAATTTTTGTAATTATTTACTCACCCTAAAGATGTAACAAACCTGTATACATTTCTTTGCTCTGTGGAACACAAAGGAAGATATTTTGAACAATGTTTGTAAACAAACAGTTTTTAAGCACCATTGACTTCCATAGTATTTTTCTTTCTTACTATGGAAGTCAATGGTGCTACTGTTTCATGCTTGATTACAAATATCTTCATTTGTGTTCAACAGAATAAAGAAATTCATACAGGTTTGTAACAACTTAAGGGTGAGTAAATAATGACAGAATTTTTATTTTTGGGTAAACTATGCCCTAAGGATTGTAGGCCTGGGCCTGGCAACATGATAGTTTACATATTACATTTTTTACCTGCTTTATTTGAATATTATTTTCCATAAACCTTCATATCTACAGTTTATATCATACATGACTTTGAACGTATTTATAAATCCAGTCTTTAGTGACTCTGTAAAGTAGGGCTGTCACTTTTGAGAAAAATCAAATTCGAACGGATCAGTTGTCAATAATCTCATTGACAACAAGCACACATACAGCCTATAACCCGCGCATTTGTGAGCCGTCATTGACAAGTACATTATCTCTGCGCGTGCTGTTTGCTTGACCGTTTTTAATGATAGAGAGCACAAACCCTTTGATACTTGAGATGAAATTAAACTTATAGATGAGTTAAGCAGATCTCACCTGACTCTGTCGTCTATGTGACACGCGACAGTCAACACATCATCATTTCAAATCCGTTTACAAGACGAATGCTGTTGTTGTTTAATATAAAGTTTACATTGCATTGTAAAAATGATGAAATTATCTTCATACATGCTAATTTCATAATGCGAACGTATTAACACGTATTTTTATTCTGCTATAATATTTAACACTATAAACAATATGTCATTTTATATACAAACTATAATTCTATCTTGACATGCACATGAGGTTCATTTTGGTCCCATTTGATTCCCTCTCGTGCGCACAGTTGCTGTCGTCGGTCTCACTCTCAGCCTCCTTCCTATTACAAGGTGTTACTGTAAAAAATGCGCCACACATGCCATTTTAAAAACCGGATGGTTTATTTATAGTTCAAATACGGATATTTCACGTCATGTTCGAATGCATATTCGAATATCGAATAAAAAGTGACAGCCCTACTGTAAAGTGGAATACGAGTACTTGCATTTCAGTACTTGCCGATACCGATACAGAGTACTTAATAAAAAACATGATTTAAATTTACAGGTAACAGCTTTAGTCATATAATTTAACAAAAAAACAAGGGATTAGTTTTCCAGTTTGTTGTAAACTCTGCCTCTTTGGACAACACAAGAGGCATTAACCCCTTACACGCCGCTCAAACATAAACATTTCTCAGACCGTGGTATCGATCCCTGGTATCGGGGGACTTTTAACGAGCACGAGTACTTTAGAAAATGTGGTATCGAGGCCGATACCCGATACCAGTATCGGTGCATCCCTACTGTAAAGTTTCTCTTACATCTTAATATCTTTAATTAAACCCATTAACAAACATAAATATATAACATATAATTAATTAATGTAGATTAAAATAGCTACATGTCATACTTTTTGTGTAAATATTTTATTTTATGTGACCCTGTCTGTTAAACCCAGCTAAAGTAATTTTTGTGATTGACTATTTTCTACATAAAATCCTACATAATGTAAAGAACATTTCTGTCAAACTAAAACCTTAATATCTTTTCTATTGACTGAGTAAGGCCATGTCAAAGATTGAAATCAATGTGAAATTAAACACACTTCAATCCTTTTAAACTCCTAATCAAATTATGAAACTTTAACCTGGATTTTACAGACAGGGCCACATATATTTAGCCAGAATATAGTAAAAAGCACCTTAAAGGAGGTGTGTGTAAATTTTAGTGGCATCTAGTGGTGACATGCAATTGGAATGAACAATTTCTACATTATTTTATTAGCTCTATCATTCAAATGTTGGGAAACACTCATTCTTAATTTATTTTTATTTTTACATGTAAGCATCCAAAATACATCAAAGTTATGTTATATTTAGCAACTTTATATTTTAGACTCTTGGCATTTTATGAAGCAGCTTGTTAAATTCTAACAGAGAAGACTTTTTAAACGGTATTAAACAAATTTCTATCTGTTATGTGCGCTAATACCACGCCTTTTGCTTCTATCTTTTACCATGCATGTTTGTTAAAACTAGTTATATTTCCTAATTAAACTTAGGCCTAGTCCTGTCTTAAGATAATCCTTGTCCAGGAAACCACCACAATATATTTCTTCCAATTAAAAGAAAAGTGTTTTTTGAACAGTAAACCTTATATAAAATATAATTTCTTTGTAGCAGGGCCAGTGAAAAAGTGAAAAGTCAATGCGATTAAATATTCTGCAAAAATCAAATCAGTTGAACAGATCCTTACTGTTGATTCATGTTTTTTGTCTTTCACAGTGTCCATGTGCAGCAGCGTGAGCCCCTACCATGAGGTGATGCGGATGGAGAGACGTCTAAGGTCGGCCTCTGAGGGGGCCGGAGGTCCCAGACTTCATCTCAGCCTTAGGGATCCCCACTGCATGGAGCCTAACACTTTATCCAAACAGAGAACCAACTCCTCATCTTCCAAACTGGGCAGCCTGGTAGGTGTGAGGGTGGGTCCATTGCCAACACACAACTTGACTGCTTTCATTTACTTTATACGTTATCTGATCAGTAGTTTAATCTGGTGTGTTAAAGGGGGCTTAGTCAAAAGATGTGTGATTTCGGAGGAAATCGGTGTTGACAGAAACATGACACAAAATTTAATCAAAATGTTACCAGGCGTTTTAGATGCTTATCAAGATTGCATTTTGGTGAAGCAGTCATGTTGCAGTCGTCTGCTTGATCAACACATGCAGCCGAGTTGGAAAACCTCTGGTGTAGATTCTTGCTGCGTCTTGTAAGGGATTAAATTAAATTCCCACCTAGAGATGTTATCACAACATTTAATTAAACAGACAAATCCTCAACACCATTTCACTCAGCAGGTCTGCACAGCCAGCATATATTGGTCACTTTACCTCTTAGTTTACCTCTTAGTTACTTGATTTATGATGGCTGCCTTAACATCATCCCTTACACAAATACTTATGTAATACTTATGTATATCTACATTGCACAAGTATTTATGTAAGGGATAATGTGTAGGCAGCCAGTTGTTATGGCAGGATTAAGCCCCAACAGTGTGAAGCGAAGCGGGGTATCATGAAGGGGCTTATTATAAGATAACAACCGACTGTCATGTCCCGCTTATTACACAGCTGTTTACCTCATAAAGGAACATTCATAAAATATTCATAATCAATATGTAGCTATTTTTTAACGAATGCAGACCTTCCATGAGGAAGGTGAGAGGTGAAAGGTTAAGACAGGGGTGTCAAACTCATTTTAGGTTGAGGGCCAGATGGTAAATAAGTCACCATGTGAGGGCTGGAATAACTTTTTTAAACCTTAGTGTGGTGATATTAGTGTTAATATTAACTAAACAAACTAAAAATTAATTAGCGAGAAAACTAGAAAAACACACAGCTCTGTGTGAACTAAACTAGAATCCCCTGCTGTTTGTCGCGTGTCACCATCGTGGACAGAAACTGATTCATGGCCATTTCATATACAGTACACAGACCGCAACTGTCACTTTTCTTGGCGTCTGCCGCGAAAAACCAAACCCGTGGAAATTGCAGAATGTTTGGACGAGGACCGCATGAGGTTCGTCTACGCTCTGCCTGTGAAACTGTCCGCTTTTTGCTGCTTTCTGCATGTCTCCTATTTAAACTACTACTACTACGACTGTCGTGTCCTGTCTGAAAAGGTTATAATATGTTTTTAATTTAAATCATCACGCTGTATGTTTTATTTTAAGACAATCACATGTCACAAACACGCTATTTGGTTTAACCATTTAAATATAATGTCATATACTGTAGTTATTAAAAGACATATTTACATTTAATTTGTGAAATATTAAACTGTACCGGTCAAAATGATTTACAGCATCCGATCGATCAGAATCGAGCATTCCAACGAGCCATGTAATAAAATATTATAATATTATGTTATTACTTATTATACAACAGTTCACTCTGTTCTTAAATCTGAGAGGCTTTTTCAGCCATGCTATATTTTACCAGCATCAACATACGCAAAGTGACAAGAACTCAATAAAACGGACCATTGCAACACTAGCGCCCAGCAGCTTATTTTAGCAGGTTCCATTGAAGTTATAAAGCATTTCCTTTGTTGCTGAATGATGTTGTCTGCACCTGCACAGCTTGAGGACAAACTAATTGCTCCTGTTTTCCACCATAGAGGAGGAAACGTTCACATCCTGTGTTATTGTTCTTTAATGCTTCCAAAGGTGCCACTGTTAATTCATCATTAAATCGTGTGGCATCATAATAATTTGTGACCGAAGTTATCTGGACTGTAGGCTGACCTGAGCATTCCATTTACATTATCCAGTTTGGGAATTGTTCTTGGAAGGTTCTGCTTCCTGAGGGCAGTGCGTTTGATCAACAGAAGTGGGAAATCATAAGAAACCCACACTGCAGCATGTTTTTGGTGACACTTGGCCTGTTGTAGCTCTGAGAATCCGGTTCCTGGTGTTCTTGATTCGGTGCCTGATACAGATTGGATGCGAGATCACAGTAATTGCACAGATGAAGTGGATTAAAGGAAATTTTTCTCATACTTGAAATCTGTTTAATAGGCATACAAATGATGTGCAATCAACTTCAGAGAAGGGGCAGTGATAGTCTGGCCAATAATTTATAAACCTATGGTGTATGTCTGTTTGACCTTATATCAGGGTCTGGATTTACTTCTGTTGAACATTTCTGATCTTATGCAAAAAATGTAAATTGGTGTATCGGTACACCCCTTGTATACAGTAGAGTTTAATTTAGCAGCACAGAAGGTCATGGGTTCAAACACAGGGAACAGTGCTAAAATATGTATACCTTGTAATGCACCAAAAGTCGCTTTGGATAAAAGCATCTGCCAAATGCGCAAATGTAAATGTTAAAGGCAGAGACAATTTTGTGGTGTGGATTTTGCTTTATAACTCCTCCCTTTGATGACCTCAAATGAATGTCAGTGCTCATTTACTTATTTACACATGTGTAGGTTTGAAATACAACGTTGTTTCACAACTTTGTTTGAATTGTGTACTGTAAACACAAAGACAGGCAGGAAAAGGGAAGTGTCCTATTGTCAAACCGAGAACTTGCCCTTAAAGGGAAGCATGCTGTTTGATGGTCTCTGTATTCCTCATATGTTAACATTTGAGGAACAGCAGTCGTTTCCCATTTCTATAATCTTTAGCCAACACTCTTGTAGAGTATGAATTGTGGCAGTTTACTCTTTATGCAGCTTAATTTGCATAAAGATGTTCCTTGTTTGAAAATGTGTACGTTTGTATGGTTGTAATCTGTAAAACTAACATTTCTAATGTAATATTGATAACTAATTGTGATTGAATCAATATACAGTAAATAAATAAGAATCGAATTGCCAAATTGGTTTCAAAACCCAGCCCTACTAAAAAAGGTATTTGAAATGATAAATTAGTGTTGATTTTTTTGTGTAATCGATACTGTTGACATTTGCGAAGTTTTTAATCTGTACAAACCAGCTGTACCACTGATGCAAACACGCAGTTTGTAAAACCAGTTCCATATTGTTGTGCATGGCTGAAAGGTAAACATTTTGAGTTTGGTTGCAGCTACTGTAAGTACAGTAGTATCATCAGGCTTTATTATAAAGTGTTTCTAAGAATCCACATATATTATTTGAACATTAATGCAACACTCAAAAAAGTATACCATGGCATGAGGTAACAAAATAATAAATCAAGTATTATGGCACAAATGCATTTTTTTAGGCAAAACTTTAAATGAAAAAATAGTAAAGTAAAAACTAATTTATCCACACTTTCGGTTTGGCAGGCTTATTTGTCCATGTCCACAGTTAATATGATAAACTACACCTGTGTTATTCTACTAGGACACCTGTGTAAATGGGGGGAGAAATGACTTCATACTTCAGCTAAAAATGACCTTTGCTGCATCCACATCTAATGACCTAGAACCAATTCTAGGCTTTAGTGGAAACCAAGCAAGTATACAGTGAGGAAAAAGGTATCCTTTATCGCCCGATATCCCACAATCCTGTACAAGTGACAGTTTTATCATAAAAAAATATATTTTTCATTTAAATGTAATTTACAATACAAATCAGTGAAAACGGTCAGCAATGTACTCAATATACAGTGAGGAAAATAAGTATTTGAACACCCTGCTATTTTGCAAGTTCTCCCACTTAGAAATCATGGAGGGGTCTGACATTGTCATTGTAGGTGCATGTCCACTGTGAGAGACATAATCTAAAAAAAAAATCCAGAAATCACAATGTATGATTTATTTATTTATTTGTATGATACAGCTGCAAATAAGTATTTGAACACCTGTCTACCAGCTAGAATTCTGACCCTCAAAGACCTGTTAGTCTGCCTTTAAAATGTCCACCTTCACTTCATTTATTATCCTAAATTAGATGCACCTGTTTGAGGTCATTAGCTGCATAAAGACACCTGTCCATCCCATACAATCAGTAAGGGCGCACTCACACTATCCAAACCAAACCGCGCTCGGGCGCGTTTGACCCCCAAAGCCTGGTTTGTTTGACTAGTGTGATCGCTCCGTTCCGCGCCCGGGCGCGGATTGTTTAATCGCGCCGCAGCCGGGTTGGAGAGGTGGGCCGGAGCGCGGTTCACTTGGGCTCAGGCTGTGGTGTGAGCACAATCGCGCCTGAGCACGATTCAAAAGGTG
Source organism: Paramisgurnus dabryanus (assembly GCF_030506205.2). NCBI lineage: Eukaryota > Metazoa > Chordata > Actinopteri > Cypriniformes > Cobitidae > Paramisgurnus > Paramisgurnus dabryanus. Next base: position 17,049,164 of record NC_133347.1, read on the forward strand.
AAGTCGTCAGTTGTGCGACCACTCACCTTCATCTGCCTCCGTAAAAACCTTTTGATGCGCGCAGCGGGGTTACGTGAATGTCCGAGCTGCGCACGTGACAGATGAACTAAGCAATATGATGACATGTGAGAGGGCTGTCTGTAATCGCGCACCAAACGACTCCGAATAAAAAACACAGACTTATCATTACGGTGGGTTCCAGTGTTAAGAGAGCGCTTTACTTCCTGCTTTTTCAATACAATCGCATCTTAATGACGAAAGCGCGCCCGGACTCGGATCGATAAGAAGTACAGTGTTAGTGCGTGCACCTGGGGGAGTAGGGAGGGGTGACAATCGCGCTGGGGCATGGTTTGGTTTGGATAATGTGAGTGCGCCCTAAGAATCCAACTACTAACATGGCCAAGACCAAAGAGCTGTCCAAAGACACTAGAGACAAAATTGTACACTTCCACAAGGCTGGAAAAGGCTACGGGGAAATTGCCAAGCAGCTTGGTGAAAAAAGGTCCACTGTTGGAGCAATCATTAGAAAATGGAAAAAGCTAAACATGACTGTCAATCTCTTTCGGGCTGGGGCTCCATGCAAGATCTCACCTCGTGGGGTCTCAATGATCCTAAGAAAGGTGAGAAATCAGCCCAGAAGTACACGGGAGGAGCTGGTCAATGACCTGAAAAGAGCTGGGACCACCGTTTCCAAGGTTACTGTTGGTAATAAACTAAGATGTCATGGTTTAAAATCATGCATGGCACGGAAGGTACCCCTGCTTCAACCAGCACATGTCCAGGCCCGTCTTAAGTTTGCCAATGACAATTTGGATGATCCAGAGGAGTCATGGGAGAAAGTCATGTGGTCTTGGAACTTTTTGGTCATAATTCCACTAAATTTGTTTGGAGGAAGAAGAATGATGAGTACCATCCCAAGAACACCATCCCTACTGTGAAGCATGGGGGTGGTAGCATCGTGCTTTGGGGGTGTTTTTCTGCACATGGGACAGGGAGACTGCACTGTATACCTCTTCAACCCTGAGGACCCTGTCCCGGGTCCAAAATTTCGTATTTTGACTTAATATAAAAGATTCTTTTAATCTTTAATGCTCCGTCATGGACCCCAGTAACACATATGAGATACTGTTTGAAAGCTTAGAGTCTCTGCTTTCTGCAGATATGCATCACTTTGACATATCTTTTACTGTAAGAAAGTTATTTACACTTAACTTGAGTGTGGACTGCCTCAGATAGCACATATAGCCACAAATGATACACCATCTTTTATCTTAGGTCCTACTCTAAAATATGAGTCCATTCACAGCATTTTCTTTGGTTGTTTGCATAATTAATCCCTAGCTATTTATTATATGTGCAAAACAAAAAATTTATATTTATATGAAAAATATATTTTCACACCCTTCAGTAAAATGAGAATAACTTTTGAATGCGAAATGCTAAAGAGATCATTCTTTTTTTGGGTGTTTACTGTCTGCTACCGCTAACAACCAGAACTGTCTGCAGTCTGCTAGAGCAGGGGTTTTCAAACTTTTTGTGTGTGTGGACCACTATTTGTAATCAAGAATTTTCGCGGACCACCTTATATTACTAATAATATTTTATAATAATAAAATGTGTCCACACAAAGTCCTGAATTAATCTGCACATCTAAATAGTCTTACTAGCACTAAAACTATAACTGGTCATCACATCAGTACAACAGGTTTCTTAACCTTATATCATTATTATTTATATACCCTACTGAAAAATCCAGCAAAAGACCAGCATAAGCTGGTGAGCTGGTTTTAGCTGGTCTCCCAGTTTGGTTTTAGCTGGTTGTGCTGGTGTAGAAAAGTGGGTTTGCTGGTGTAGCAAGCTGGTCTAGCTGTGTTTTGGTCACTTTTCAAGCTGGTCTAGCTGGACTTAGCTGGTCAGGCTGGAAGATCAGCTGGCCTATTTGCATGACCAGCTTTAAACCAGCTAGTTCCACCTTAAACCAGCTAAAACAAGCTACCAGCTTATGCTGGTCTTAGCTGGATTTTTCAGTAGGGTACATATTCTTAGTGTTGGGAAAGTTCACTTTCTACATGAACTAGTTTAGTTCACAGTTCACAATTTTTAAAATGAACTAGTTCAGTTCATAGTTCATATTTGAAAATGTTAAACTAGGTCACAGTTCCAAAAATGAACTAATTTATAGTTATTTTTTTCCCATATTATTTTTTTTAAATGATTGCCATTATAGCCCATATAGAACCACCATAGACAGCAATTATTTGATCAGTTTTAACACTGAAGCTAAATGCGTCAGATTCCATCTTTATGTCCAACTTTAAATCCTTATCCAACCAGGGTTTACATTAGCATTGACTGTCTTTTAATTTTTGTATTTGCTTACACATACCTTAAGAAGGCTAGTCGTGGGGGTCGCACCCCGGGTGAGCGCTGCGAGGCATTGCGTGTATGACAACTCGCAGGTATTGCACACCACACGTGCACGTTAAATAGCGTGAGCTTAGTCAAAGTCTAATTCAAGATCCGGAATATGCGTTAGCAGCCTATGTTAATCCTTAACGATTTAGGACAAATATGATGTTATTTAATGATAAACTATTTGAGTTGCACGGCAGGAATTTCAGGAGCGTCTGTGTTGTTGTGATGACGCATGCAGCGTGACTGGTGAACACTGGTGGCGGTGTTGCCAGATTGGGTGTTTTTTGCGCTACACATTAAGGCCTGTTTACAGTGTGTTTTAGTCGGGTTTTCGCCTGGAAGAATATACAAATCTGGCACCCTATTGAACGACGTAAAACTGAGAGAGCGTGCCGTTCACAGGCACCAGAATGAATGACGTTCACAGTAACGTTTATTAGGCAGCAGTACACGTTCGCCCAAAATATGAACGAGTTTGTATATTAAAATATACATATTCTTATTTTGCCTTTTCACGGACCACCTGCAGTACCCTCACGGACCACTAGTGGTCCGCGGACCACAGTTTGGGAATGGCCGTGCTAGAGCACACAGAACCAGAGTTATACACTATCAAAGACAGTATTTACAACATAAAAAATAAAATTTGGTGTTTCATCATATGAAAAACAACATAAATAACAATATTTGTCAGAAACAGCATCTTTTTATGTAACTTCAAAGGGTTTTCTTTAAAATGATATAAAGAAATTGCATTTATTCCACTGTATGTGGTTATGGGAACACTTCAAATGTTTTTAGGCAGAAATTGTATACAAAAAGGGTATTATTCCTCCCATCAGTTGGAGTAAAATTACTTTTGCATAGATTATGATAGAGAAAAAAATTCCTTTTTCCTCTGTAAGCTGACAGTCGCTGGAATCAAACAAAACTGTCTGCAGGCAGCTGAGACACCCAGGGCCAGAGTTATATACTTTCAAATAAAAACTTTAGAAAAAAAAACATAAAAAAGCGCCTATTTATTTTTGTGTTTATTAGAGGCCTGACATCACATACAACCATGTTTAGCACTTTTAACAGTGTTTTATGTAATTTCAAAGGGTTTCCTGTAAAATGATACCAAACTTTTGTATGTAAACCTCTGCATGTGGGTATGGGAAGCTTTTGAAATTGGGTAGGCCAAATCCAGGCGAAAATCCCCTAAATAGCTTCAGGGTGGAAGAAGTTAAGGAGAGGATGACCATGGCCATGTATTGCGAGATTTGGGGAACAACCTCCTTCCCTCATTAAGAGCATTGAAGATGGGTCGAGGCTGGGTCTTCCAACATGACAATGACCCGAAGCACACAGCCAGGATAACCAAGGAGTGGCTCTGGAAGAAGCATATAAAGGTTCTGGCATGGCCTAGCCAGTCTCCAGACCTAAACCCAATAGAAAATCTTTGGAGGGTGCTCAAACTCCGTGTTTCTCCGCGACAGGCCAGAAACCTGACTGATCTAGAGAAGATCTGTGTCGAGGAGTGGGCCAAGATCCCTCCTGTAGTGTGTGCAAACCTGGTGAAAAACAACAGGAAAAGTTTGATCTCTGTAATTGCAAAAAAAAGCCAACGGTACCAAATATTAACATTGATTTTCTCATGTTTTCAAATACTTATTTGCAGCTGTATCATACAAATAAATGTTTAAAAATCATACATTGTGATTTCTGGATTTTTTTTAGATTATGTCTCTCACTGTGTGGACATGCACCTACGATGAAAATTTCAGACCCCTCCATGATTCCCTTCAAGGTTTTCCCCTGAAATAGTGTTTCTGTCTGTTTATTTTAATTTTATATAACTGATTTCTGAGTGGAAGTGCTGTTTACATTCCTATTGAACTATTTTGACCTTATTTGACAAGGACTGCAGGATATTGCATTAATGAGTAAAGCACATTTTCTTCCAGCACTGACATGAAAAGATCAGGAAAATCAATCTGATTGTCAGGAGATGAGCGAGTCACACCAAATGTCAGCTCTTTGTCACCTTCTCCATCCCTCAGAAATAAACATTTAGAAAAAAAGCCATCATCTCTTTATTTCGAGCCCTGACTGGTTTTGTCCCCAGGGTTCCTGCTGTCAAGATCTGCGTCTGTGGATAGTGACTAGATTGATCGTGTCTATTAACGTGATAATGCGCAAACACAACCTGCGCTTGGATATTTGTGTTTACAAGGACATTTATGAATCATTACATGAGACCATTCTTCTTTAATTTATCTAAATAAGGTGTCTGAACAGGTTTCTGAATAAAGGCCTCCTGTACCACTTCATCAATATTACAGTCTTAATAAGATCATTATGGTAGTGATGCATTAAGTTCATTTTGTCATTTGGCATTGTAATAATTCACAAAGGAAAAGGCCACACGTTTCATTCTCCGAGGGTCTTAATTAGGTGCCCAGTGACCCTTTAATTTTCAAGCAAAGTCAAAGTCGAGGCACTTTTCTTCTCTGTACACTGGCCGATACTCCGGTTTGTCCTGCTTAATTGGACACAGAGCTGCGCTCTTCTTCTATAATAGGACATAATAGCTGCTCATTTGCCTTTTTGTATTTTGCATGCATTTTTAAATAAGATTATCCTCAGAATCTTATATTAGGGTTTTGCTGAGCGCTTATTACAGGAATATCCCAGTTTGTTTTATTTGTGCTTTTTATAATCTTTACATCTTACAGGCTGTTCATACTGAGCACAAGATGGCAGTGTGACTCCTTAGAAAATCCCTCAACAGACCCTTAGTAGACTTTTGGTTCAAGCGATATCCTGATTTTCAAATACATTGTGGAATTTTTAGCACGGTTTCGTTGAATGGGAATAAAGGTTACTATGGAGACAGCATCTCTGAATCAAATGAAATTCTCTGTTGTTGTCTTGGTTTCACGAAGCAGCTGTAAAACGCAGCTGGAGGTTTGGGCTAAATTTAAAAGTAATTTAGTCAATGGTATCTCGAAGAATTATATAATTATATAGAAACAAAATGTGACACCACTAATAAAAAAATCAAGTCTTAATAAAAATGTAAGGTGTGGCAAATCCATTTTACTTTCAGTTATTGCTTAAATTGCTTTTTTAAGTGAATTGTCCATAAATGTCTTCTGACCCCATGCATGATAAAGGTTTTCTTCCTTGTCTTTTAGGATTTTTTAAATAATCTTGGTTCTTCTGAGCTGGATGAAGATGACCTAATGTTGGATCTTGACCTCTCTGACGACCAGCGACCTCGCCATGGTATGTTTTTCTAGACCAGCGCTGCCCTTTCCTCACCTCACGCCTTCAAACATGCATTATGACATTTGTCTCTCATTCATATTCATGCCATTAAGCCTCTGAATATCGTCTTGTAGTAATTACACATTCTTGTAATGGCTTGAAGGAATGATTTTCGCTGTAGATTAAAAAGACGAGACCTACTTTCCTGCTCTTTAGCGTGTAGAGGTCTCAGACAGCCTTTTAGATTTTAATACCTTGTAAAATATTACACCGTAATCTTATGCACACACATAATTGTGCGGATCAGACTTATACTGGAGTTATCTTAATTTTCCGAATGTTCAGTTGTTTCAGAAGTTACATCAGCTCATACAGCACAGCACGTTAATGTGCACCAAAGGCTACGCCTGTAGATGGATAAACACTGCGGATGTCATTGCTGATATTTGCTCAAGCACGTTCATTGCATGAGAAGTGAATATCGTAGTGTCTTTGCATTTATTCAGCAATTTTAACACGTATGTCCCCTGGAGCAAAGCTTTGGCTTTGGATTTTAATGATGGACATCAGGAAGCAGTTTCCCGGACAGGACTTAAGCCTAGTCCCAGACTAAAATGCCTGTTTAAGCTGTCTTAACTTACATATCTTAAAACATGTGTGACTATTGTTTCAAGATGCACACTAGTAATGCTTTATGTAAGGTATTTTTGTAATAATTACTTAAATTTTCCTAATATTACCAATGCCCACTATAAAAGAGGAAGTGTCCCCAATTGACCTGACTCCAGGCCAAAAATGTGTATTGTAACAGTAGTATTCAAAAATTTGTTTAAAATCAAGCAGTCATTTATTTGTAACATAACCGGTGAAATTCGGTTTGGATTTAATGTTTTATTTCTCTTTGCCAACAATTCACCTGGCAAAGCAAAATGTTTTTGGCACAAACCATGTTTATGCTCACTAAAATATGTGATAAGGTTTCTTTATTGACCTTACATAGTTTTGTTAATGGTTCGATAATGGGGGCATGTCCCGGACAGTTGAACCAAAATATAATAGAGCTGATTGAAGATCCAGCTTTCAACCGCAACAACAAAAAATATGGAAGTTTGTTTTCTTTCCCTTTTAAAAAGCAAATTATTTTGCTGCTCTAACCATGTTTTCGCTGCTGTCTGTAACCATGTCATAACACACCAGTGACCTATTTTTAGGTTATGACCTGCCTGTTGAGAAGCACTGCCCTCTAGGACCTTAAAAACAAAGGGAATGTGAATTTTTAGTAAGGTTTATATTTAAAAATAAATGCGGTAATGACTATTTCATGTACTGTTATTTTATATCAGACTTTCGTTACGTTAACATTACTTCCATTTTTGTGGGAATACTTAATTCTTCTTTCAAAGAAAAAGATAGAACCGAAACATGACATGTATGCACAAAGCTGGTATTGTTAAGGTGACCTTGGTTTGGTCAACTGTGGTTTGTTCACTCACACAGTGTCACGGGAGGACTCCAGTCAATCCCTTGCATCATGCCTAAACCTGCTCCACTCACCACTGGATGCCCCCATGGAGCGGACCCCAGGAAAAGAGCCCAGAGAGCCCTCCCACAGGTATTTTGCCTTTCCTGAGCTTTTCTTGAACTATTCAGTTTCATAGACACATTGCCATATTCATGCAGATAAACACAATGGTCATGCAAGACTACAATCTGCATTACTTAAAGGAACAGTATGTAAGAAATTTATATCAATTAATCATAAAATGGCCCTGATATGTCACTAGACATTAGGAAATCTTTTTCATTTTAAATACTAATGTCACTAACAATGGTGGTCTGGCCAGGATATTGTCATTTAAAAAGTGGAGTTGCAGCCCTCAACTGATGTTTATGTTGTCATTTTGTCTATTGGCCACCAGTTGTGTGATTGCAGTACCAGTTTTAGCCACAAGTTTTGTGATTGCAATACCAGTTTTGGCCACAATCCTACATACTGTTCCTTTAACTATGCTGCTTTATTAATGCATAGAATAAATGATTTAATAATAAGGGTTTTTAATCATTCAGACTAGTGGGAAAGGTTTTGATCATATTCCCACAAAAAACCCTAAAACATGTTTATGTTCCAGAAATGTGTTTTATTTATTGTACATAACAAATAGCTATTTTAGGTTTTTAATAGGCAATACAGCTGGGAATTATATTTTTATTTTTTATTTTTTTTATTGCAAGTAATTGCATTTTGACTGTAAATGAATTGCTAGTGTATGTGACTTGTTTAGTGATTTGTTTTTAACACAAATTCTAAGACTCAGTGTACCATATTTATTGTTGATCCCTGACATAAAGAGAAACATTAATGTAGTAATTTCAATAATAGGAAAAAGTGAATCAAACCTACAATTTAAGTTTCAAATATCATATTTGTTTTTTAAACCCACTCTTTTATACGAAATACGTTTATTTTCATGTTTAGTTATTTGTTGTTATTAGATCTGTAGTTATAAATGAATTCTCTTTCATGTTTAGTAGGGCTGTACAATTTAGGGAAATATCTAATTGCGATTCAATTTGCGGTTAATTTTTTTGGCAGATGCAATGTGATGCACTCAGATGCATTGATACTGCTTAAGGGTCTGTTGATTCAATTGCATTCTTATCTGTTTTTTTTTACATATATTTTTTATGAATATAAGGAAACAAAAATAAAAAAGTAAGAATATAATTAACACTGCTTTATTAAAAAAAAAAAGTCAAATGGTGTTTAGCTTGGACCAGAGTCGTATAATAATAGAGTTACGACACTCACATAGACGTCCGTTGTAAGAATGGAATGCGGAAGTAACAGCGTTTCATGTAGTGACCGGTAGTGACGCATAGTTCCAAACGCAGCACTGAAGCCCATTCATTTCAATGGCACCTGCTGGTAAATCGATGAAATTACCGTTTCTCTTTACATTTTCGGACATTTCATTAATATAGTCAACAGTGATATTTTATGAACTCTGCTGTAGGTAATGATTATCGTTAATAATAACTAGTAAAATTTTTATATTTTAATGAGTTGTGTATAATGTGTGAATAATATAGATTTAATGGTTTAATATTTTATTACTGGTGGCCATCTACTTTATACTTATCTTTTTTATATATTACGAGTAACACTAGGGGGCAACAGCGACAAGCTAAATGCCTTATAAGAAAGTCACACTGCTTACAATGCTGCTATGTGTTTCATTGTGTTTGGTAAGTAATACGAGTGATGTATCCTCGAAAATCATGTATGATTATATTAACATTTAATGTGTGTACTATAAATACAATTAAATATTAATTTAGTGTGTTTATGTTATGCTTCACTGTTACAAATAACCGCGTTGGCGATCTTTTTTGTGATTTTAATATAGTAAAAGTGTAGGAATTATGTTTTTAGCAGATTGATAGCCATTTATATAGCCATATTTTGCTACAAAATAAAAGATAAACTGTGTTGCTGTAGTTGGTATAAGTTAGATAACCACAGTTATCTTTGGGCCACAATTAACTGTTTATCTTTATTAACTGTTTTACTATATTTACATCACTCCCTAGTAAAAAAACGTTATAAACATAGTAAGTATAGTGATCAATTCACATTACAAGCTAATATTTATCTAAAATAGCTGAAAACATATGCAAACAGATTGACAGCCCTGCTTGGTTTGGAACTGCAGAACGTTACACGAATCACGTGACCGCACGGCGGCGAGATCAAAGCGTTTCGTAACTCTGTTATTATACGACTCTGGCTTGGACTAACAGTATTTAAATAATTGGGTATATTACAGATGCAACTTAACAAAAAGTAAAAATATTTACATTTTGAAAGATTTGTGTGTATGTTTGTTTTTGTAAACAAATATCTGGAATACTCAACTTCATAATTATCAAAATATGAAATACATATGGGATTTTTAAAATGAGTAGAAAATGCATTCAATGTCATGTCATTTAATTCAAGTGAAATTAGCTAACCAGTTAAATGGTATTTTATTTTATTTTAAATAAGTAGCCAGGCTTGCATTGTTAGGCTGCGCGTGTGTATCAAGTTTAAACGCATCGTCCGTTTTGGGAGACACGCGCGTGAAGTCTTAGGATGCAGAGACAGGTGTGAGTATATAACAAGCATTGAGAGACACAAACTACCCGCGTGCTTTAGGTTGAAACCTCTTCGTCAGTTTAGGAGAAGCGCCGTTTTTGTTGATGTGCCTCTCACAGGGACAGCACGGCCATACTTGCGCTCACTCAATTGTTTAGACTGTCACAAAGCCTCGCTACATATTTCTCACATTGCATCCTTTCGCGATTTTCTAATCAAAGCGTTTCACATTGCGATTGCGGTTCGATTTCGATTAAACCCCCAGCCCTAATGTTTAGCATTGTTGAGTAACTTTACATGCCAGTAGTTTCTTCACAAAGGCTCCATTGTAGTGCTCTTAAGTTCAGATCTTTTATGATAACAAGGTCATGAATCTCGCTTGCTTTATGAATCTGCCAGTATAGATAATTGCATTACCATAGATTCATGATCTTTTGCTACAGAGTGTATGCAATATATTTACATCAGGGATTGAAAATCTTATGCATGCGTGGCAACTTTTGGCACATAAAGTGGTAACCATTGACACGTGAGCTACCAAAGATTATTTGTATTTATTTAAGAAATGTTAAAATGTCTTGCAATAATCCATCCTGTTCCTCACACAGCCTCTTTTTTTTCTGTTACGTGTGATCTTGGGAAGTCGACCACTTCACAGAGCTGAACAGCGAGGGGTGATTTGGTTTGGTCTGCTTTTCTATGTGCACTTTCCCCTCAGATTTAAAGCACACTTTTTGACCTAAAATAACTTTTTTGGCATTTTTCTTTAAAAAAAACTTTTGTGCATAATTTACACTTTAAATGCAGCAAAACCTCTGGAAGTTATTTTTATGTTCATTAATAGATGTACACTGGAAGTGAAAAAATGACTGGAGTGAAATTTTTTTTTAACAAAAACACATTTATTTAAAAGACTTGACTTATTTTAGGTCAATTAAATAATGTTATTGTCAAAGTAAATGTTGTTGTTAGGTATGTGTAGGCTATTACTATGAATAGGGGAGAGTGCAGCGCTCATTGTGGCGCCTTCGGGGGCATGTACACCAAAGAAACACCAGGCAAATGCAAACTATGGACACTTGCCAGCGGTTATTCAGCTGGGCACTTTGGTTGCTGTGATACTTCTGTTTTGTTTATCAGTCATTGTACGATGAGCAGGTTGTCGAGGTATTTGTCCCTCCCTTCCTCCACTGTGATTGGACGGCTAAGTGAAAAGTGACAAGCTGAGCGGTTCCCCCAAAAGCATTTCTGGGTGCTCAGCCCTAGATGTGGGGTAAAAGGCAGAGGCACCGGCGCTCAATGCGAACCAAACCTGTCAGCTGCTGGTGTTTTTGAAAACAGTGGTGCTTCCACTGGAAACAGCTAAAAACATGTGCCAGCCGCATGCATAAACGCCTTTGTGTATGCACCCCCTTTTATTTAAAAGAACCAATTATAAATCAATAAACACTAATGATCATCTGGGGGAGGGGCTCTATAGAGAATCCTGTTAGGCGCTTGCCAGCCTGTGTACATTCGCTGTAGCTGAAATTACATCGATGAGTTTTCGAAACAAATGTTGTGGTACAGTTGATGTCAGGTTTAATTGTTTGTTGAAAATATGTTGTTTAATTGTAATTTTAGCATGTGATTTTAGAGACATCTTTCTTTTCATATTCAAGCGGTTTTGCATGACAAATACCTGCCGGGAGGCACACTGGCTCAGTGGGTAGCTCTGTTGCCTCACAGCAAGAAGGTCCCCGGTTTCGACTCCGGGTACTCTGGTTTCCTCCCACGGGCCAAAAACATGCAAGTTAGGCAAATTGGAGAGGCCAAGTTATCACTCCCCCAACCCGTGTCTGGATTTACTTGTCTGAATCAACTTGTGTATGATTTAACCAGTTCTCACCATGAATAAAGATGCTGGAATAAAGAAAGAAAGAAATACCTGCAATGAGGTGTCGCAAACCTGGCCCCATAGTGGCTCGACTTCCTTAAAGGGACTTTGGGTCACATTTATGAACAGACCAGATTTAAATTCAAGGATGCAAGTAAACTTTTGCACTCTAAACAAATTGGCTTGCTAAAAAATAACAATGATGGTTTTGACATGAGATTATTTTAATTTATGTTCTCAGTGGATAGACGTCATACTTCCTTTAGCTGTTTCCTAATTTATCAAACTTTGTTTGTCTACTTGAGCATTGACTCTGCAGGCAGTTTGTATGATTTGATAATGTCCTCTCACAAGCTCAAACTGAAACACGGCACTGACTGGCAGTGTCATCCTTTGCATAACGACAGCAGAGTCATTTCAAACCAGCTGAATCCCATGTGGACACGGTGCAAATTATATTACCATGGAAATTAGCCTAGAAAATTGAATATATTTTCTGACCTTATAATTATTTGTACGATTTTTAGAGCATACCCCAAAATAGACTTGCAGAATGTATGATTCGGTATGCTAAGATTCTGCTGCATGTTAACTACGTGCAATAAATGATTTAATGTTGCTGTTTATGTGCGCAAACAGAAGGTTTAAAGTTTAAAAGCAACATAGAGCAATATTGACTTGTAAAAAGGTTATGAGTTTTAGATTGCCAAAGTAAAAGTATATTAGGATATGACATTTTATCATATAGCCGAGCTGCCGAATGCCTCATAAAAGCTGTGCTGCTTTCAGAACACGTATTTTCACTATGTCAGCAGGTAGTGATTGAATGACCTTGTCTTGATATCTTTGACATAGTTTTGAATGAGATTTCTAACCGAGTAGCCTCGAGTTTTATTTTGGCTTATGTTGTATCTCTTTTTAAATTTATCTTCAAAATTTATTGGACCCCAAGACTTGTTCAGCATAGTGTGATTAAAATGTCACCTTGCGATTTGACAACTGTTTCTTCATTTTTGTAAGGAATTTTGCAAGTCACTTTAGATAAAAGCATCCGCTAAATGCGTGAATGTCAATAACAAATGTTTGTTCTTTATATAATTTACTGTTGGTGTTATTTATACTGTTTTGACTTGTTTTATGAGTATTTTTTTGTCATTCAGCATGAGCATTTAAAGGAAAAAATGTCATAAAAATAAACGAACTGCCCCCCAAATAAACACATTCATAGCAGGAGAATAAATTTACCTTGCTTTATAAAAATAATGAAGATCAGAAAAGTAATGTAATCTGTTTTTTCTGATAACTGTGAAACTCATCACTGACAGGGCAATGGAGAAATGACAAGAAAGATGCATGGGATTGCAATATAGTGTCATTATGGTGGAGATCTGTCAGCTAGTATAGATATCTTTAATGGACACTGGCTGGGAGGCCTGTTTTCTGCTGTGAGTCAGCTCAGCTAGACTTGAAGATGCACTGTTTGATGGGCTATAATCCTACACCCTGACTAAGTGACAAGATATATTATCCCAAGGCAAAGTCTGGGCTGTTGGTGTGGAAAATGCATCAACCGTCAGCGAGACTGATGCAACGAAGCTCAGCGTTGTGTTTTTCTCGCTCAGCAACGCAGCCCTCTCCTATTTTACTGCTCTGAAGAGAGGGCAGAAGGAAGTATTACGCCCTCAGAAGGAAGACATATAGATGAAGCTATACAAAGAGCTCAAGAAAGAGTCTTAGCAGTGATGCCCAAGGACTGAACGTGTATGTAGAGGTTTATCAAGGATTTTCTTTTATATACAGTAGCTTTCACAAAAAGAGTTCCTAGTGCAGAACGAAAGGATTGGAATTCAGGCCGACTTCATTGGTTGAATTTTGTTATAATTGTAGTACGATCTGAAGTGGTAAAAAGTTAAAGATGCTTTTCATTTATTTTCCTTCAGTGGTGGCCTCAATCATTTTAAATGGGGAAAGTTTCGCTTAAAGTCCCCTTGTGGTAAAAATCAAGTGTTTGTTGTTTATGTGTTTTTTTAATACAGTGTATGTTGGAAGACAGACCATGTTTAAATTAGCGATTGTCTTATTTTCCCCCTGGTGACGTATATCTGAGTGAACTGGCTTCTGAAATGAAATAAGGCATGGCTGGATTTGAATTCGTCCATCGAACTGATTGGGTCGTGTTGCTAATTGCTAAACGCTGGAATCTTTTCCCGCACCCGCTCACCTGCCATACCATATGACCGGAAGTAAAGAGAGATCGTTTTGAGGAGGGGGGATTTGCGTTTTTGATTAAAGATTATGAGGGCACATGATTTTCTTTTAAATAATAAGGTTCACAGATTAGACTTGGGCGGTATCGAAATTTTGATACAGTCAAACCTCCTCTCTATTTTACCTCTGTATATGGTATTACCGTGAGTAATTATACAATTATGACGTATGGCTCAGACAGCGTCACCAAATTGTTGGCTTGTGCCTAAACTCTGAATACAATGAATACCAAACACTAATACTGAAACAATAGCAAAATAGCAATAAAATAGACCCATACACCTTTTTGTTGCACAATTTGCAAATTGCCTGGTCCATATTTACTGCCTCTCCGTTCTTGTTTGGTCCAAACCTGAAATACTGCCTAACTGTAGAAGTTGTGTTCTTTTTCGAGACCAGGCCACTTGGTGTGCGACTCCCACATATATATGTGTATATACATTTATATATCTATATATCTACATATCTATATCTATATATATCTATATATCTTTATATCTATATATCTATATATCTATATCTATGTGCATATACACTCACTGGCCACTTTATTAGGTACACCTGTCCAACTGCGCGTTAATGCAAATTTCTAATCAGCCAATCACATGGCAGCAACTCAATGCATTTAGGCTTGTAGACATGGTCAAGACGATCTGCTGCAGTTTAAACTGAGCATCAGAATTGTGTGACTTTTTTTGTGTCTTTTTTTGTGGTCGAAATGTTTTAATTTTGTGTGACTTTAGTATGGTTGTACAGCAAAGGGGTCAACTACTGTTGTTTTTATTGTGCCTTATAAATAAATTTTGATTGGATTGATTTGAAAGGTGATTTAAGTGACTTTGAAAGTGGCATGGTTGTTGGTGCCAGACGGGCTGGTCTGGGTATTTCAAAAACTGCTGATCTACTGGGATTTTCACACACAACCATCTCAAGGGTTTACAGAGAATGGTACGAAAATGAGAAAATATCCATTGAGTGCCAGTTCTTTGGGGCGAAAATGCCTTGTTGATGCCAAAGGTCAGAGGCGAATGGCCAGCCTGGTTTGAGCTGATAGAAAGGCAATAGTAACTCAAATAACCACTCGTTACAACCGAGATATACAGAAGAGCATCTCTGAACACACAACACGTCAAACCTTGAGGCGGATGGGCTACAGCAGCAGAAGACCACACCGGGTGCCACTCCTGACAGCTAAGAACAGAAAACTGAGGCTACAATTCGCACAGGCTCACCAAAATTGGACACTAGACGATTGGAAAAACGTTGCCTGGTCTGATGAGTCTTGATTTCTGCTGCGACATTCAGATGGTAGGGTCAGAATTTGGCGTCAACAACATGAAAGCCTTGTATCAACAATTCAGGCTTGTGGTGGTGGTGTAATGGTGTGGGGGGATATTTCTTGGCACACTTTGGGCTCATTAGTACCAATTGGGCATCGTGTATTGTTTCTGACCATGTCCATCCCTTTATGACCACAGTGTACCCATCCTCTGATGGCTACTTCCAGCAGGATAACGCGCCATGTCATAAAGCGTGAATCATCTCAGACTGGTTTCTTGAACATGACAATGAGTCATTGTACTCAAATGGCTTCCACAGTCACCAGATCTCAATCCAATGGAGCATCTTTGGGATGTGGTGGAACGGGAGCTTCGTACCCTTGATGTGCAGTCGACAAATCTGCAGTAACTTCGTGATGTTATCATGTCAATATGGACCAAAATCTCTAAGGAATGTTTCCAGTACCTTGTTGAATATGTGCCACGAAGGATTAAGGCAGTTCTGAAGGCAAAAGGGGGTCCGACCCGGTACTAGTAAGGTGTACCTAATAAAGTGGCCGGTGAGTGTATATATTACATATATATCTATGGTCCAAGGTGGTGCAAAAGAGTGGAGGCAGGGACTAATTTGCATATTTGTATCTATGGTCGAGCTCTGAAATTATGTAGAGGTTTAAATTTGCATATTCAAAGATCTGTGTATACTAAATGAGGGGGTGGTACTGTTAAATTAAGGTGATTTATAGCATGAAGAAAATACGGTCACAGAATAAAATTTTCACATACGCTATTAAGATGAGTTTTAAGTGATAAATTAATCGACTACATGGGGACTACAGGGAAATTGATAAAAAAAGTAAAAAGATAAAAAAATTATTTTGCATTTTTACAAATTACCCACATGCCTGCGTTTTGACTACAGATAATAAATAGCAAGAGCAATAATAATCTTAATTTTATATAGAACTTTTCCTGTGTTTAAGACAACAAATAAACATCAAAATAATCATCTGAACAAATAAGCAAGTCGAACACATAGTACATGGCATCAAAGCCTTAAACAGTCAGTTAAAGTGCGTCTAATAATAGTGGTTATTAATAAAAAAGGCAGATTCAAAAAAAGATTACATAGTCTCAAGAGTTTCAGTGCTCTGTCTCTCTTTTTCTCGTTCTTTCCTTCTCTCTTTCTCGCTCTTGTGTCCTTCAGGAGCAGGTTTGTTACAGCAGGGGGCAGAATCCTCAGTTCTGTGGTTCTCTACAACAGAAGGCTGGATGTCTGGCCTTGTGCTACTTTACATAGTCTCCTTATCCAACTTTGTCAAGGTGATTCAAAGAGAGAGGGCAAAGTCTTTCAAGAAAACTCAGGTGTGACAAAGTCTGAGCATAGCTAATTACCGTGAGCCGGTCAGATGTCCGTTTTTTTCTGAAATGTGAAGTTGGGTGTGTGATTATTCCTAACCTTTGATCACGCTCTCAGCGCGGCGTCATGTCGATTCTCCCGTAGTCATTGCATGCGTGTGAGATCCGACTTGGGGAAAGTCTCGTAGGCATCTGGCTGAGTCACAGAGGCAGAATCCATTGTTGTCACACATAGCAAGGAAGTCTGTGTCATCACTGATTGGACACGGAACTGTTGTGTCGGAGGCCGGCAGCTTCTCGCCTAATGTGGGTCCACGGGCCGTGAAACGTTGAAGGAAAGTTCGAAACACAAACAGCCATTAGTCATAAACGCAAAATGGATTTTTCAAGGTCTTTGTTATATAACACGTTGACTACTCATATTAAAATAATTTTCCTTCACAGTAAGAGCAGTTACCTTCAAATAGACAAATGATTGAAAAACCATTACCTCAGGGAGAAAGCTTTAAACTTAAAAATCATGAATGTTTAATGTCTGCAATAAATATGTCAGTAACATTAATATATCCTTCCAATTTTCAACTTTAAACTGACCCCAGACGTTTAAGGCCGCTTGAGACTAATGCCTTATTCGAACATAAATATTTGATCAAGCAGAAAGATTGCTTTAATGTCAACAAACCGCTTTAAACACTGCCACATTCTCTCTGACATCATGACTTTGTGCCCTACTAGAAAAAATTAAGCCACAATTATGCTGAAAGGGATGACACGTAATGAGCAAAATCAACACATTTAAACACTTTAGATGTTCAGGAGTTATAAACAAACAAACAGATGATGTCATGGCAAAGGTTGATGATCTCAGCCAGAAGCTAGTCTCTTTAATAAAATGAGTAAAAACGCAAAAACAAGCTTGAGGAAGATGGTTGATGGCAGTGTGGAAACCGCTGAACTCTAACTGCTACCGATTCTGCCAGAAACGCTTGCGTTTGTGGGTATCGAGCAATTTGTTGCAGCCTGTTAAGGTTATGTAAGAATATATTGCTTGGTTACACAGCATTGGTCATAACATAACAACCACTGGCCATAACATAAGAACTTTGTTTGAAGTCTTTTACTAAGTGTACTAGTTGCAAGTGTGTTAATTAAATTTTCAAGATGCTAGCATAAGTCAGTGAGGGTCAACTGTATATAATCAATCCGTCAGTATGAAATTGCTAACTCTTTCCCAGCCAGCATTTTTTAAAAACTTTCCAACCATCGCCAGCATTTTTATGATTTACACACAAGTGTAATGCATTCCAAAAATTCTTCTTCTTTAAATTTATAAACACACAATAAATCAAATGAAAGAACAGACCGTCTCCTTTTAAACAAACAAGCAAAAAACATTTCATCCTATCTTTTATCACCTCTCAAATATGGGTAAGTTTTTAAAAAAATACCACAATTTGAACAAAAAGCTGAGATAATTGCATTTTTGTAAAGGATTTGTCATGGAGATCAGATTCAGAATGATAATCAAAAAATAAACATATATGTATTTACTGTTTTTTAATCCATGGATACCTAAAGCAACACTATGTAGTTTCCATGTACAAATGACTTACAGCTCCCCCATGTGGTTGAAAAGCGCAACAGTGCCTGGTATCAGACACTCTTCTGCAGGCAGGGGGAGGGGTGGGGCTGTGTTTTCTACCCTCCACCGCCACTTTCAGAGTGTGCTTGTAGCAGCTAGGAGGCTGCTCAGGTTGCAGCAACAGTACAATTTGTCACTGAAATAATTTTGGAGAGATTATTTAAAGGTAAAAAACTACATAGTGTTGCTAAGAGTGCCACATAATGGATAATAGTAAAAATATGAATTGCAGTAAAAACCCATCATTGGCAGGGAAACACTTTCTCTTAGTGTGTTTTCACATCTGTAATTCGGTTCATTTGGTCCGGACCAAAAGCAAAAAATGATGATACATTGTAACTTTTTTAGCAGTTTTGGTTTCTTTTCACACCACACTGGTTGATCTGGTCCATACCAGTTGAAACGAACCAAAATTCTGTCATGTGATAAGATCTACATCACTCATTGGCCACATGTATTTGAACGTATTTCCTAAACTGCTTCTCGATTGGTCAGAATCAACGTGCACGAAATTCCAACGGAACCTCGGAAGTAAACAAAAAGAAGCAAAATGTAGCAGACACCGTGGACAGACGGCTGTGCGCTGTAATTATGTCTTCGTGGTTGTTATACATAGTTTGTATACAGCACTCTAGACAAACCATTAATTTTCAGAATGAATTGCGGATGCGGCTTGAAAACAACGTTTTAATGCACTACAAACGGCGAAGACACAAAATTTCTGAGGCTCTGTCCGCACCTCCTAGCAACTCCAGGTATGTCCGTGATCTGTCATTGTGCTAATATTACTAATAGAAACTGTCAACAAACACTTCCTCATTCCATAATGCACTGTTTAGTCCAAAATGCACCAACTGAGCAATCGAACTCTCGTACGATTCAACCGAACTAAACAAGGCAGGTGTGAAAGCACCCTTAATTGACGAGATAACTCGTCGGCAGGGAAAGAGTTAATACCACTTGTCACTTATTTTTCTTTCATCATGGTCATAGTCAAAGCTAAATCTTACTATCTTTTTTTCTAGCTTTCTGAATCTTTTCCATGTTTATAAAATAAATTCTTAGTAGTCAGCTAGACTCTGTTTTAAAAAAAAATAGTGTAGAGTTGAGTTATTTGTTTAGATGTCAAGATTTATGGAGCACTACTCTGGACTCTTACGAAAACACTACTATCACAAAAAAACCCACTGCATTTCTTAAACTGCATCGAAACGCACAGAGAATGCAAATGATGAACTCTATGCATATCCTTAATAATTAAAATAAAAGTGAATCTTCTGTGTGAGGGGATGGCCATTAGTCCCCCACTGGTCTTCTCATTAAAGTCAGTTAATGATAGTTTTACCCTCATAGGGATATTTCACACCTGTTGAGTTTGGATGATAATTAAATCTTGCCGAACAACGACTCTGCAGATGACTTAAGTCTTGATTTGATTTATATTGAATATATTGTCCTGCCAATATTCAAACTTGTTTTTTTTAAATACATAGACGTTCATACAGTCAATCCGGCTCTTCAAGTGTGTGCGTGTGTTTAACAGGTGAAGAGGAATAGTCTCTTTATCTGTATCCTCTCTTGCTTGTTTGTCATGGTTGACAGGCGAAACTGGAACAGTTTGTCTCTTCTGTCCGTTTTAAGAGATGTGGGTTGTCTACTGATACTTGGGATAAGTCTGATATCTCCTAATGTGTTATTTCTCAAACTCCGTTTACTGCAAATAACAGCGTTTCACTCATATGTTCTGTACTTATATAACAGAACGTTGTGGTCCTTACTGCTAATTGGTCAGCAGTTGTGGTTTATTTACAATAAAACACACCTGTGACCAATTTGCTATTTCACTGCAGCACCCACAGAGCATTGCTTTGATACTGTCAGGCACTGTATCTTCTAACAGAAGGATGGCATTTTATTTAGTGGCTTTAAAAAAACACGTTTTGTTTTTATAGCACAGCCGCATACCTTTTATTGTTGAAAGGAACTTTTACAGTCATTCGTACATTTTGCCGCTCTCAGGCTTATCTGTTGTGACCTATGACATATGAGATCCAAACTTTTCATTTAAAATTTTTTTTCCATTGATGCACTATACAACACACCTATTAAGGCCAAGTATGCAGAATGCATTTAGGGGAACGATAAATAAAAGTCTTTACAGAAAAATCACTGGAACTCTACTGCAGCAAAAATAACTTGCAAGGACAGTGGCCATTTTTCTGATCTTGTTCCTGGAAGGCAAGCTTTTAAAATACTTGTGTTTTGATGATTTGTCCAACAGCGTTGAGGAGCAACTCTTCTCCTTTGGTATGGAGTTAAAATGTAATTAAAGAACAAAGGGCCATTCTGGCCTAATGCTAACGCGATGGGGCTGATGAGAAGACGTTGCTAATAGCTGTAATGCAGAACGTTGACTCACCTGAGGGAGTCTTTCACATCTGACAGATGCCAGCCCAGAACACACAGCCTTCAAACGAGAGCACGTGCAGGGGGCTGTCAAACTGCTAAGTAGAGGTCATATGCATAAAAGATCAAAACTAGACGAGAGTGCCATAATCTGATAATGGCTAGATACAAGGTGATAATGGATATTATGTGGCGGGGTGATGCAGGTGACTTAATAATTAAATTAGAATACGGTATGTAGGTATTAGTCTTGGTGTAAATGTTGAAACAGTGCTGCAGCAGAAACAAATAAAGAGCCATGAGGTCGGCAGCTTTTAGTTGCATCTTAAGGCAAGAACATTTTCAAAGACCTGATTAAAAACACTATTGCGAATTGGTGAAAATGAACTGTGTGGTGGTTTCGTAAATAATGCATGGGCTCTGTTACAAAATCTAGTAAGCTGCCTATGTAGGCAGCATTTTGAGGCTTGCTGCAGTTACAAAAGCTGTTCCTTAATTTCATAATATTTCCATGTCCTCCATTACCTAAATTGTATGGCATTATCTCATGTATTCTTTGAAGGGAATGCAATCCCACAAAGCATTGCAATGAGAGGAGTTAAATTGAAATTGTTCACAATGACATGCAAGATAACCCACATAAATGTGGCGTCTAGTGGTGAGATTGCGAATTGCAACCAACCTCAATTTCGAAATGCAATGAGAAGCTACAGTAGCTGCCAGAGGACAAACATGTCGTCATCTGAGAAAATGTAGGGACGAAATGCTCTCTGTAGAACAGTTTGCGGTTAATGTAGAAACACAGCGGCGACTTCCATGTAAGGAGATAAAAACGGATCATTCTGAGGTTAAAAAATAATACAGTTAATTATGTAAAGTCTTTATACACCTCTGATAATATAGTTATGTATATTTTTATTGCATTTCTGTCAAAAGATCCTTCTTAAAGTCCCAATTGCACCTTTAATTCATTCAACACATTGAAGTGTATTTTAAAAAGGACATTAAAATGTGTTACACAATATTTATGTAGTACCTTAACAGAGCAGTGAACTTAATCCATGCATTACATACATACACTGTAAAAAATACTTTGCTGCCTTAAAATTTTTTGAGAAATCAACTCAATTTCATTTCAAACTTACTATAATTTATCTTGACTAGAGATGAGTTGTTATAACTGCAGGTGAGTTGTTATAACTTATAAAATTAAGTTGACTTTTCTCAACTATATTTTATAAGCTGTGACAACTCATCTCTGTTGACATGACTTGTAAATCTGAGTTGATTTGACAAATTTTAGGCAGCAAAGTATTTTTTACAGTGTATACTCAAAAAATGGCTGTGTTATTTTTGACCCATAATGGGTAAATATTGAACAGAATACATGCTGGTTTAAAATTTACCCAATGTTGGTTTGTTGTTATATAACCATGGGGTATAATAACCCAGCAGTGTGTTCTTTCTAATACCTGCCCATTATGGGTCAAAAATAACCCAGCCATTTTTAAAGTGTAGAGTTTGGTTATGATGAATTGAACACTTGAATGAATTTCTGGTTTTAGTTAATCTGTTCAGCACTGCAACAATAGCTCAACCATTGGCGTGAAAGTGACGTGATTGTTGTAGCCCATACTTAAAATGTGACCTCTGCATTTAACCCATCCTCATAATCAGTCACTACCTGCGACTGTGAGAATCGAACAGGCAAACTTTTGGTTACAAGCCCGACACTCAAATCATTAGGCCATGACTGAGTTTGAGGGAGTAACTTTCTGCTTGTTATTTTTGCGATTCTGTCTTGTGATTCTAGAGACTGAAATAAGTACACATTAACTTTATGGAATATTAAAATGGAGACCAATCACAAGCTTGTTAAACCGAATCAAAGACGCACTGAGACACAAAATTATGATTGATGCTTAAATCTACATAATCACCACACATACAAAGCCTCTGCCAAGTAAATAACATCTTAGACATTTTCATACAAAATAACAATACAGTTTATAGGAGAATGCATTTAACAAAAGGTAGATGTCTGAGAATAGTCTGAATGTGGCAACATTGACTTCTTTTTTTCTAGCTAATGTTTCATAATGGTATTAAATGCCTAGGGGCATCTGAAGTAAAGGAAAGGAGTTGTTAAGGCACAATTTACACCCGCTGCCGCAGTTCTCAGTCTGATTTCCGTTTTAAATAGCAATTTTGTGTTTTCATACTTGTAGTTTTGTACTTCATGTGTGCAATGATCGATTTGTCATGCCACGCTTAGATGAACACATCAATTGACTCGTCGTCTCAAAAGACAGCATTTGAGAAATGAGTTAGGTGGCATAGTTGGTTCTTGCAGGCAAAAACTAGTTTCTGCTCCTGGCTTTCAGTTCAAACACTGAGTTATAAATCCTCTAATACTTTAATGAGTATTAGTGGAATAAGCCCATACTTCTCTTATGCAGACTTTTAAAAAGAGTGTCATGATTAAGTTATGACTCTACCATTTATGAAATCATTTGTAAAATTAAAATAGAGAAACAACTGGCTGTGTCTTTCACAATAGGCAGTTTGGGTCAGACTTTGGTTAGCGTTGAATCTTGCCCCTGCTGGTAGATGTCATAACTACATAATCTATAAAGGTGCATATTCCTCAGTGTTCAATTTGTTTAGGGTCTTAAATTTCTGAAATTGTCTGTTTATCCTCTATATTATTTCACATAACAGCTCAGGATAATAGAGTATGGCCATATGAACCATTCGGTGTTGTTGTGTTCCTCCATAGTAATTTGTTACATGGCATTTACTGCGTAACTGATTGGCTCAATCCTACTTAGTCTGCTGAACTGTGCATTCTGGAGGTTTTGTGCCGGCCAAGAAACTGCCATTGGGATGAAGGAGGATGCTAAAGGAGAACTTTCTCTTGGTACTATGGGTCGATTGTATAGATTGAGGAACAAGCGAACATATCCCCATTTCTCTGAGAGATGTTTGAGAAGATGTGTATGTGTGATAATAATTGACAACTTTGAGATGGAGAGCCTGTAACCTGCCATGGAACAGCAAAGTGAAATTTCACTTTCCTCCTGCAACTCCAAGGACGCTCGCCACAAAAGGCTCCGAAATAAACAATGTGGTAATGAAAAATGACAACAGAAAAGACGGGCTGTGTTTACAGATCAGCTCCCCTTGAATGTGCAGTTTTCTCGTCAGAGAGGTTACCAGGAATCGAATGTGCAATTCTAATGGAGACCTCGACAGTTCTTTTGATCTTCTGTTATCGCTATACTTTTGCAAAGCATAAATGCGTCATAATAATTGTTGAAGTGCTCTGGTTTAATTCGATCTGAAGAAAGCAGAAATTGAAGGAGAGATGTGAAAACTTTTTTGGAGCAGAATCAAATTGTTGTAATAAACAAATCTCACTGTGTGTGTAACTGTCAATAAGAGATTTCTATTGATCCAAATACCATATTCTTCCTTTGAAGGTTATTTTCAATATGAAGGAATAGATGGGGGGTTCTGTCCTTTCAAAAAGGAATGTGAGAAATGGCCTTAAAGCGGACATTCCACAAGACGTTTTTAAGATATTAAAATAAATCTTTGATGTCCCCAGAGTACATATGTGAGGTTTTAGCTCAAAATACCATATAGGTAATTTATTGTGGCATGCTAAAATAGGCACTTTATGGATCTGAGCAAAAATTCACCGTTTTTGTGTGTATCCCTTTAAATCCAAATGAGCTGCTCAGGTGGGCGGAGTCTCAAGCGCTCGCGCTGTAGACATGACAGAGCATCAGGGAGATTTTCTCACGAAAGAAGTTATGTTAGCGATGCCAAGCATTATATATTTGAAGTTTAAAAAGTCAATCATCTGTTTTACGCATACTAAATACATGTTTATCAGCAGATGGGGAACATTGTGGAATAAAATACTTTTAGGTCTCATGCTGCCAGTGTTTTAAACGGGCACAATGATTTTCAGCATGTTACAATAAAATACACTTCCACAAACATTCAGAAGTTTACTTTTTGACCAAACCACACAAGCACATTTAAATGATCTGTAATAAAACAACACGTTAAATGTTTAAACTTTAGAGTAATATGCATTGTTCTCTCTCTCTCTCTCTCTCTCTCTCTCTCTCTCTCTCTCTCTCTCTCTCTCTCTCTCTCTCTCTCTCTCTCTCTCTCTCTCTCTCTCTCTCTCTCTCTCTCTTGCACTAAGGTAACGTTAATCCTTATCTTCAACCTTTAGAAAGACCATTAAAACTACAAGTTATAAGATTGTAGGCTACTGTTTGTGTTTGAGGGAATACAACGCGTCGTGCTCTCAGTCATTCTTTCTATCTGACTCTCGCACTCGTTAGGCCGCGTCATGGTTGTATCGCAGATGAAGGATCGGTATCATTATAATAAGATCCCCTTACTACGTCATTGGGGGAGCGAAATCCGAATGACCTGTATATTTACATGCTTGCAGAGAGAGCCTTACCAAAACAAAGTTACAGGGTTGCTATTTTTCATGTTTTGCGGGTTGGTAGAAGCACTGGGAACCCGATTATATCACTGAAACATGGAAAAAGTCCCCTTTAACTCTTTCCCCGCCATTGACGAGATATCTCGTCAATTAAGAGAAAACGCTTCCCCGCCAATGACGACATTTTCCGTCTTTCGGCAATACCGCTATTATCCACCAGGTGGCTGTAACTTTTTAAACCCGGAAGTATTTCCCTATGGCAAGCGGCTGCATGTACGTGTCTGTTTTAAAGATTGCTCTGAATGGGATCTCTATGAAAAGTCCTTCACAAAAATTGAATTATCTCAGCTTTTTGCTCAAAATGTGGTGTTTTTGCAGAAACCTACCCATATTCAAAAGCTGATTGCAAAATAACCACTGAAGGTAGGATGAAACGGGTTTTTTTGTTTGAAAGCAGAGGGTCTGTTCTTTCATTTGGTATATTGTATGTTTATATATTTAAAGAAGAACATTTTCTGGAAGGCATTAAACTTTGGTAAAAATCATGAAAAACGCTGGCGCTGGCTGGCAACTTTTTTTAAAAACGCTGGCGGTGAAAGAGTTAAAGGTCACGTTCTTCCTGATCCCATTTTTCAAACTTTAGTTAGTGTGTAATGTTGCTGTTAGAGCATAAATAATACCTGCAAAATGATAAAGCTCAAAGTTCACTGCCAGGCAATATATTTTCTTAAAAAAGCCTACAGCGAATGGCCGGTTTGGACTACATCCCTCTACCTCCCGATTGAATGACGTCACTCATAGTTTAGTTTTTGACTAAACTCCGCCCACAGGACTACGTCAGTCTTCAGCTTTGGCTCAAATGGCTCTGCTAAGCTAAGCTGCTAGCAAATCACAACACACTAAACAAACTACACAATGAGAACTGGTTACGTATTTCTGAAGGAGGGACTTCATAGAGGAATGAAGACATCAGTACGTTTTTAGGACAGTGAAACAGCGGTATACCGATAAGTAAATTGTGTGAAAAATACCGCGTTTGTTTTTTTTACACATGAAACGGGAACACGTTATATTGCGCACTGTAAACACAATCAAAGCTTCAAAAACACACAAAGAACGGGACCTTTAAAAAATGTATTGCATTACTCTTGGGTCTTAAGTCTTTGATTTTGTGATCTGGGATGTTTTTCCTTCACATACTGATATAGATCTCCCATAGATAGAAGCTAACTATCATTCCCATTCCACTTAACAGTCTAATTGTCTGAGTATATATAGATTAACATCCTCTTAAACCAAATAAAAGGCCTTGATGAAGCGGGTATGGCTATCTTCTCAAGCATCTCTCAAGTGTTTTTTCTCCGTGGTGAAACTTTGCTATTCTGTCTGTGTCAAGACGCTCTTTTAATCAAGTTTAATTTGATCTCATTCTGTTCATGAACGATTGATCTATTCATTTACCCAGATATCTACATGTGATGAAAGACTGAAATTAACTTACTTAACCTTAGAATTCGGGAGAATTGTTTTTTTCTTAAATTGATACTGTTATTGTATTTAAATGGAATTTCATTGTATTGCATTGAATGCAAATTCCCTTAATACATGTTAGCGAGGTTTCTTCTTGGTATTATGACCCCAAAACAGATACTGATAGATGTAACCCACTCACTGGACTTCCTGTTTTGTGACTTTCCAGGGAACAGCGCCCGATGTCACTTTGCCTCTCCCGTGATGACGAACTATTGGCCGGTTTGGAAGCGTTGCCGTTCAGATTGATGCAGCAGGACTGCACGGCAGTGAAGACTCTGCTGCTGCGTCTGCGCAGGACCCTGCAGGAGGTAACGTTCCACCCTGACAGCTGATTCATGAATCTGCCTGCATCATCGTGTATACATTTGAACGGGTGGAAGAGCTTTCCATGCCCTACCAGATGCATGCCTTATCATTTAGATCTAAGAATAGGAAGATACAGCATCACAGATTCAGCTGTGACAAACCTTTGTTAGAGCAGATGCTATACTTATTGTAAGGAAGACTGTTCTGTGCTCAGCATGTTTTATAATTGTGTACCCGGGAGTTCATGCGTTGTAAAATTCACATCCTTATCAGGTATAAAATATATGTTTGTGTACATTAATATTTTTTCATTCGTTTTTGTTACAGCATACAAAAAGTTGTTAACTGTTTCAAGATTTGCCCACCACTGAATTTTGTGTGACCCTGATTTGTCTACCTTTAATAAGGTCATCTGTATTTAGTCAAGACAAAAATTGGAATAATTATACGTGTATTTTTTAATATTTAATGCGAAAACAAATAAGTGCTTGGGTTAACGTTGTTGTATTTAATTCAGTTGACCGTATTCACTTTCTCTTAGATTTATCCAGTTGTAAGGGAAGTAACGCATTCCCAGCTTTATTTACTGTGCAGAACGCCCTCTGCATAACTTCAAGTGGTGGTCGCGTGAACAATCCACCGCAATAACAATCACTTTTCTCAGTGAAGGTCCAGAGAACGGCTCACAACAGAGGAACATGAATATTAAATAGGAAGTTCTTTGGCCTCTTTACTGACTCCTCTCATTAACATGCAAATTAGCCAACATCAGCATTTGTAAACCCCTATGTAACAAGAATCACAATGACTTGCACGTTTCTGCACATGTTTAATTTGTTTAACCGGTATTTTTTTAAGCATAACCTGTTATTTTTTCTGTGTCCTTTTTAAATATGGGCGGTTCATACCTCATTCTTGACTAATTGAGGCCAGCGCCAGAATCAGGGGGCCTTTCAGATGAACATAAACATGCAGGCCTGGCAGTGGAATTAATCAGGGATGAAACGCAGACTAGTTTTAAAATAAGACACCCCCAAAAAGAAGAGAATGTGGTAGAAGTGTAAAAACAAGAGATATTCTGCTAATACTATGTAAACCTGGAAAGCTATAGCCTTGGTTCAGGACTTCAATCACTTAGGATCCCTCATACATTGTTATTATTAAATGTTACCTGGGCTTGACTTTGAATATAATGTATTGCCTAATGGCATGTGATACCTGCCCATACATTGTGGTGTTGTATTTTTGCATCCTGCCTGGTTCATCTGCATAACTATATCCATGTGCATACTGTATATAATCATTTTGATAATTGCATTATAATGAGAGCCGAGCTTTTAGTTATGCTGTTAGGCAGGCTAAGCTCTTGCACTTGACTACATCTGCATATATGAAACTCCAGTTTTGCTTTTATACCTACTTGATTACCTCAATATTTTTGCACTTTTCATTACAGTTTTCTTGTCCTCTCCTTGTATTAAAAAATGCAAGCGTGGAAAACACATTAATCAAATGCAGCAGATCCTCATAACCGAGTCTGAAACTCTGCTTAAACTTCATTCGTGTTTGCTTGGAATAGTTTACTAACAATGACATCGTAATGGTTGTGATATTATACTCAATTTAAAACTATAGACCTGTTCAACCCGCTTGATTAGGTTCTTTATTTTCCAAATACATTATTTGTTTCTCATTTCCCTCTAGTGGCATAACTGGATGTTAGGGGCCTCTGGATGTCTCTGGCAATGTGAGACAAAATGGCATTCAATGCAACAGCCCCTTATATTCTGACATTGAATGAATAGTTAAAATGCATCAAATAATCTAAAATGAATTTTACTGTAAGGTGTTAGCCTAATAGTCAATATAGATCTCATTTAGGATTGCTATAAAAACAAGTCAGTTTTTTTTTAGATACCCAAACTGTGCTGTGTGAATATATAGATGATCAGTTATCATGGTCTCCCATTGCTACGTGCCTTATGCGAATGCATCACCTACGCTGTCAGTACCTTTCCACTGCTTCCCACAACATTAGCAAGGATGACTAATGAATCGTTGTATTGTTTTTGGTAAACCGTTGAGCCCCATCATAGATGTGTTCAGGGTGAAGCAGCAGAAGAGACTTTAAAATAACTTTAAAGAACTTTTTGTCTGCATGCATATACACATACCGTAGCAGATGTGCTGTAGTGCAGTCATTTTAGTTATCAAAGCTTACAAAGGTTAATTATTTATGCAGACACTTTTATCCAAAGACTAACAGTGCATTCACAATATATATTTTGACCGTGTCTTCCCTTTAAGTCGATGTCATGAAGTTTGCACCGCTAATGCAGTGCCCTACCAAATGAGTCACAGGAAAATTATTTGTATATGAAAACATTGTTTTGTGTAGTTGAATGAAAACAAGTGCAAATGATATTCTGACTGATAACTTTGGTAAACATACTTATGTAGCCATTGGCTGTTTCTTGGTCAGATAGGGGCAGATAGTTGACAACAATATTACATTGATACAGTGATGATATAATCCTGGCATATGAAGTGACCCTGGATCCACTCGGTTCAGAGTGAAACCAGCAAAATGAGATGTATTTATGGTTTTATTAGATTTCTCATTTCATGTGCTGATTATATATTAAGATTTCTATGAACTTTGCCTTTCAGAGCACTGAGATCAGTCCTGCAAGCAGCCTTCATTCTTTACCCATAAGCCCTTGCAGTGAGAAATCACTTCCTTTAAAGGTAAGCTGTAAGCTCAAGGATTTTTGTTACAGGGACACTAAATGTATAAATACGAAAAGCATGCTTTCGGACCATAGACGAAATGTTGAGTACATCTAATAATCCTTTGTAATTTGTGTGGCATCAAATTACACAAATCATTAAAAAACAAGTGATGACAGTTGATGTGAACAGGTCAATGGGATAGTTGACCTAAAAATCTGTTATCATTTTGTCGCCCTCATGTTGATTTGATTTAATTGACCACAATGTCTTACACACAACTGCAAAATACATCAAATACAATTGAGGATAAAAACACAATAAACTCCAAGACTTATTTCCATTGTGGTCCTTAAGACAAGACACATTAACAATGACATAACATAAAAAAAAATTTGTTTAACCACACTATTCCTACGCCCCATGATGCTTTGCGTGAATTATGGGTGCGACTTCCGGCGCGTACTGTCACTGAACCGGAGCCGGCGTTTTCCATGGTTATTACGGTCATAATTTTTATGTATGAGCCAGTGTGAGGATGAAATTAAGAAGTGTCCTGATACATCACATGAAGATATATTCAATCGTTTCATGTTGTTCCTCGGGGGTGAAGGGTCTTCAATGCGCAAATATAAAAGCACAGAGACATACCAGTATCTCTAGTGCAGTGTTTCTCAAACTTTTTCAGCCCAAGGACCACTTTATCTTCCATTTTTTTTCTGAGGACCACCTAACAGAATCCCACTCTAACACGCCCCCAAAAAACAACAAAATAGGAAGGATAAGCTCAATTTAAGTTTAATATGCAACTGTTTCAAGTCAAAAACTAATTTTTTAAACACAAATGCAATGCCAAATATGAATTTTATTTCATTTGAACAAGTAAATGTGAAATGAGTTACAGCTTAATATGAACAACAAACTGCACATATGAAAAAAACTGCAATTAAACATAGTATAACAGCCTAGGTCCCACTTAAAGTCATTCCAAAGAGCCATTAGTTTAAAACTGAGGTGGTGGGTATATGAAGTCTATGGTTGGAACTAGTAAAAATAAAATGCTGAAAAAAAAATTCCCCTTAATGTCCAAAATCACTGAAATTACAGGGATTTTACACATGAAACAAAAACTAGTACATTACAAAACCAATAGATCTGTGGATTTTAGCTGCTTTCAGTTGACGCTTGATCCTTCTTTTGACTCCTCTTTGGTTTAGCCACCGATCCATTTTTACATTATTAAAACAGAATGGCAAGAACTGATATCACAGTTTTGCAAGTGCATTAAAAATCTACTTAAATAAGTGACGATTGTATTAACACTTGCCTAGTTTAGGTCATCTTGTGGCGGACCACTGGGGGGGTTTGGCGGACCACACTTTGAGAATTACTGCTCTAGTGAGACAGTCAGTGGAGTTTTTAATACATGGAATATACCAAGACTTCTTGTTTTTAACCTTTTCAGGTGATTGTTTAAAATGTCACAACTGTCCCTGGTGTGAAGTTTTTTTTAAACGGCAATTTTTAATCGACTTGAGTTTTTATGGCAACACATCAAGCTTCACGCGATCCGACAGCAGCAGTAACTTATGCTTCTCATTCAACATTGTAAGTTATTTAAACAAACCATAATAAACATATTAAACTACTATTACATGTTTTTAGTATTGTGTTCTTTTTATGGAAATATTATTATGCAGGAGATACAACATGAGCTTATGAAATTATTTGCTTAAAGCAACACCAAAGAGTTTTTTTTTTCCTTAAAATAACGTTTCCAAAAAAGTTTCAGTGGTTCATCCACTCAAAACAGGGTGAATGGCTCTTTCACATTCGCTTTGCAGCCCTCTATCGGCCAAAACCGCACTAAAGAAGTTTCCAACCGTGGGGTAGTGGTCCTGTAGTTTGAGTGAAAACTACAAAAACTTGCTTTACGGCAGACCTACAATCCAATCAAAGCCAGCTATGCTGCTGTATTTACGACAGTGGTAATGAACAATTACGCTTCTAACCTGTAGGGGGAGCAAAGAGCAATAAGTCTTTAGTGTTGCTTTAAAAAAATTATTTAAAACATAACAAAAGTAACGTTACACGCAAACCAGAGTCGTATAATAACAGAGTTACGAAACGCTTTGATCTCGCCGCCGTGCGGTCACGTGATTCATGTAACGTTCTGCAGTTCCAAACCAAGCAGGGCTGTCAATCTGTTTGCATAGGTTTTCAGCTATTTTAGATAAATATTAGCTTGTAATGTGAATTGATCACTATACTTACTATGTTTATAACGTTTTTTTTTACTAGGGAGTGATGTAAATATAGTTAAACAGTTAATAAAGATAAACAGTTAATTGTGGCCCAAAGATAACTGTGGTTATCTATACCAACTACAGCAACACAGTTTATCTTTTATTTTTGTAGCAAAATATGGCTATATAAATGGCTATCAATCTGCTAAAAACATAATTCCTACACTTTTACTATATTAAAATCACAAAAAAGATCGCCAACGTGGTTATTTGTAACAGTGAAGCATAACATAAACACACTAAATTAATATTTAATTGTATTTATAGTACACACATTAAATGTTAATATAATCATACATGATTTTCGAGGATACATCACTCGTATTACTTACCAAACACAATGAAACACATAGCAGCATTGTAAGCAGTGTGACTTTCTTATAAGGCATTTAGCTTGTCGCTGTTGCCCCCTAGTGTCACTCGTAATATATAAAAAAGATAAGTATAAAGTAGATGGCCACCAGTAATAAAATATTAAACCATTAAATCTATATTATTCACACATTATACACAACTCATTAAAATATAAAATTTTTACTAGTTATTATTAACGATAATCATTACCTACAGCAGAGTTCATAAAATATCACTGTTGACTATATTAATGAAATGTCCGAAAATGTAAAGAGAAACGGTAATTTCATTGATTTACCAGCAGGTGCCATTGAAATGAATGGGCTTCAGTGCTGCGTTTGGAACTATGCGTCACTACCGGTCACTACATCAAACGCTGTTACTTCCGCATTCCATTCTTACAACGGACGTCTATGTGAGTGTCGTAACTCTATTATTATACGACTCTGACGCAAACACATCACAAACTATTATAAACATTAACTAATAAGTAATTTATGTTGTAGGCTATATATTCTGTACTGTTATCTCATTTTTGTAATAATAAATAGCAGAATAAATAAACCAGCTAAATCAGCATATTTTTATCAGCATATTATGTTGTTTTTGAATAATTATTGTATTTATTGTTCACCGTCAGTTTCTATGAAAGGTTTTACTGGATGGATGTGTGGATACAGTTAATAGATGCACGTGCGCCACATACACATTCAGTTCTTGTGCGTGTATTATAGTTAAAACAAATGTTTTGTAGAGATTTACTGCATTTGTATCATCGTTTATGGCAACCCCTAACTGCACAATTTATGCCGGTCTTTCTGGATTTCATAATAAGCATTAAAATGCCAGTCAAAACAGCAGACTCGTATCCCTTGCAATAGGTCTTCCATTAGCTGTAGTGGCTCACTGGAAGTTTTACCCATACAGTATGAGCTCAAAGATGGCGTCGCCCGCATTTACGTCAGGAATAGTGTGGATAAATAGAAAGTACAACTGTAACTTCTATTCCGCAGCCTTGTAACCATGCCTTGATGATTTTTTATGTATTTCCAATAAGATGGTACTTATGGCTTTTGTAAAAGTGTTAGCCAAAATTATAGTCGCAGACACATCTGTCATATTTCAGCTTCATTATATTAAATAAAAGGAACTGCATCAATATTTCTTTGCATGTCTCCACAGTTGGAAAAAATGTAATTTGTGTTTAAGATGAATTGGTGGGAGGTACTGTATTTGCTTAATAATTGATCGCTTGGAGGAACTCTTTCTTTGCCTTTAAGGTATCATTGTTAGGTCACACTTTATAAAACACACATTCACTTTATCTTCCTTGAAGTTTTCAAAGCCCACAGATCAAACCTAACCATTGCACTGAATGATTGTTTTAAAACAGATGTCTCTCTATTAATGTAGTTTATTTTCTTGCTCTATTCTGCATCTCCTAAACACACCGTGTTCTTTTTAACAATATCCTCTTTTTGTGATAAAATATGAGTTACTCTTTTCTTTTCATCAGTAAAATTTTTCCACTAACTTGATGAGATTTTGTTACGGCGGCCTAATCTTTTATAGATGGGCAGGACCTGTCATCTGGAAAGGTTTATCATTTTGTATGAGGAGCTCTTTTGCTGATAGAAGAGGATTTTGTTTTTCATCAGGACTGTTTTATTTATTTATTTATTTGAACGGCTCAAAAATCTGGTCGAGTTGAGCAAAGTGGAAAAGAGGTCTGCGTCTTCCTCTGTCCTCCTTACTGACCTACATAGAGCACTTACAGAAACGCCGGTTGCGGCAGCGAATCACGTGACATTCCGGCTCATCCGTAGCCTAGCGCCACGCAGCGGGAAACAGAGACGCTCAGAATAGGACCCCATGCATACTGACATTGTGTTCAGCTGACAGAGGAGGGGTGGGACTCGTCCTGATTCATTCCAGGGGAAAAAAAAGAAAAAATTCCCGAAATTAAAAATAAAGCCCCAGTATCCACCTGAGACGGAACGGTGTCACTTCTCGTCCTACTTTTAACAGAAAACTTCTCTCACCAAACATTTGTTATCCCCACCTTCTTTATAATTAGTGTCTGTGAAATTTTTTTGCTGTGTCCAGGGTTGGAGGGATTTAGAAGCTGGTCATGCTGCACCCTGGGAAAATGAAATGTGATCAGACTGGGGTCACTTGTGTAATATTAACACCTTGTTAGGCTTGTACTTGCAGTGCTCATTTGAAGGTGTCCTGTTTTAAGTATGTAACATCACAAAGCACTCTTTATATGAATAGCTGAGGACCTCTTTTTTTACGGTTACTACTGTGATATATCACTGTAATACCCAGTTCACTCTATTTGTGCCATTTTGGTAAAGAATAAGAGTTAAAGGGACACTCCACTTTTTTGAAAATATGTTCAGTTTCCAGCTCCTCTAGTTTTAAAGATTAGATTTTTACCGTTTTGGAATCCATTCAGCTGATCTCCGTGTCTGGCGCTACCACTTTTAGCATAGCTTAGCATAATCCATTGAATCTGAGACCATTGGGATCAGAGTTTTGATATTTTTTGTATTTAAAACTTAATTCTTCTGTAGTTGCATCGAGTACTAAGACCGACGAAAATTTTTACGTTGTGATTTTCTGAGCAGATATGGTTAGGACTATACTCTCATTCTTGCATAATAATCAAGGACTTTGCTGCTGTAACATGGCTGCAGCAAGCGCAATGATATTACGCAGTTCCCGAAAAAAGTCCCCTGTTATTGAAAGTAACCAACAGGACTATTTTCGGGCACTGTATGTAATATCATTGCACCTGCTGCAGCCATGTTACAGCAGCAAAGTCCTTGATTATTACGCCAGAATGAGAGTATAGTTCCTAGTCATATCTGCCTAGAAAATCGCAACTTAGAATTTTCTGTCGGTCTTAGTACACGATGTAACTACAGGAGAGTCAAGTTTAAAATAGGAAAAATATCGAAACTCTTTGGTTATTTTTAGCACGATGCTAATGGTCTAATCCGATTCAATGGATTATGCTAAGCTATGCCAAACGTGGTACCACCAGACCTGGGGATCGTCTGAATGGATTCCAAAATGGTAAAAATCAAATGTTTAACTCTAGGGGAGCAAGAAAATTAGCATATTTTCAAAAAACGTGGAGTGTCCCTTTAAGAAAAATGTAGGTAGGGCTGGGATAAAGCAAAAAAATACATAAAGTCATTTAGTTCTTATATAATGATATTGGTAAATAGTATGTGACCCTGCATGTGAAAACCCACATGAAGTCATTTTTTGTACTTTACTGTATTTTACAAAAAAATGTCATTCTATGAAAATATAACCTCAATGTCTATAATATTGACTGAGCAAGGTCATGTCAAAGGTCATAATATCTCATTATTAGGTTATGACTCCTTAGCCTGGGTTTCACAGACATGGTCCGGAATTACTTCTGTTCTGTGTATATATATATATATTTTTTTTTTGTTCAAACTTTTTAATAAATTACATTCCAAATGTCTAATGCAAGTAAAATCCACTTAAAAATAGATAAAATAATAAATGTACACTATATATTCTCTTATTAAATAAAAATCATTCTTTGAGAATATTCAATATCTTGCCCTGCCAGAAGGATATTTGCTATATCAACCAAAATGCTTACTACATCATTCCTGATGTAGCACTATATCTTTAACACAATCGATTTGCCATGATATTCAGCGTTGTCTTTTATGATGAGGGCTTTTTATGTGATAGCAAGACCTTCTTTTTTATTAGATTGGTTGTCCTTTTCTTGCCTCAAGTATTTAATCTAGGACAAACAGATGGAGATGCCCCTCATATGCAGCTTTACAGCACGGGGTAAAGTCACAGCTCTCTGTCCTGTGTGTTGCGTATCTGTGTGAGCGCATGTGCACACAAGTGTGACCGAACTCCTCTCTAGAGGTCCTTCATGGCATTGCACAGATAAAGTGGCTCATGCTAAACCTCTATAATTAAGAAATAATTTGAATATTCCCCACGGGAAAGGATTTGGGGGGAGGTGACACCCTTGCCTGTCTGACGCACATGTATCTGAGAACGTGACCTTTGGCGTGGAGTAAATTAAAATCATATTTGCGATTTAACACAAAAAGAAAAAATACACACATAAACATAAAATAGGTGCGATGGCGCTTTTATTTATGTTGCCATCTCCAGGCTGAAATTAGCTTTCTTTACAGAGAAACATTAAAGATGGTCCCTTGAGATGTTCATGTAATGTCAACAAAAGGAGCAAATCCAAACCAAAGCCACAGAGCTTTAAACAAGAAGGTCCCAAAGTATGTGACATTGAATCTCGTAATCCTCTCTGACTCGACCGTCACGTCCATCTTCCTTTCCAACACTGCGCCGCCAAGCACTCGTTTATGGGAACCTACGTTGTTCGCAGAGGCCGATGTTTCTTTTCGGTCATCCTGTTCTGCCCTTGAAGCTGCAGCATGAACCTCCCTTCCCCCAACCTCACATAATAGATGCCGACAGCCACAAGGTCATGGGAAAGTGCCTGCTAGTTCAGGTGAAGTTTATGGAGGAGATTGAAACCACAGCACAAAAAGCACACCTCCACCTCTCAGCCAATGCGGTTGTACACCTACATAAAAAGCTGTAGATTCAAACTGGGGGCGACGGCGTGAATAACTTTTTTTTGTAAAAAAGTGTTTTGTGTGCTTTGTGTTTAGGATCCTGGGAGAGAAGAGAACCAGTTTCTGCAACAGCAGCTGAAGGATAAAGATGAACTCATTCTCCGATTGCATGCGGAGTTGGTGAGAATCTAAGCACAACACCTCCTCAGATTTTATAATCAGAGCAGCACTGTTTTTTTTTTGGGTGGGGGGGGGTAAAATAACCTTTAGAAACTTGTATAATAAAAATCTGGTTCCATTTCTCCGTTGTCATTTTTTATGAATTGTGAATTACGTGCAAGGATTCGCATTTTCGCATCAGAGGGTTTGTTCAGCCAAAAATTACAATCGCAGTTATATCATTATGTACTCGCCTCGCCTTTATGGCATTGCAAACCAGTGTGCGTTATCTTTTTGACATTAAATTGCAATACAACGACACTGAGCTGTCAAGCCTAATAAATTGAATTAAAAAAGCATTATAAAAATATTCCATGCGACTCTTTCGTCCTATGATAGCTTCGTGGAATGTTGATAATAACCGATGTTTCATTTTGACATCCAACCTGCTCCACAGGCACCATATTTGCTTGGAGAGCTGCAGTGTAGTGGAGGTGAAGAATATTATATCTGAACATTGACTTAAATTACAGTTTGTCCATGCTATCTTATGGCTTCAGAAAGCTGTATAGAAGAATACAGCGTGCAAGTTATATGGAAAAATGCTACTCAATCTTTTTCCTGTCAATGTAAAGAAAGCTTACATTAAATAAGAACAGAATTTTCAGTATTCGGCTAAA
Source organism: Paramisgurnus dabryanus (assembly GCF_030506205.2). Classification (NCBI taxonomy): domain Eukaryota; kingdom Metazoa; phylum Chordata; class Actinopteri; order Cypriniformes; family Cobitidae; genus Paramisgurnus; species Paramisgurnus dabryanus. The sequence goes on from NC_133347.1 coordinate 17,086,958, forward strand.
CCACTCTTAAGCCTTTGGTTTCACGTGTCTTTCCTCTCCCAAGACTCGCATTAGGAAGTTATGGAGATGCTGCTCCGCAGTTTCCCCTAAACTGAGTTTATATTTGATGGAGTAAACACCTCATCGCATGCTTTACATGCACTGTGAGAGCCATAACGTTCTCAGCCCTAGCAGCAAAACGAGAGACAAGTGAAGGAGAAATATGACAGATCCATTTGAGATTTATGTACCGCTGGTGTTGGAGAAAGGGATGGGATGGTGTGATAAGCGCAGAGGAGGGGGGGCAGGACAAATAAAAACGGTAGAGGGCACTAAAGAAGTTGTAAAAGCAAGAGGACAAACAAAGCTCATAATGTTTTAAACAATCCATGACTATAATTTATGATTTGGATATCACTGCTATCTTCTGATTGGCTGAGAGGAGTAATCTCTTTCCAGAGTCTCTGGCAGGCGGTACTATTTGACCACTGTGTCCAATTGTATTGGGCGGCTGATCAGCAACTTTGTCGACCTCGCTTACGGCTGCTGTCGCTTGTTGCGCAGATAACTGTCATCTCATTGAAAACTGATGACCTGCAGGTCGCTTTGACTTTGCACTTCCCCTTTATCGTTTTATCCGTGGCATTAAATCGTTAGTGTAAATGATCCTCAGACATATAGATTGCGTTGGAGATTCACTAAAAAGATTCGACTCTGGCTCAGTATGTGAAAGTCTGTACTGATGATGTTGTTATGCGCTACGAGGACTGAATTCAGAAAATATGTGTAGCATTTACTGAAGGTCACACTTCTTTTTCTCTGAGAAAATAGCTTGTTGGTAAATACCACAGGGCTCACCGCAGTGGTCTGAGAACTGAATGTTTCCAACTCTTGTCTGATGCGGGAGGACTTCATTGGTTCTCTTTTCTTCTGTAAAGTCTGCACACACGAAATTTAATGAGCTCTTTATTAAACATATGCATAACGTGACATTCGGCCGACTACACCAGAATCGACGGGATGTTTGGTCATTGACATCACTGGTTCAGAGACTCGGCCGCCCAGGAGACCTCTGCTCTATTTTTAGGGAGAAAAAAATCGGCGGCCACAATAGCTTAATAAATCATGGCAAAGTCATAAAATAATACTCACCGGTGGTGAAGCTGGCGGCCTGCTGGCCAGGCTCGTCTTTGTCAATTTTTACTGTCCTTATTGAATGTCATTAATGAAGTATGGCTGCCCTAAATTTTGCTGCACCATATTTCTTATTTTTATTAGTCTGCCTTTACCCCGCGTTCGAGAGTGGATTAATGCTGTTTGATATTCAGAGTTGAGATTCAACATTTTCTCCAGATATAGCTGATATGAATGTAAACCGCAATGTTGAATTTAGGTTTTCGGCTGTGATGTAACGGTGCTGTCCTACTGGAAAAACCTAAATCAGCCTAAACCAGTTTCAGCTGGTTTGAGTTGGTCTTACTACAGTAGTCTCCAAACATGGCCAAGTTGGCATTTAATTTGGTTTAGCTGGCTTGATTCAGAGCCTGACAAGCAAACCAATCCAGTTGGATCAGATATGAAAATGTTTATTCCAACAGTTTTTAATACTAAGGAATACTGGGGCCGGATTCACAAAAACATTCTTAAGACAAAAATAAGAAGATTCTTAAAGCTGCAGTCTGGCACTTATTTGGGTTTAAAAATAAATTTTTTTTTTAACATAATAGCGAATGTAACACACGACATGTAGAGAAATACACCCCATGTGAGTAACGTGTCCTCATTTGTAAACAATACATACGCGGACGCGTGTAACTTTCCTGCGTGACATGTAATAAGAATATTACATGACAGCAAATATAAATAAATGAAAATAAATGACTTACTTCAGAAATATTATCTTCCTCCAGTCGATCTTCCATTGATCTGTAAAGTTTCCACTGGGATAAATAAAGTATCTAACTAAAATGAACGCTTCTTTACTTTTCCTCATTGTTTAGACATAACTGAAGATCTTACTCACGTGTGTATATAAAGTTTATCATCCCAATACGCAGTATTAAGTCTTTAAATCGGATATAAAAAATCAGATTATGAAGTTAGCCAGGATGACAGTATACACAGCGACGTGGTGATTGACAGATTCTCCTCAATACATTGTGTTCATCCGCGCTGTTTCGTGCCGATGTAAAACCCACGTAAAGTTGATAATTCCACGAATATCTGCAATTGCAGATTTCAAACAGAGATGGCGACAAAGAGGAAAAACACCAGACTGCAGCTTTAAGATACATTTTTAAGGATTCGTAAGAATGTTACTAAGTGAAATTCTCGCACATTTCTTAATAAGTTTTCAATTATTTACTTAAGAACATCTTAAATGTTTGTCATAAGAATAAAATGACAAGCTTTGAAATTAATCTACCCTGCTCATGAGGTAACAATACACTTTTTACCACCTTGCAAACATTAACGCGATATAGCCTATACTACAAATGAGTGATGTGTTAAGACTATACAAGATGTTATTTGCTGTTGTAACAGAGGCCAGCTAGTGTATGAACGTGGTGTGGTGGGTAAACATCATTCCCCAATCTCCCAATCGGTCCGTCATACATGGCAGGCACTTCACACTCCGTGCCCTGCTCTGTCTCCGTACAGGCATCCGCACGACAGAGACATACTTTCAGATCGCTCGACTCGCATGATGGACCGTTTACCGATTCAACTCCCATTCAGAGAGTCTTTGAGCTGTTAACATGACTAATTTCACTATAAACGTATTATCGAGGAAGTATCGTATAAGTATATAGCTTATTTGTGTTTTATGACATATTACTGAAGTAAGCCATTAAACTTTATTATTATACGAGTTTAAATTTAAATTGCCATTTCTGTTTAAATTGCAGTTTAAATTGCCATTTCTGACTACACAATACATGTCACATTTACAACAGTCAAATTAACTTTTAAACATCTTACATTTTGAGATTTAAGACTACTGTGAGGTTGTCCTAACTTTAAGATGTTTTTTAAGACAGTTTCTTTTTAGAGTATTTGAATTATTCTTAAGTTTTTTCATAAGAACATCCTTAAGGAAGCTTTTTTGAGAATACAAAATATTCTTAATTTTTTTCTCGAAGGAACAGTATGTAGGATTGTGGCCAAAACTGGTCTTGCAATCACAAAACTTGTGGCTAAAACTGGTACTGCAATCACACAACTGGTGGCCAATACAAAAAATTACAACATAAACATCATTTGAGGGCTGCAACTCCACTTTTTAAATGACAATATCCTGGCCAGACCACTGTTGTCAGTGATATAAGTATTTGAAATGAACATGATTTCTTAATGTCTAGTAACATATCAGGGCCATTTTATGATTAATTGATATACATTTCTTACATACTGTTTTTTTAAGCTTGAATTTAAGAAAACATGGCAGTTAAGAAGAATTTTCTTCTTAGGAATGTTTTGTGAATCCAGCCCCTGGTGTCTTATCCACATTTACCTTTTTTTCACAGGAAACTGTTCGTGCTGCTCAGAAAACTCTTTGCCAAAAAGCTGACAAGACCACTCAGACAGATGTTTTAGTCTCAGAGGTGAGTGCCCATTAAAGCATGATGCGCAAGCTCCCGACGATGCTGCTAATGTTCTGAGGTCACTGAGCTGTATCTAGGTTTTCTAATTGAATACCAATCGTACATCTATCTTTTTTATTATTTACTTTTAAAGAAGGGCACAAAAGTTGATGCCGAGTTTTGGAGGGACCATAACATTGTGATTGTGTTTTCAGATGTTGCAGACACACTTGCTGTATTCTACAAGTTTTTTTTTTATATAACTTGATCTTAAACTTTCCTCCCCAGACCTAATAATAATAATTTATGCACTTCTCTTTATTTGTTTGATTTTTAATTTTGTAGACACTTTCGAGTTCCCATAGGCACCTATTAAAAGCACTTGCACAACAAATGGTGAAGACTTATTGCAGTGAGTCAGCAAGCTGTGCTCATTTAAGTGCATCAAACTTTAAATTACTCATTAACAGAGATTAAGCATCAAAGCATCCAATTTTACAAAACCCAGCATTTAAACTGTCCTCCCAGTTAGTGTTTTTCTTTTTGAGACCCTTTCTTATAAAAACACTTAATAACATTTGATGATTTGATCAAAAGATGTTAGCACACTGCTGAGAGATACATTAGTATTCCAATATATCTCTCTGAGCATTTGTGCATTTATTTTTCTTTCGGCATTTGTGGTGTTTGTGATGAGCTTATCATCGCTTTAATAAATTGAATTTGTTCGCTCACTGATGGTTTAAAAGCACATTGGAGAGGTTCTTTTCAGATTTTTGTCATAAATCACATCCATAGAGTGAAGGACCCTGACAGGGCCACATCAGTATTCTTTCTAGCCCTTTACAACCGAATGGCTTTCAGTCGGACTGCCGCGGCGACACGGTCCATTTTCCCTCCTGGCATTTAACATCTCTACAGACTTTTTGCTTTGTGTTCTGGCTAATATGCGTATGTGATGTGAATGTTCAAATTGCTTGACAATCCATTCTGTGGCTATCGTGGTGCTAATGTTGTGCCACTCCATCAGACCTCCATGTCGGATGCTGTTGATGAAAAGTGCACTAAAAAGCTGAAATATTACAAAGCGTGCTCATTATGTAGTCGCTGCATTAGCGAAGCAGCATTTTTGCCAAAACAAGCCTGCATGCAGTGGCAATGGTGGCATGGGAGGACTCAGATGTGTCACGGCTGGACCTTCAGGCTTTACGAACGGCATCGTTCTTCTCCCTTTCGGAAAAAGATGAGTTCTGCATTTCCGCCCTGCCCTACGTAGACTACACCCGCTATATGGGTTATCGCATTGAGGACGTGCAAATATCCAAAAGTGTGTCTACAAGTGGGTCAGCTATTTCTAAGGCTGCTTCAACTGGAGGAGGTCATCTGTTTCCTTTTTTTAACTCTTGTTCTTTCTCTCTCTCGTCTTTTTTCTGGAGCACCCTGCTTCTCTCTCTCAAGCTGAGCTAATTAGTTGAAAGCAAGGGGAAGAGAGGCTCGGAGTCTCAGTGCACCATGGGGGCCCGAACGGCCTCTTTCGGAAGCGCCGGACACCGGTCCTCACCGGACTGTCTTGCGATGTCCTGTCTGTCTCTGCTGTTCTGATGCACAGCAGGAATGAGCGGGTTCCTGTGGAGAGGCTTCTGTCAGGACAAAGAGGCACGGAGAGATGGACAGGAGCCAACCTGTTCATCTGTCCAAGAGCAGGAGAAATGATGCGTCGTATGGCAGAATGATGTATAATGCTACAGTCAGGTGCACTGCTGTTATGAATAGCTTTAATATGCTTAGCAATATTTTCATAGCCTTGTAGCATACTGTACATATAAATACTGTCGGTTGCTAGAAATTCACATTTATATAAAGGGCCCACACATAAACAAAACACAAACGAGTAAAATTTCGTGTATGTAAAAATCTTTTTTTATCATATATCGCTCTTGGAGACCTTAATTGTTCTTTGTCGATCTGATGGTCACCTCTTAAGCTGCTAAAAGGTCTTTTCTCTCCTGTGAGACATTTCTTTCTGCTGTAATGTCTGTTTACACGGCTTTATTATGCCGGTCTAAGCTAGTTAATATTAAGCTGTGCCCTCCATACCGCCGTTCAGCTATTTAAATGAAAAAGCACTTAAGAGCTCATTTGCTGTGGCATTCCTCCCTTCCGCAGCTAAGATATGAAGTTTTATGGATTAGCTTCTGTTTTTTTGCATGTTATTTCCCTTACAGTCATAAATCTTTTTTTATAGAACTGACAGTTCTTATTAAAATGCTTGAATATTTAGCCAAATGGAACCCCCTTCTAGCCAGAATAAGTCATTTTTTTGACGCTTGCCCAAAACCATTGGATCCATACCAGTGAAGGAGATTGATCAGTGGTCAGCTTTATATAGCTGGAGGACACCTGTTAATGGAGCATTCTGGACATCTCCCACCAGTCGCCTTTTTAGCCCCGTTGAGAGGCATTTTGAGCGTGTTTCACGACAATCTTTAACTTTACAGGCATCTCTTTGTTTTTTCCAATCCATTACGTTTTGCTTATTTATTTATTTCTATTCATTTGCACATGAGGGAGCCGCCGAGTCGTGCTGGGACCCATCTGATCGCTCTGTGTGGGGAACCTGTTACGTTAGAATCTCAAATTCATTGCTCGAGCCCTCGCGCTTTTCTCTCTGCGTGGGTCAGAGTGCGAGCACAGAGCTTCATAGAAAGAATGACACGCCTGCTGGGTGCTAATCGCTTCCTGTTCTTGTAACTTTGATAAAGATGTTAGATATTTTGTTTGCTATTTATTTCAAGTCTTTTTAGACCTTTAGATCTAAGCAAGCAATGATGCTGAGCAAGTTTTACATAAATATTCCTGGCTTCCTGATCACCTCTGGAGTTGATGCTCCTCATGGTTCATGCCGACCTTTCCGACTGTCTTAGTTCTGTAAAGGCCATTTAAATCCATACCTACTTATTATTTACCACTGCCAGTCATACCTGAAGTACAAACGCTGTACACTGTACACACAATGCAATTTGTGAGTCCTTTGTAGTCAGAGCTTGCCATCACCGCTTCTCAAGCTCTGTGTGTTCGCTACTGAGCAAAAATGGCCTGAGGCCAATGGGCTTTTGAATGGGAAAGTCACTCTTGATGATGTTCTTACCATGACGATTTTGGCGGCGTACTAAATTGACCTGCACAGGCATTAGATAAACAGATAAACTCAGGTCAATGCATTAATGAGACCCAATAATAGGTGAATAATGTGTTTACAGAAGTGCAAAGCCTGCCTAGCTGTCCAAGGATGACTTTTCTTCCTGTATGTGTTGCATGCTTCAAAGATATATGCTTTGCTTTCAGGGCTGTCCTCGAGGCAGCACTTCTGCTGGTTCCTCTTGCAGCAGGTCATGTGAGTTCACTTGTTGTGTGTTTTTGAGATGTTTCCACCGAAGCATGGCATGAAATTCTCTCACCCAGGGCTACCTCTTTTGACCCACTTTTTACCCCAGAAGCTATTCCTGACACAAACCCCTCCAAATGCAAATGCCACTCTTTGACTTATGTCTTTGTTTTCCACCTTATTAGACAGATTTAGACATTCTGATTGGTCAATCACATAATCTGATTATATTTGTTTTATAACTGCCAAACTTTTGACTTTTGTGTTTTTAAATACAGATACTACTACTACCACTACAATAATAATAATAATAATTATTATTATTATTTAAATTATTATTATTATTATTTAAATTATTATAGCATTAATAATAATAAATCAAATGTATTCAGTAATTAAAATTAATATTAATATTGGTCTTTTTTCTTAGTGAAACCTTTAATTTTAGCCAAAAATAAGGTTTTAAACAAAGCAATATTTAAAGAGCACCTATTTCACTGCTAAAAACAATGTTATTTTGTTTATTTGGTATAATACAATGTGTTTGAGTGGTTTATGGTTAAAAAAGCACATTATTTTCCACGTACTGCACAATTTTGTAGCTCCAGATTTCACTCTCTTCCTGAAACACACGAATTTGAAAAGCTCTGTGTCCCTGATTGGCCAGCTAATCTGTACATTGTGATTGGCCGGAATACTTCTGATGTCAGCAGGAAATGTGACGCTCCTTACCATGTTTGAAAGATTCGCTCACAATGCAAAGCTAACAGGAGTTAACTTACAGGCTCCGAGTCCGAAGCGGGAGGAATAATGATAATGTCTTGTCTACATCACCAATCCCAGGAAGTAAACTGTTTCCTACAATCCGTGTGTTTGTTGTAGTCCAAGAAAAGAGATTTACGTTGGAGACGATAACTCACATCATCATTTACTTTGGGGTTTGTACCTTTTGCATATCGTTAACATGAACTAATACACACTCACACACACCAAAGGAAATTTATAAACGTGAATCGAACAATAGGTGCTCTTTAATATTTGCAGTCATGTAATGAGTAATGTAGATAAATTTAAAATAAACTCCTTCAGGATGATATTAGACCACCGTTTGTGAGTTTATTTTGTGATAATGACCAGCTGACAGTGCATTTTCCTTTACTTGTTACTTGTCGTTTCTTATCTTTTTGTCCGTTTATCTCAGTTCCCTTTTCCTTCAGATATTCAGCGCAGGTTATCACTGTGCATCGCTTGGAAGAACACCAGCCGCCCTGTCTCGATGGCCACACTCTCACAAATGCCACTTGAAGATTGCTTTAAAATACCATCTGCAGCCCAGACACTTGTTTTGCATATTATCTCTTTTGTGTTTTTACTTGGAGCTCTCTAACTGTCCATCATGAATTACTCATATCCAGCCTCAGCCACTGCCAACACTTTTAATCTAACCCTCAGCCGATGTGTGGTATTGTGTCTGCCTCTTCCAAATCCAAAACGTATTAATCCCCAAATCTTGAAAGGAAGTTTAAGAAAGGCACGCAGAGGCGTGCGTGTACGTGGACCGCGTGCGTAACTCTATATTTCATGCAGACGGTAAAAGAGTGGTAACCCAGCATTTCATGTGCCCGAAGCGACCGGAATGGGAAGATGAAAGCTCTGTGTTTACTTAGGTGGGGAAGCTTTCTGTGGAGAAGCACAGAGACTCTGATGCTTTGATCCTATTCGTGTGTTTATATTGATGTGTACAATTGCGTCTGCCGTAATGCTTTACAAACTGAAAAACATCGCACTGAAAGAGAGTATCAGTTCTCCGTTGCTTGGCAATATTGACCTATTTGTTAACTGGAAGAGGAGCACCTGGGACGATACTGACACCATTCCAGGGAATGCAGATCTGCTGGCCGTAGAATGAGATTGGTTCTTTTGTTCTGGCATGTAGTGTTTAATTAGCAAAACACTGTCTCTTAGCCGTTGGGCCTTTTATGTTTTTCCAGGACTATTTATTTATTTATTTATTTTAATTTTTGATACAGAAGACCTGTTAGCTTACATTTCTTAGCATCGCAAGTGTAATGTGATTAGACTGATGCATCATATTTTTGTCTGTAGTTCAGCCCGCTCCATGATAAGCACTCCGGGGAGTTTGCGAGCATGTGTTGGCCAGTGAACGTTTGAAGTGTGGTTCAGTTCATAATTAAGTGCTGCTCTGTTCCAGTACGCACAGGATAAGATTGAGATAAGTGAGCTGGACGGAAGCCAAAATGTAGTGGGGTGGTCAGAGAGCCCACATCTCTGTCAAGTGGTTCTCATTCAGAGTAATTAAGATATCATCTAGGGCTTGTATGATAATGATATGATAATGATAAATATCATTTAAATGAATTGCCAATTTTTTTCTTTTCTTGTGATCGTCCTTCATCTGCCAGACATTTTTATCCAAAGCAACTTACAGTGCAATAAAACTATTTTATCAGTAGGTACTGTTTAATCCCTGGTAATCAATCCCATACCTTTGCAGTGCTGTCACAATGCGATACCAATTGAGCTAGAGGAACAATTAGTCATTTGTGTTTTGGACAGATCTTAACCGCTGCCTTAGGGGCAGATCACGCCTAATGCGTTTATGGCAATTGCAAGCGCCTTTTTTGAATGATTTTCTAGTGTTATGTACACTGTTTATGCGCACCGAGCACCTTACGTTTTTTTTTTTGCCGCCTGCCGCACCATGCAGTTTTGAAAAGTGCCCAACATCTTTCGCACTTTCCATTGTCCAATCAAATGAGGGGAGAGGCGACCTTCCGTTGTCGTGACGGAAGTTTGCAATTGCTTGGATCAACCGGAGCGCAGTCACTAATGCTACGTTTCAGGCAACCTGTAATGTCATGACTTCAAAACCACAACTAACGACTCTGAACTGGGAGTACATCGATCTAGTACGAGTTCACGGGTGGAAAGTCACGGGTTCCAGTGCACTTTCACAGGTAGAAGGTTGTAAAAACACGGGTTACAGGATGCCTGGAACGCATACTCCCAGTTCAGAGTCGTAAGTCGTGGTTTTGAAGTCGTTATTCACGGGCTCAAAAACCTGCCTGGAACGCAGCATAACTCTCTCCTACGTGTTTGCGCACCTCTCAACCTCGGTCAAGGTCAGAGCAAGCGTCCTCTTTTTAAAGTTTCTGCTAATATGACAGTTAACAGCAAAAGAGCGCTCACACTTCAATGTTTGATTGACAGGACAGCTTTCTCAATGGTTGCCTAGGAGTATAAAAAGCCAGCCGCACTGCTCTTTTTTTAAAGTGACCAAAAAAGGCCTTGTGTTTCCAAGGGTGAAAAACGTGTTTGATGTGATTATCCCATTAAACAAGAATATACAACTTTTCCAACAGGATAACACCTAAATACTGTAAATAAACGTACATTTACATTTTAATGATTAATCGTTCATAACAACTGTAATAATAATCTCAATTATTAACTCCAGCATTTTTTTTTAAGAAGTTGCCAACCAGCGCAAGCATTTTTCATGATTTTCACAAAAGTTTAATGCCTTGCAGAAAATGTTCTTCTTTAAATATATAAACATCCAATATATCAAATAAAAAACAGACCTAAGAGGTATTACCGATTGCTGGAAATACTCGTCATTGGCACAGAAGCGTTTTCTCTTAATTGACGGGTTAACTCGTCAATGGCGGGGAAAGAGTTAAAAGGGTACTTTTGGAAGATAGAAAGATATTTTGAGGAATGTTTGTAACCAAACCGATCAGAAGCCCCACTGACTTCCGTAGTAGGAAAAATAACACTATGGAAGTTAATGGTGCAGGTTTATAACAACATGAGATTGAGTAAGTTTTTTGGGGGTGAACTATCCCTTTAATTGTGTAGCCGTGCAATCAATCTTTTTGGATGCAGATCCTCTGAACACCTTTGTTGCTGATTGTATCCTGCGTCCTCGACATTTACTAATCTAAACTTCCCTGCAGGAAGACCAAGACAGTAATACATGTAGAAAGTTAGGGTGGACAAGACCCTTACTGTAGTAACAGTGGGATTTTGGGGTAAGTGATAAAAAAGTGAAGATGGTGAATTTCCTGTAAGTCAACCAAATAAGAAGCTTGAACACAGAAGAGATTTTGCTTTAAAGTGTTAATAATGTTAACAGAATAAAAACACATGAGACCGGCCTTACTATAACAATAGCCCTCCATCTGGACTTTCTGTTGGAGAAGCATCAGGTGGAGCGAGAGTGGGTGGCTGCTGCTGTGGTGTGAGAAATTCATCAGCAGGAAATAAAGCTGAGGAACACTGTGGGTGTGGCTGAAACATTAGAAGTAAGAAATAATATTAGTAGTAATATCAGGCAGTATATGGAGATAAGAGGGTAATGGGTACTACAAGAGAGTCAAGATAAGACATAAAAGGTTCCACTAACTTTATTGTCACCATCACACCCAAACATTTTATCACTATACAATATTCAACATAAAATGCTTTGTTACACACTACAAGATAAATTAACGATTTTTCACGGCATTGTTTTTACATTTTGCAACAACTACAAGTGAAGAGCTCAGAGGCAAAACCCACAAAGTGCATCTGGCATGGTTTCTCGTTAATTAGCATTTTTATCATACTCTTAATGGATTATGCTTAAAAAGGAGTGTTTCTTAATGACCTAAGGGCGGTTTGAGCGGATTATACGCAAAAGGCTTTAAAGGAACAGTATGTAGGATTGTGGCCAAAACTGATGTTGCAATCACAAAACTTGTGCCTAAAACTGGTACTGCAATCACACAACTGGTGGCCAATCAGTTGAGGGCTGCAACTCCACTTTTTAAATGACAATAACCTGACCAGACCACTGTTTTCAGTGATATAAGTATTTGAAATGAAAATTATTTCTTAATGTCTAGTGACATATCAGAGCCATTTTATGATTAATTGATATACATTTTTTACATACTGTTCCTTTAATGAGTGGTAGGACGTGTCAAGAGCATTCGGTTACAATCATTCTCTTACTTTTGACGGAGTTGGCGTTTAGCAGCTTTTGCATCTGAACTCTTCAAGTGTCTTTGAGGTATGTGTTTTACATATAGATGGTGGAAACGTTAGACTGTGAAGTCAACGCACGATTTCGTCTAATTTCTTCTGTGTTTTCTGCAGAACAGAACGCTCTGCTATAAATGACCTTCCACAGAGAATAAACTAGAACACGCAGACTTAGTCAGCCTTAATACGTCGATAGCTAAAAGTCTGGCTTTGCGAGACTACAATTATGGAGCAAAATTGCAGCACTGAATAATTTTATTACTGACGACAAGAGGCATTAGAACCTAGTTAGGGAGACAAGATGAAAAACATTCAGTGCCCACCACTGGTTCCCATGAATAATATGCTGTATAATTAGCCACAATTCTTGGCAAGCAATATGACGACGCCAATCTCAGGTGGTTCGCCTACTGTATACAAATCATTCATTCTCAAATACTTTGTCATTATCTTCTTGTCCACTGAGAAATGGAGGCCACCTTTTTGTCCTTTCTGCCTATTTATGGTGTCTCTTAAAATACTTTTACTTTTGTTCTACTAGCCTGTATAAACATGACCATGATAACTTTGTCAAGGTAAAATCTGTGATCTTCTGTTCTGACAGAAGGTCTGAGTCCCCGTGGACAGTGCCGACTGGAGACTGCCCGCAGGGTGTTCTCCACCATTAACAGAAGGTGAGGGCTGGTCCAGCCTATTCGCCCCTTCAGGGCCGCTATAATAGAATGCCGATGCAATACCTCACTGTGGACAGATGGCCGTGCGAAGCAGGACCTTGCACCACAATCAAAAAAGTTCATAAATAATTATATAAACTGTGACGTTCAGTGATAATGGGGATCAGAAACGCACATTTGTTTTTATTGAAGTCGCTCTTTGACCATGCTTGTGATTTGTGTAACGTCAGGAAGAAAAGTCACATCAGCACAGCCTGCCCAAGAAGAAAATTTAGATTTTTTGCACAACTCCCTCTTAGAATATTTATGAGATCCCAGTTGCACACGCGGCCCACAGCAATGATAAATATGACAGCCGTTTCACAGCATCTCAGTTGTGTCCTGATTTGAGGATCTGTTGCATCAGTTGAACGCTCAATCGTACTCTGCATAAGTTCAGGATGGGTTTCATCACACCCACATAGACTGTATCTCAAGAAATCAATGTACACTGTAAAAAAAGATTTGTTGAAAAAGTTGCTTTCCGTAAAATTTTGAGTTTATTCAAAATTGTTGTCAAATATTTTTTTTAAGTTGAACCTCCTTTTTTTTTTTACCGTGTGTATATATCAATTTACTCAAGTAGCAGGGTTCAGACTTCATTTCATGCAGTAGGATGAGCGGGGCTTAAAGTTTTCCATCACTACGATGGATTTCCGTCAACTGGAAAGAAATGTTGTTCTGGCGACTCGGCTATTAATTCAATTTTTTCATTCATTCCACCAAAACAGCTGACTCTTAACCTCACAATCACTTCTGATTGGTCATTTCTTACAGGTGTCCAATTTTATTTTATTTAATAATCGAAGCATTTATTTCATTGTATAATTTATTAGTAACAGTGTACTGAAAAAAGTCTATGCTTATACAGTGAGGAAAATAAGTATTTGAACACCCTGCTATTTTGCAAGTTCTCCTACAGTACTTTGAAATCATGGAGGCGTCTGAAATTTTCATCGTAGGTGCATGTCCACTGTGAGAGACATAATCTAAAAAAAATCCAGAAATCACAATGTATGATTTTTTAATTCTTTATTTGTATGATACAGCTGCACCTGTCTATCAGCTAGAATTCTGACCCTGAAAGACCTTTTAGTCTGTCTTTAAAATGTCCACCTCCACTCCATTTATTATCCTAAATTAGATGCACCTGTTAGCTGCATAAAGACACCTGTCCACCCCATACAATCAGTAAGAATCCAACTACTAACATGGCCAAGACCAAAGAGCTTTCCGTAGACACTAGAGACAAAATTGTACACCTCCACAAGGCTGGAAAGGGCTACAGGGAAATGGCCAAGCAGCTTGGTGAAAAAGGTCCTCTGTTGGAGCAATCATTAGGAAATGGAAGAAGCTAAACATGACTGTCAATCTTCCTCGGACTGTGGCTCAATGCAAGATCCCACCTTGTGGGGTCTCAATGATCCTAAGAAAGGTGAGAAATCAGCCCAGAACTACACGGGAGGAGGTTACTGTTGGTAAAACATTAAGTCATGGTTAGAAATCATGCATGGCACAGAAGGTTCCCCTGCTTAAACCAGCACATGTCCAGGGCCGTCTTAAGTTTGCCAATGACCATTTGGATGATCCAGAGGAGTCATGGGAGAAAGTCAGGTGGTCAGATGAGACCAAAATAGAACCTTGAAGAAGAATGATGAGTACCATCCCAAGAACACCATCCCTACTGTGAAGCATGGGGGTGGTAGCATCATGCTTTGGGGGTGTTTTTCTGCACATGGGACAGGGCGACTGCACTGTATTAAGGAAAGGATGACCGGGGCCATGTATTGCGAGATTTTGGGGAACAACCTCCTTCCCTCAGTTAGAGCATTGAAGATGGGTCAAGGCTGGGTCTTCCAACATGACTATGACCCGAAGCACACAGCCAGGATAACCAAGGAGTGGCTCTGTAAGAAGCATATCAATGTTCTGGCATGGCCTAGCCAGTCTCCAGACCTAAACCCAATAGAGAATCTTTGGAGGGAGCTCAAACTCCGTGTTTCTCAGCGACAGGCCAGAAACCTGACTGATCTAGAGAAGATCTGTGTGGAGGAGTGGGCCAAAATCTTCCCTGCAGTGTGTGCAAACCTGGTGAAAAACTACAGGAAACATTTGATCTCTGTAATTGCAAACAAAGGCTACTGTTCCAAATATTAACATTGATTTTTTTCAGTTGTTCAAATACTTATTTGCAGCTGTATCATACAAATAAATAGTTAAAAAATCATAAATTGTGATTTCTAGATTTTTTTAGATTATGTCTCTCACAGTGGACATGCACCTACGATGACAATTTCAGACCCCTCCATGATTTCTAAGTGGGAGAACTTGCAAAATAGCAGGGTGTTCAAATACTTATTTTCCTCACTGAATATAATATAGATTGGTTGTTCTTTTTCTGCTTGCACTGTTTTTACAACAAAACTCAGCCCCATTTTTATTATTGAAGTGATCTTTTTTACTGTATGATGAGTAGATTAACCTAAACTTGAAAATTTGACGTGTTTCATAAAGCTTTTTTTCCATCACCATGATTTTATGATCATTGTGAATGCATTTTAAAGTATCGAATAAGAAATGAGTGATGGAAATGCCAAATTTCAAATAAAAATCCCTTCATTTGTAAAAAAGTTTGCAGAATAAATTCAGATGTAACAAACATTAAACCCACAGGACTGATCGTCTAGCTGTTTCCACTTAAGTTTTCTTTACCATATAGGGGCCCCACGTCGTCATAATGCCCTTGCTGCTAGTGCCTGAATAAAAAATGCTGCATTTCTTCTTCTTTGCATAAAATTTTGTTGGGCAATTAAAAGCTGCACTGCTAATAAATTAATAACTTACTAATACCACCGTCATTCGCTCTAAACAACTTGATGGAAACTCACCTGATTCGCATTTGTTTGTTTTCCTTTTTGCGACTTTTGAAAAGATTCGCTTCACGTTTAAAAGAAAACCCAGCCATACACACCAATAGCGCACGTTAATGCTTAAATGAGTTCATGTTTATGTCTTATGTATGCGCTTAAACTGACAAATACACCTTTGTCAAAGTATCACAGTAAGCAATTGGTTATGTCTTAAAGCCTAAAACAATGTAGACTATATATTTTATGTGAATGGGGTTTGGGCGAGAAAAAAACGTTAGTTAAATTTTTTTGCATTAACCACTGGACGAGTAATGATATATGGACCAGCCTCACCACTGAGATGAATTTTTCTTCTTTTAACGCTTGGGCAAAATTACCATTTCGGCAGTTGTTTCGAGTTCCCTTGTTATTCTTGGCAGTAATATTTTCTTGAGCTTTTTCTATCCACACCACATTGTGACATAGTCACCCACCCACAGCCTCCTCTAGCATCTCCTGTCTTACGCTCAAGCCTTTCCATCACCCTGTCAGACTCAAAGCCTGTTTCTTTTCAAACACACATTTTCCAAACACGTTCTCAAACTCCTGCTTTTCTCATCACTGTTTTATAAATCCTGTAAAACAATCTAGATAACCGAATGAGCAAATAGCAATTATTAATTTTATCCTTTCTTCACTTTGTCATATATATTTAAATATAATTTCCTCCCTGTCGCCTGTAATTAGGTCTGTGAAAATTGGTAAATTGTATTTGGCTTTGTTTAGCACATAGTGCAGTCGGGACCCCTTTTTAAAACACTTTGCCGTTTTGTATTTATCCTAATTTAATTCTAAAACTCAATACCTTTTAAGTCTAGCAGATAGCTTATCATTTAAATAGTGTGCGGTTGTTGAAAATTGCTTAAACCTATTTTCGTTGACCTGTTGCACCTGACATTTTGTTCAGTGTTTAAATGAAATGTATTGTGGATGGCACTGAATTAAATCCAATGCAGCCTTCCTCTCCTACGTCTATTTTTTTGAGTCTATGTTTTTATCTTCCGTTTATACAAACATATGCACTTATGCATCGTCATCTTCAAACTGCCACAAGCCATTGTTTTTGTTACCATGTAGACCTTTTTTGATTTTCTCTCCACTTCACTGGTTTTCCTTTTTGTCATTTATACGCACCATGTTCATCTGTCTCTGTTTTGTTTTGTTCTCCCCTCTCCCCTTTTCTTCCCATGGGTGCAGTAAACAGACGCAGCCTGAGCAGACAGCACAGTGCAGGTAGGGTATCTCTCTCTCTCTGAGTACAGCAGCTCTGTCTCTAATCAAAGCAAGGCTGCTTTTCCTCACCAATCCTCACCTTGGCTAATTATGGGAAACCGCAGAGCTTTTAAATTGCATCAACAAATAATCACACGCAAATGTCTTAATTGCTGTGGAGCTGTATATGAAATTACGTTGATTGTTGCGTGCTAATCTTATCAGCGCTGTCCTAATCGTCTCTGTTGGGGACGTGTTGATTGCTCGCTTTATTCAAATCCACACATGCAGATTCACAACTGATTTGCTGGGAATTTCGTAACGTTTCCCATAGGGCACCTATTGCCACGATGTTCAAAAAATTCTGATTGAAAGCTGTTCGAGTGACATTGAGGACCGCAAGTGCATTGCAGGGTGTTTTGGTAAGTTTCCATAAGACTCCTTTTGCCACAGTGTTGCATGCTCACCTGTGTGAAAAAATTCATATCGGAAGGTGCACTGGTAGCCTGACGTCGAGGACTGCAGTAAAACATGACGGATAGAAAAGTGGGAGATGTGAATATCCAGAGAAGGGGACGCCAGACAGTCATTTACATCTCAGATTTGTGGGGGATAGGGGTGAAATCGAGCAAGACTTCCATATACATATTTATGAAGCGAGCCACCAACGCTCTTACTGAAAATATGTCAATAAGCTGCAAATCACACCTATATTTATTTCTGCTATATGCAGCATGTAGTAGGAAGGTGCAGGAAGAAGTCAGAAAAAGGTGTTTTGCTTTTATAGTTTAGCATTTTCGTAATGTGTGGTTTTAGCTTTTTAGCCATAGATTTGCTTTTTTGTTTTTCATTTGGAGTGGGTGGTTTTAGCTTTTAGCCATAGTCTGAGTAGCCTTACTGTAATAGAATTATTGAGCTAATGTTGTATCTTGCTTTGTGTTGTGCATCAGAAATCTTTCGCCAGTAATGTTTTGGGGACGTATAAAGTGTCACTGGATGGAAACTGAATTAGTGCTGTTTTTAGGATTGTGAAGAAAATGGCAATTCATGTCCCCTCTCAGATTTTTTAGTCAAGTGGATATTAAATGCAGTTTGCACTGTTTTGTCGGAGAAAATGTGCCTTAAACATTTGCAGAAACATGAAGAGCTTACAGTAGATGCAAAAGTCGCTAAATGCCACCTTCGTCAAAATGAGATAATGAGTGCGTTTACATGCACAGTCTTACGCCGATTATGCTTAATAAACTGATAACACGTGGGGTCATGTAAACGCGTTAAACGGTTTTCTTTAATCGGGGAAAGCCCATAAACGGCGTAAGCAAAAACCGATCGGCACAGGTAGTTTTTTGCTCATTACGCCGATTTCGCGTGGCATGTAAACACCTTAACCGGCATTCTCACGGTTAAGTCCATGTGCGCATGTCTCCGCGTATGAAAGATAAACGTCACACGCGGAAGTAAGTGCAAAGTAATGCATAAAAGTCTCCGCTCGACTAAAGCAGTTGGCAGAGAAACTGTTAAAATAGAAGCTTATGTTACATTTACAGGTTCTGCAGACACGAGAAGAGATACAACAATATAGCTTAAGACAGATACAGTATGCCGTCGGCTTTTTGATCGACTATTATGTACTATAGATGGTGACGTCACTGCCTGCGAGAAAACTGATAATTCTCCAAGTCCCATGTAAACGCAGTTGTCTGCATAGCCGGTTTATTGATTTGCATGTAAACGCATGAAAACAGTTTTCTATAATAAGCAGATTTTTAATAGTTATCCGCTTATTCTGTGCATGTAAACGTACTCAATGATGTTGACCGAATGCTGTCAGCACAAATTATAAATTCATCAAATACTATAATCCCAGCCTCAGGGCTGTTCAGCACAAAACAGTTTTTTTTTTTTTAGCAAAGTATTCTAATGGTGCGTACACATCAGGCGTGGAAGAGGTGGCAAGCGCGAGTGATTTACATGTAAAGTCAATACAAAGACGCAAATAGGCATCCTGCGGCGAAGTACGCGGGAATGGCATGGCGCAGCGCGAATTGAGCAAACACATAATCCGCGGTACACGAGTTGAAAAATTTGGCGGATAATCGCGCCGCATTAACCAATCAGGACCTTGCTTTAGTAGTGACGTGATTACAGGAAGCTGAATTTCATGCGTGACTTTCACGGGCGAATGAAGCGAGTAAACACAAAATGTGTAAGCGTCCAACTACGCGTGAATAGCACGTTTTTGTCGCCTCATACGCGTCTGGTGTGAACGCACAGTGAGTTAGTTTACGGAAATAAGTTATTGGACTAACGGCGCATACGTCTAAGTACAAGAGTTTTTTTACCCAGTTAAAGGAGGTTTATTGAATATATTATTATATTGATCAACTTTTTTACCTACATTCAGAAAGGAGAAGAGTGACTGGAGACATTTGCAGATTTCTGCCTGTACTTAGAGGGTTTTGCGGTGTAAGACAGTCACTGTATTTGTTAATTTGTTAAATACCAATAAATTGACTAAAGTGACATTTGTGAAAATAAGGCATTTTAATAACTGACCAATAACCTTTTTATTGCCATTTAAGTGCCATTACTTAACCTAAATGTTAGAGCCTGATAAAAATTCTAATTTACAAGAAAACATGACAGACGCACATAGAGGGTTTTGCATGTAAGCTCTTCATAGATATGCATATCTAAATTTGGTCATTCCAGTCAAGATCAATATATCTTACCTGCTGACCAGTTCAGAAACTGTATTTGTCAGCATTTTAACCTGTGTTGACTTCGATGAACAAAGGCTGGAGCATTATTTCATTCCTACAATGAACAATTGCGTTTTTTAAATGCTTTTCCCCCCTTTAATTATGTCTTATCACCAAGGGCATCAAAAGTGAGCCAGGGCTGCCCCTTCAGACAAAAAATGGGAACACAACAACACCGCATTAGAGCCATGCAGGGCCAACTGTTCCATAAATTCAGGAAGTTGCCCATGAGTCCTGCTAGCTGGCAGTCTTTTATGGAGAGATGCCAAGATTTGGCCTCTATTGATCCACGACCTGTACCTCTCCTCCACAGGTAAAACGCCAAAGCACAAAAATTAGTGCTGCTTAAAGTATTTTACGAGCTTCAGACTTTTACGATACTCCCACTGTCAAAGCTCAAGGGCACATGTAATGGAATTGCGTTTATGATATCAAAAACTTGGCATTTGGTATTAAATATTGGGTTTGTGTAGTGTTCTAAAGGAAGGAAGAAGATGAGCAATCATCTCACAGTCAGGCAGTAATGTTGTACGGAGTTCCACAGATTTGCTCTACTAAAGATGACTGACAGGGTTTGTCAAGCCAAGCGATAGCATGACAAATATGACTGTGGCATTGATATAATAGCTGACTAACAGGGGGAAAGTGACTCGCAGTAATGCATTTAAATGAATATTTAAAAGAGTTTGGACATGATGAAGGCCTGTTTGTCTAGTCAGATCAAATATTATGTACTGTGTGTGGCTAATATGTATTGCAATTTAATATATATATATATATAGTAAATTTATTAGGAATTCTCTATTTATAAAGGTCCATATTCTCGTATCAACATGGTTCAGTTTTCCAATATTATGCTTAGTTGGTTTAACAGTTTTCAAAATAGATTCTTGGCTTACAGTATCTGCCTGTCAAATACTAATATTTCTGCATAACTTTCTGCAGGTTTTGTATATTCTAATACTAATACCGTCTCTTTTATATTTTCCTTTATTGGGCTAGCTATCCCATTAAGTTGTTATGACCCCATTGATAATTTTCTCATTTTACATCTATCTCACAAATGGACTTGTACTTCCCAAAGTTTAGACACACTTGACTGGCTTTATGCTTCTAAAGAACTTAAAAACCTTTCGATGGCTTTATTATTCCACATTTCGACATTTTAAAATAATAATAATAATATTGAATGAGTCTGTGTGCCCCAATGTCTGACCTCCTGTATCTTTTCAAACCTGTACCTTTTCACTAATAACTGCATGTTTCTCAACTCAAATTTGTATGAAATAAGGTGGATATTGTAATTATGACAAGTTAATGTACTTGTTGTTTATTTTGCTTGTTATCAGAAATAAATGACTCATAGGGCTGCTAAAACCATCTATAGAGTTGAAGCCCCTATATAATCATTCAAAATATGGGCTAAAAAGTAATTGATTTCATGTGGGTTGTTTTAATTGGAATCCATAACAATTCAGTCAAATGGTCAATGTGGAATGAGCTTTTTTCTCTGAATTTTTGTTGTGTGTCTACATACACAGCAGGGTCCTGCCGATGTATCGATGTATGGATTGTAGGGGCAGGAATCATTTGGACCCTCATGATTCGATTCAGAATCAATTCTCGACATGCTAATTGGCATATTTGTGACAACACTACGTCGCATTTGTGCTCGAAGTCAGAGTAGTGTTGGCACTATTGCTACTAGTCTCTGACCTGTCATGTACTGTATTTTAATGCAACTAAGTGCTTAATAAAGCCATTCTCATTTACATATATGTTCTGTTTCTGTTGTCAGACATTAAAACAAGTAAAAAAATTAAACGCGACTCATTAATTCTACATATTAGCCGGCAGTAACTTCCACAGACTGCTACATCGTCTTATCATCATCATTATACATCTGCGTTAAGGAGCAGTGGTTTTGGCAGTATTACTGTATATGCCATTTTGTCTAATGCAGCGCTCCTAGCACCTCCGTCTAGATAACAAACTATGTGCATATTTTACAGAAATCTATAACTGGTTTTGATCAGTTTAATAAAAAAGTTTTATTATTTAAGTCAGATGCGTTACAGTGAATTAACGGCACTTTTTCTCCCTAACGCTCACTGAACAGAGAAAAGGCAGAGGAAGACCATCCTAAAATGAATTTTGTTTACGTTGCAGTTTAGAATTAGTCAAACTGGGCTGGATGTTTTTTTCTCTACTGCTCGTTGCACTTTCTAAACTGTCCGTGTGTCCGCCTTTTGGTTGGAATAGCGTCACATTGTTATTTTGTAAACTAACTTTTAAAAATCGATTTGTGAATAAATTCAGAATCGTCAACGTCCACATCGAGATGCATCTAATAATCGACTTTTTCCCCAGCTCTATGGATTGTGTTATGATTTTATTTCAGTTGTGTTTCATTTGCGTTGGACTTGAGTCCTTTGTGTATTTACACTCACCTAAAGGATTATTAGGAACACCATACTAATACTGTGTTGGACCACCTTTTGCCTTTAGAACAGCCTTAATTCTACGTGTCATTGATTCAACAAGGTGCTGAAAGCATTCTTTAGAAATGTTGGCCCATATTGATAGGATAGCATCTTGCAGTTGATTGAGATTTGTGGGATGCACATCCAGGGCACGAAGCTCCCATTCCACCATATCCCAAAGATGCTCTGTTTGGTTGAGATCTGGTGACTGTGGGGGCCATTTTAGTACACATTTTAGAACTTACTGTCATGTTCAAGAAACCAATTTGAAGCAGATGCCTAAAATACCATTCTGACATTCAGTTTGGAGTTCAGGAGATTGTCTTGACCAGGACCACCCCCCTAAATGCATTGAAGCAACTGCCATGTGATTGGTTGATTACATAACTGCATTAATAAGATATTGAACAGGTGTTCCTAATAATCCTTTAGGTGAGTGTATATTCATTCAGAGTGGATTTTGGTTCATAGAAAATAATTGCACTAACCTCATACCACTGCCTTTTTAATAGACTTGCTCTGAATGCTGATCAGTTTAAATTTTGATGAAAATATTAGTGAAAAAATAGCCACACCCCTAATGCATATGACATCTTGCTTGTTTGGGTGAAGGGCAGACTGCTGAAAAATGAGTTTAACTTGCATAACTCATCATGTATGGAAATTTCTCACTGATGATCCCTTGTGAAACTATATGCATGCATACTCTTCTAGAACAAAAGAGTTATAGCTCATGGAGTTATTAGTCTCTGTCCTCATGCAATCCTTATGCAAAACTTTACTGCTGATTATTCATGAATTCAGCATTTTGTGTGCTGTTTTATCATTAGTTTTAAATTGCCAAGATCACTTTGTAAGTCCCATGTGTGCCACATTTATTTATTAGTGCGGTTATGGTCTAAATCACAGAGCCATTTGCTGCTGCTGCTGTTGTTGCTACTCCTTGTACATCTAACATCCTAAACCATATTAACTCTCTCTGAAGAAGACAAGCCCTTACACCAGCCACTCCATCTCTTGCAATCTTTTAAATCTTACCCATGTGTATTGTTTCCTAGAGATGTAGCATGTTGGTACTGGTTACCTGTCTCCACGTGGATCCTGCTAAAACCTCACACAGCCATCTGCAGCTTAACCATGCTGTGATATCTCAGACTGGTCTGCTCCAGTCTGGTCAAGCCCGGCCATCCTCCATGATCCTCTCACAGTTCTGTACACACAGAGAGAGAGGCGCAGTCCATCTGTATCGTAACACGTCTGTGTCCCATATGCATTTTGATTAGTATTAGGTTAGGATGAGGAACTGTACATTTACACGTTTGGTTTGAAGGATTATGGAGGCTGTGCTTGGCTCCCGCCTCCAACTGCAATCCAGTCCTGCCATATATAGAACATGACCTGCTGCTCGCTCCATACTGCTGTTAAAGCTTGCCAGTATCTTATGAGGCCAGTCATGTATGAAATACTGCTGATATGGCCACGCAGTTTTCTCTCCGTGCATCACAATTTAGTTATTTATTTGATATGTTTCTTCTTTTGTCAAGGTCTATCAAAATTTGACTGATTTGGGCTGTACGATCCATGATGGTGGATTTTGACAATTGTTACTGTAAATCACATTATGAAATGTTTGTTGTTGTGCCAAGATGTGGCTTTGTACTGCTTTAGCATGGATTTAAATGGGCTTTGTTTTAAACAGGTTTTGGGTATTGTTAGGCTTTTCTATGATGCCTCCGATTTGTTGTTTTCCTCAAAGGGGGTCAGGGAGGGTTTGGCTAGCAGGCAGCGTCCAGTTACAGCAGGCCATGTAGATGCTGCACCTACCTGTTTACCTCAGAAACATGTTTTGTTGTCGTCTTACGTGCTCTATAACTTAAAAAATGTTGCAACAAAGAAAGAAAACAGATTTTTTTCCTATAGTGGCTGCTATTTATAGTTAAGGAAATTAAGAATCCATTAGTTCAAATCAGAAATGTGGAACAAAGTTGTTGTGTGGTACTTATGTGACGATTAACTGACGATATTTTGAAGATAGTTTTTTATAATCATAATTGAAAACCACCGCAATCAGCACATTCATCAAAATGGAGATTTTAGGTTTGTTCATCTCTGAGAATAGGCTGGATTTAGAAATCAATTAGAGCTTTTTTATCCCTCTGACTGCATTGAGATGAGAGCAGAGAAAAGCTCTCGTATGCATGAGAGATATGAGAGAGGCTGGGGCAGGCCAGGACTCAAAGCCGACTGTGGCCGAGTTGTATTTTTCTGAGAGAAATCTGCATTAACTGACCTGTCTAAGGCATTGCAGTGTGCTTTTTCTGTAGAAGCCTGTAGCCCTCAGAGCACTTTGTACTAGATATAAAAATTCACAGCTGTGCGTAGCACCTTGAGCTTTTTCCGGCTGTTTTTGCGTGGCCTAGTTGTCTGCGAGTTGGGCTTGGAATATATGTGAAGTTATACTGGACACTCTAATGCATTTAAAGGTGTTCTGAAAAAAATTCAGTTTTCAACCTTAGTTCTTTTTTAATTTTGAAACATTTTATTTATTTTTTAATTTCATCTTAATATACATCATAGATATTTGAAGACTTTAGATGCAAAGCCATCTAATGCGTCTGACATGTTTTCTTAGAAATGAGAATTTTTGCTGTCAGGCTCTTATGTTTGGGTTCCATAATTTCACTTTGCCAAAACCTCTTATGCTGCATTTACACCAGCCGCGGTACAGGCGGCAAAAACGCGCTATTCGCACGTAGTTGGACGCTTGAACACTGTTCACTCGCTTCATTTGCGCGTGAAATTCTAGTCATTCGAGAAATTCACGCGGAAATGCGCGTCATGGGAGGGGTTCTGCGACTCCGCTGAGACTCCACCACTCCACTCGCTTCCTGTAATCACGTCACTACTACAGCAAGGTCCTGATTGGTTAACGCGGCGTGGAAATCCGCCGAAGTTCAGATTTGTCAACGCGCGCGTTTCCCGCGGCAGCATTTTTTCCGCGCTGAGCGCCGAGAGCTGGCTCACAGCTGAAGTATCAGAGCTACCAGAGCATTCGGCTGAAGAAAGCTGGCACTCAGCTGAAAAACAGCTGATATTCGGCGTCCTCCACGCGTTTTGCAGCCGCGTTTAAAAGTTTTGGTGTGCACAACCCCTAAAGGGGCCCGGTATACCTTTTTCTGCATCCGCCTCACCCGCGCCTACGCAGCTTTCAAAGTGAGCTCACATGGGTTTCACTGCGGCTACATGTGGATGGCCGTATTCGACACATACTCAATACAAATGATTTCTTATTCAAATGATTACTCTACCAGGCAGCACTGATTTGCGACATTTACAGTACATTAAAAATGTAGGATAGATGAAGAAAAGTAGCGGATTCACCATTTCAAACAAAGTTTAGAACAAACAACAAAAAAACAAAGAACAGGAATCAAACATTATGGTGACGAAATTCTCCACAGCTTTCTGTTCTTGGAAAAAGTTAAAATAAAAGAAGAAAAGACAATGGTGTGTGTGCAAATGCTGTCTATTGCCTTTGTGTTATTTTTAGTGGAGTGTCCGCTCTTAATATTTTCATGCACTGTTTTAAGCGGAGTGTCCGCACAGCCTCAAATTTTGGGCAGCACGCAGACAACTGCGGACCCTCCTGATGAAGGAAATGACATCATGCGGATGGCGTGCGTACGCAGACAGCCCTAGTATACCTTCGCTTAAGTGCATGCAAACTTTTTGGACAAGGACCACTTCCTTGGACAAAACATAGTAAACATTTGCAAAATCAGGAGTGATGCAATAGAAATGATGAATTCAAAATGTAAAAATAAAGACACTAAACCACACATTAGCGGGAGCGATAGCTGCAACATTCAGTTTCTATTCAGGTCCAAGTACTCATAAGGGACACAAGTTTGAATGTGATCAATGGTCATTTCATATTCGTCTTCTTTGCCCTTTGATGACTTTGCTGAAACCAAGATTCTATCAACAAACTGGTATTTCTGAGTGAGGCTGAAACTAAGCAGATTTGAAGCGAAAGTATTTAATAAACATATAATACATGCCGAGAGCATTTGTTAATATCATTCTAAAATCTTTGATGAAGCATTTCATTTTTTATCTAACTGTCAATTTAATTAACAAAATTACTTGGAAAGTACCCCAATTATTTCATCCATAAACAAATTTATGTAGCCAGCTAGATTAAATGAGCAGAATACACAGCAATGTCATATGCACCTGATATATAATACATGAATTTTTAATTTGGAAAACATAGAACAAAAACAAATAGAAAAGTCAATGTTAGAAACTAATTTTAATGATTTTATTTAATATTCTTTTTTATTTCATTTTCTGCTAAATGTAAACAGGAATGTTGAATAAAAGAGCAACTTGGCCAAAAGTTGTATTGATTGGAAATTAAATTAGCTTATAAATGTTTTGTTTAGTTTAGTTTAGTTCCTATCCAAAGCTTCAGAATTTCTGTTTATATCTGTAATTAGAGCTTTTCTGAAAACACCCATTATAGTGTATCTAATAAAGTTGTTGAATGTTATATCATTGAAAAAGCAATTGAAGTATTTTGGGCTTAAATCACATTAAACAAAAACTTCATCTCTGCCCCATCACTGCAGTCATGTTTGATTCGTAATAAGAAACGAATCAATATGTGTGCAGAATATTAGATTCATGAGCGTAATTTAACCACATGTTCCTGGTAGATAAGCCAATGTGTTGGTTTACCAGAAAACAAATAGATTAGATTTGTACCATCCTAGAGCATGTTTAATCACCTTACGCAAGAAGTCATTTTTCAACACTCATTGTAACGTATACATTATGCGTTTCCGCACAGTCCCGTTCTCCGGTCTGTTTTCTTCCGAGTCGCTAGATATTCCTCTAATGATGTTTTAAGTAAAAAAACAATCTTAAGGTCGTGATGGCTTTGCTTATTAAGTTCACATTACTGTCGCACGAAGAAGGCAAATGAACATGTGTGAGGTTTTATTACTTCAGTATTTTACTCAGTGTCCTCAAGCACATCATTAGGACGATATATCACTGCAGAGCACTGTTTGTTGAAGTAGACCTGCTGAGAGAAGTTGATGATGATGTTTACCACAGAATTCCTCTGCTGCTTAATGCATAGAAACGACTGAACGTTTTCACCGTGTAGAAGTGCTGCGGTAATCTCTGAAAGGGAGAAAAATAAAGACAATCATTTCTCCTTTAATGCATGTTATTTAATCAACTTTATGAATTTCCATTACAGAAAAAAGCCTTAGTTTTGAAGGGTGCAGTGTCATTTTATAGTTATATGCAGATCCCCTTGCGTCGTCATACCCCCACTCAGCATTGCTAATTGATGCTGCATCTTGCTGACTGTTACCTGGATGTATGTATGTATGTGTGTGCTAGCATGTGTCCAGGCCTGGCCTGGCTCTGTGCCCAAGTAATGAGACTGCAAATCCATCACTATTCTGCAGCCACGGCCAGCCAAGGGACCGAATCTGCACCTCCCCGCCCCTCCCGCCTAACCAGTGGACAGATTCAGGACACCTCGGGTACATTAGTCATAGCAAAGTAGGGCAGGTGCAATGCGAGCGCTCGGCTCCCTCTCCCAGATCTACTATCAGAGTCTCAGGGTGAAGTGTGATTCACTTAGATGCCACAAGGGCCACTTCTGCGTGAGCCGGGGTCTTTCCTGCTCCATGCCAAATGTACAGGGACCCCAGCCGATAAGCATTGGGGGTCCTTGTGCTACAGGATGTGAATGCTTCATGTCTCAGATTGTGA
Source organism: Paramisgurnus dabryanus (assembly GCF_030506205.2). Lineage (NCBI taxonomy): Eukaryota > Metazoa > Chordata > Actinopteri > Cypriniformes > Cobitidae > Paramisgurnus > Paramisgurnus dabryanus. The sequence goes on from NC_133347.1 coordinate 17,114,830, forward strand.
GGGCCGCAACCCTGCGCATCTCATATAACAATTTACTGCAGCATTAATGAAAAGAGCTAAAGCATAAATATTAATGAACAATTTCTTTGCAATCTGCAAATGCAGAACTGCCCCGAGGTGCACAGTCGATATGTTTTGCCGACAAACGTGAAAAATTAATATGCAAATCAGGAAAATCTGATAAGAATAAATTGTCTTTGTTTTTATGTGGTGTGTTTTGCAATGAGGCAAGGCGCTCATACATTTTAATATTAAGAGCACTGAAGTCAAATTCAGTCTTGTGAGTCACCAGGCAATTAATAAATCAAAAAGCAATGGTACATGATATGTAACCGTTTTGTTTAGTATGGGTTTTCGCTGAACCTTTACATGAAATTTAGATATGATGACGTGCCCACTGTTGCAGAAAGCAGTGATAATTATTAAGTAATCGGATCATGACTGAAATCGATTAAATTATAAAAATCCCTAAAAATGAAAACTTGATTGAGACATGTATCCAATTATCTCTTGACTTGGACTCCAAATTAAAAACAAAAGACTTGTTTTCTATGTGACAAAAAGTGTTAAGATAAGAAGCAGTCTATTGTGTCTTGTCTGCCGTTTATTTTCCTGTGAAAGTGAGAGGTGATTTGTTTCTGGATTCTATACTGAGCAGCACTGTGGTACACGGGGCAACAACTGGTTTATTGTCCTATAAGGTTTTAACAACATTGACCGGACATTGAGTTACCACTCAACAACCAAAGTGTACAGCATCCCCTTTTAATCTTCTAGTTCCTCTGTAGAAATTTAAAGCCATGAAGCATAATGATTTAATAATGTTAAATCATACAGTTGTGTTTCCCATAGTTTAGCAGGAGGAAGACCTATTCCTGGTTATCTTATTTACCCATTTACTAATAAGAAATTTCTGATTTACAGAAAGAAGAAAAACTTGACTCTAAAAATAATGCTGGGTTATTTTAACCAAGTGTTGTGTTTAAAAGGGACAAACCTAGCTGTTGGGTTAATTAACCCAGAAAATTTGACCCAACAATAGGTTAAAACAACCCAGCATTTTGGTTTGAAACAACCCAATGGGTTAGGTTCGTATCTATTTGACCCTGCATTTTTGGTGTTGTTTAAAGTTGTGCAGCTTGTTTTTGCATGAACATCTTAATAATAAATAATCTATTAATTTTGAAAGTGCATAATATTGGACCTTAAATCTTGAAGTAAGAACCTCTTATTTAATCTTTTAGACAGGTTCGACTTCAAGAACAAGCCCAAAGTAATAATCTATGGCTTAGAGGTTACTCTTTCATTGCTCTGGAGATTTAATGCTGATCTTAGATGTTTCTTCTAAAACTGTGTAGGAGGATAAAATATGATAAAAAATAGACTGGTAAAATACTATTTTATCATTAAAGTCTGATAACGTCGTATGCATTACGTATAATGCGTATAATGTTTGTGCATACCAAAATGGCGGTGCTGTGTGGGTTCACAATTGTGACGTCATGCACAAAATAAAAGTCATTTATATAGATCAGTGGGTGCTTCACAATGCCTAACAGGGTTCCGCAAATCTTACCCTGGAGAGCCGAGAACTGCAGAGTTTAGCTCCAACCCTGATCAAACACACCTGGGCAAGCTAATCAAGGTCTTCATGATCACTAGAAAATCACAGGTGGGTAAGTTTGATTAGGGTTGGACCTAAATTCTGTAGTGCTCCGGCCCTCCAGGGTAAGATTTGGGGAACCCTGCCATAGAGGAACCATTTTGGAATTTGGAAATTGCAGCTGGGTTGACGGTAATTTACTGTAGATTTACATTTATGTTATTTACTGGCAAGAGTTTGTTCAAAGTTAAATGAACATTTACAAGTCTTTGTCTTTACAGAGTAAAACTAAAAAAACAGCATCAAGCAAAACATTCTGGAAAACAAAATCTGAAGCAAAAACAGAAAAAGGTTGATTATGATTTCTGGTTCCCAGAATGCTTTGCATGAGGCTGTTATTGTATAGTTTTATTCTGTAAAGATAAAGACTTGTTAATATTTAAAATTTATTTTACTTTGAACAAACTCTTGCTAGTAAATAACATAAACGTAAATCTAAGGTAAATTTCCGGCAACCCAGCTGCAATAACATTGTAATTTCTACGGATTTTTTTTACAGTGTACACTGTAAACCCGGATAAGTTCTACTAACTCAAAAAATTTTGAGGCAACTGATTGCCTCTATTTTTGTAAGTTTGCTTACTTAAATATTATTAGTAAGCTTATAGCTAGTTATTTTGAGTAACTGTAAATTATAAATAAATATCCTTTAACTCAAAATACATATGTAGTGCTTTGTTCATCTTTGCTTTACTTCAAGTCAAAAGTTTTGAGTACCGACAACTTCAATTATTCATATATAAAAATTAAACTTAGTTTAAGTGTTATATAAATTAAATTATATAATTTATGTAACTTAAACTCTAGTAGTAATGCTAGTTAAATATTTTGTGGCAACTGATTGCTTTGTTTTTTTGTAGTTTCCTTTACTCAAATATCTACATTTTACAACTTAACAGAACACTGTAAAACCTGACAAGTTCAGAGTACTCAAAATATTTAAGTAAACTAACTACCATTAAATTTGTTCACAAATCACATAAACATATCATGTGACTCATGAAAATTTGATACCAGTGAAAGTGTGTTGAGACTGAGCTCAGTGCTGACTTTCACATAGGTATTGTTTACAGGGGCGGCGTTTGCGTATGGCAGGGTATGGCAGTTGCCATACCCTAGCAGTCAGACAAAGCACCAGAAATCAACAGGCTATAATGAAGCTCATTAAAAATAATATTAAATATTTTCAGTAGAACATATCTAAACATTGGTACATCACTAATATGGATAATTTACGCGTGTGCTCGACTTCATGCTATAATACAGGAACCGACTTGTGGATGACATCAACGTGCCGCGAGAGCGGTTTGAAAGCAAACTCTTCCCATGATTTCTCACCCTCGCGGTACTTTGATGTCATCAGCCTGTCATTATTGCAGCGCAGCTTGAATTGTGCAGGAGGTTTCATGATGACCGCTGTTGTTATAATCTTTATTTTCGCAAGTAAATTTATTTTCGTTTTTTGTTTTAACATTCAAACAGACTCACGGTTCTCCCCCACACTCGCGCAATGCATATTGCATACATTATTCCAGACGTAATATGATTTGTTCTCTGTGGATAAATAAACATGTTCTTACACTGGGAAATTGTAGCCCAGTCGAAGTGTATTAATTATTTGCGCGCGTTTTTGAATATGGCGACTTGTGGAATAAAAACTGCACGACGACAAAAGGTAAGACTTGTTTTTGCATTTAGCCCTGTTTTACTAAGAGTTTTATTTAGTGTTTTAGTCTTTGGTTAGCTGGCTGGGTTAACTACGTGTGCTCTATCACATCATTAAAAGTCTTTATTGTGTTTTTATAAGTGTTTATTGGCGGCTGTCATGACAAGATTTGTGAAGGGATGTTACAGTATGTTTTGATATTATCTTGTTTAAGTTTATCTGTTGCTGGAGTTGCACTTAGTTAATGACAACATTTGAAAAGCATTTTAAACAACCATGATTTCTATTTTTGTTTTTCATTTGTATTGCAAATACTTCCGTATTGTTGTCAGTAAGTGTACATCCGTGCAATTATAATATGATTTTATACAGGTTGGTGGAGTATGTACACATATGGATATAATGGTTTCATAGATTCGTTATTTAAATGGCCTTCTTGTACGAAGAATTTTTGCCATACCCTAGGTTTTCTTGAAACGCCGCCACTGATTGTTTATATGATAAAGCAACACATTATTGACCTAAAGCCTAAGCACAGGCACTACACTTCTGAACAATGGTAAGCACAAAACTAAAAAAATAGCAAACTTTTCTAAATCACCAACATAAATAAATGTTTAACACTACTGAGTCTTTTTGTTTACTAAAAACCACATAAAATATCACTTAATTTCAAAAAATGCTCTCGTTTTGCGGGCTTATGCAAAGCATGCTGGGAACTGAACCTTCTCAACCAATGGTGTTGATTTAACTTTAAAATTAAGTAAATTTGCAGTGACAGACTCTTTCTTAGCTTACCTGGCAAATTGAACTCATCACAATCAGCAAAATTTTGTAATTATTTGCATTCAAGAGCAAATTCATCCATTTAAAACACGTCTAAGGTGCCCTTTCAATGATGACGTCACTTTTTGGTAAAAACCGCCACTAGAGGGCTTTTGACTTAAAATATTTAATTATGGTTGAATCTACTTTTCAAGTTCCCTAAACTATTTACCTTTGGTGTAGTTGTAAAAACTCAAAAAACTATTTACTGCTAACTTAAATCTATGATAGATGTTGAATGAACTCAAAAATAATAGTTAGATAAACATTTTGGCACATTTTGAGTACCAGGTACTTTTTATTATAAGTTAGTTCTACTGTTTGGTTTTACAGTGTATCATGTAGCTGTCAATCAATGAAAACAACACTGAAAAAAATTGTTTCATTAAATTTAATCAATTTGTTAAGGTAAGTGGTTGCGATCAATTTATTTAAGCCACATTTAAACAAAAAATATTAGTAAAGTAAAATAAAATGTAAAACTTTTGTTTAAATGTAGCTTAAAATAAAAAAATTTCAGTGAATGTGCAAAGAAGTTAAACCAAAAAGTTCATGATTAATAAAGTTATTGGCTTTAAAAGTAGGGAGTCGACTCTGAATCACTAAAACAAGTCATCAAATGTATTGAATCTCTTGCCTGTCTTTATCTGGGGTAAGATTAAATTTATATTTTGAGGAAATTACTTTTTTACCTTTGCGTTATGATGAAAATTAAAATATTTGTATCACTCAAATAAAACTTAATTTTGAAGAAACTATGATAGAAAATGAACATATAGATTATTAATGAATTTTATGTTTTTACCTCTAACGGGAATAGCTGCATGATGAAGTGAAACTAAAGGGTTAATAAACACAAACCAATGCAGATGTTGTAGAACGTCTGGCAAACGATGATAGATAGTGCAAAAATTGTAAAAACTGATTATTTCCCACTCTTAATTACATTATCTTAAAGGAGTGTAACTACCGTAGCATGTAAATAATGCACATAAATAAAGTGAGCAAGAGCGCTCAACAATTATTTCGAATCAACAGGCACGTGAAACCCTAGCAGGTTACTCAAACAACAAAATCACCAGCTAAGTTACTTTAAATTTGCGAGAATTATAGATTAACAATAACAGGCTTAAATAAACCCAAAACATACTTAAAGGGACACAAGGCAGCATTTTTATGTTAATAAATCATCTTCGTAAGTCGGTATATGGTTAAATGACTCATTACATGACAAATGAAGACTCTCTCGCCCGCCCCTACCGTCTGTAGGAAGAATACCCCACTTGCAAGTTCGCTGTATCCGACCCGGTGTCCTTCAGTCTCGTATAGTCTTAGATATAGAACGCATTTACTCCCAGACACTAGGGGGAGCTAGTAGAGAAATAATACTCAGACTTGCCTTGTGTGCCTTTAACAGTTCTCACGGACACGTGTTTTATCAACTGGTTATCCGCCAGACAGTGACGGTCCGGACCACGTCTTTCTCTTTTCGGCCATGTGGTGAGCATGCCCACTCGCGGTGTAAAGAGCGTCCGCACTATTGTTCGAGATGCACTTGACAGCCTTTTTTGCAGCGATTTTTTTTTTAACGACCTAGTTAAGACAGGAGGGTTTTCCAGCTTAGGCGGGCTGACTGAACTGAAAAGTGCTGCGGGAAACCCTGCATTTAAACCAGTTTTTCAGGACTTATAAACAGTGATGGGACCCTTAAAATTAGCATGTTACTGGCTCTAAATTTAAAGGTACCTTTATTTTTAATTGTGCAAATGCCGGTAAATTTCTCTTATTTCTATAATATTTACTTTTGACTTGATAAACTGAGCTCAGTTTGTGACATTGTTGAGATCTCTTCTTAAACTCTAATAGAGACTTTTTTTAAATGGCTTGGTCTTGGTTTTTCTCATGCCCCTTAACCCCAATAGATAAGGTCTGTTGGAAAACTAAATGCAGCTCTTTTAACTCATTTTCTTTAGTAATGTTTAAATTTGCCATCAGCTTAAGTAACACTTTCTCATTCTCATCTGCCCGTCCAATAGAAAAGACAGAATAAAAATAAATGAAGTGTTGAATTATGGTTTAAATTTTTCATGCTGGTTGATTATCTAATGGCTCTGTAAGATAACAACTAAATGTGTATCACATCATCTGACATTTTCCCTGGGTTTCCCCACTTTATGGGTATGCATGTCATATTACTTAGTCTTAATGTACTTTTTTGTTTCCCAGCTCAAAATGCCGAGACCAATATACATTAGCCATTTGTGGGCTGATTTTAAAAGAGTAAACACTGTGTTTTGTCTGATTATACCAACCACCATGATACAACATCATTGGCTGTGGTACATCAAATAAAATCCTAGTACACCGCGTATCTGAGATGTGTTTACTTTTAAGAGCTCAATCTCATTAACATAATTACAGTATTTTGTTTACATGAGCTACAGCATTTCATAAATTGCATTATAAATATGCAGGTGCATGTAATGTGGCTCAACCAGTAGTGTCAGGAAAGGTCAAGGACCACTCCAGCTTTCTCTCTCTCTTTCTCCAGTTCTTCTGTCCTCGTTTTTGTTCTCTCCAGACCCTCTCTATGTGTCAGTAGGAACAATAGAGGTAATTAATAAGGGCCGTGTGTTGAGCTAGACTGACGTTTGTATGAGGAGCCGTCGGCAGGGCCCTGACTGTAGAGCCCTCAAGGTGAGTAAGACATGAGACAGAAGTCCACAGGGCCAAATGTTCACTTTGCTCACATGACAACAAGTGACATTTGACAGCCCTGCTCAAAAGATGCCATGAAGGACAGAGCGCTCTTTATTCTTTACTTTGCTGCCAACCTCTAGTCCAGTCAAGTCTCTCTTCTTTTCTCCTCTTTTTATCTCCCCTCTCCTCTGTGTTCATTATTTTAATTTGCCTAAATTTGCTAAAACTCATTTTATACCATAAATGATGGATAAGTCCTATTTCACAAAGTACATACAAATGTGAACATGTGAAGTGAAGCAGGGGATGTGTTGAGCTGGCACACTGACAGATAAGTAATGGATCAGAGATTTACAAGATTTTACAAGATTTTTTTTCATGCAAATTACCTCTTAAAGGGATAGTTCACTTTCAAATGAAAATTCTGTCATCATTTACTCATTCTAATGTTGTTCTAAACCTGTATGAATTTCTTTTTTCTTATGAACACAAAAGAAGATATTTTGAGAAATGATGGTAAACACACAGCAGATAGTGACTATAGACCAGGGGTTTCAAATCTGTCCTGGATGACCACTAGTACTGCACATTTTGCATGTTTCCCATTTGTGACACACCTCATTCAGGTCTTGAAGTCTCTTCTAATGAGCTGAAGATTTAAATCAGGTGTGTCTAATGAGGGAGACATGCAAATTGTGCAGTACTAGTGGTCCTCCAGGACAGGTTTGAAAACCCCCTGCTATTGACTTCCATAGTAGGAGTAAAAATATGATGGAATTTAATGTTTACCATCAACTGTGTGCTTACCAATATTTATCAAAATATTTCCTTCATCATTTATCACAATACTTCCAAAATATTTTTTCCTACTATGGAGGTCAGTGGTCACTATCTGCTATGTGTTTATAATTTCTCATCTTTTGTGTTTATCAGAAAAAGACATTCATACAGGGTTAGAACAACATGAGGATGAGTAAATGATGACAGAATTTCAACTTTAAGTGAATTATCCCTTTAATGAATAGAGAGATGGAACAAGGACCCCCAGTTCATGTATCAAATTAACTCTTTCACCGCCAGCGTTTAAAAAAAAAGTTGCCTGCGTTTTTCATGATTTTCACCAAAGTTTAATGCCTTCCAGAAAATTTTCTTTTAATATAGAAACATACAATATACCAAATGAAAGAATAGTCCCTCTGCTTTCAAAAAAAAAAAAAACAGTTTCATCCTACCTTCAGTGGTTCTTTTGTAATCAGCTTTTGATTTTGGGTAGGTTTCTGCAAAAACACCACATTTTGAGAAAAAAAGCAGAGATAATTCCATTTTTGTGACTGACTTTTCATAGAGATCCCATTCAGAGCGATCTTTAAAACAGACACGGACATGCAGCCGCTTGCCATAGGGCAATACTTCCGGGTTTAAAAAGTTGCGGATAATAGCGGTATTGCGGAAAGACGGAAAATCTCGTCATTGGCAGGGAAGCGTTTTCTCTTGATTGACGAGATATCTCGTCAATGGCGGCGAAAGAGTTAAGACCGGATTTACATACTTTCTTCTGATTTTTATGTTACCAAGATATCAAAGTAATATTTTTTGTTAAACTAAGTCACATACTGTTAACGTACTACTTAGGATTTTAAATAAACCGAAAAGATTAACATGGAATTCGTCTTTGCATTAGTTTAAATGTGCATTATTAGCCTCATAGTGCGTTTTTGTATGATGCCTAATTAAATTTTTCCATAAATATTTTGAAAAATTGGTGAACCTCTGGTAATTCCATTGTGGAGCCCCAAGGGGGCCCCCGAACCCCCGTTTAAGACCACTGCTATAAATTAATAAATGGTATAAATCGTTATTTTTACATTGATAATTATTACAGACTTTATTGTCATAAAATCTGATTTACATGAGGGGAGGGCGTTTCATCCAGATGAAATCCAAATCTCAGAGTATAGCTTTAATCTATTTAAATAATCTGGAATAGGTCAGATTTACTCGATAGAAACCGTATATAATCCCTATTCTATATACTATTCAGGGCTTGACATTAACAGTTTTACTCACCAGCCAAAGTGGCTAGTTGTTTTCCAAAGTTACTAGCCACTCGGCATTTTCACTGGCCGCAATTTTGTTACTGGTAAAATAAATTTTATGATTAAACTTGACTTTGGCATCCTAAAATGACTTTAATTTGGGTAATTTTACTCGATTTAGCTAAATTAGTTGCAGACTGATTTTCAAATGCAGACTGACCACCCAAATTAAGACTACATTTATTAGCTGGTATATATCAGTATAGATCAGATCATATATATTTAGGTGAATTAAAAACATGCTAGTAAGGCATCAATAGATTAACTTCTAATGAATATATTAAAAGTGGAGCAGGGGTGTAGAAGGTTAACTAAAAAGATAACCACAAAAACCCTAAACACTTTAAATATTTAATAACAACAGCAGTAAATTTTATAAGCTTGATCGTGGTTTCTGTTCAAATGTATTTAAGACTTTTAATGGCAAATGTCAAGAGGGCATTATTGTTGCACAAAGTAGCCTACATTAAAATGATGCACGCACTTTAAATCTCTTCAATCACTTCCATTCAATTGTTTTATTTTTCCCGAAGTGTGCGTGTATGAGCTCAGACAGACTGCGTCCCGTGCATTCGCAAAACCACCAGCTCTCGCGCTCTCTCTGGTAAAAAGGTGGCGTTTTGGTCCACAATGCGAGCCTCCGTCGATCGCGCTTCTCAACAAACAGTCTCAGTATGTTTCGCTGGGTACAGGGAGTGTTCATTAAGTTGTAGTTTCCCAGTGTCACATTGCGCATTGTTTATAATTTCGCATAACTTTTAGAAAACTACAATAAAAAATATATTCAACCAGCCAAAGTGGCTAGTGGGATTGGCTGTCTTACCTGCCACAGCCAAAATCTACCCACATTTGGTGGGTTGGCGGGTGTTAATGTCAAGCCCTGATACTATTCCTACAGTGTACTGATCATTTTAAAGATAGTTTTTTAAATACATTTTTAAATAATGAAGAAATTCGCACCTTAGGTGACTTGTATTTTAGTGGGAGCTTTTTCAGTGTATTTTATTGTGTTTTGGCAATATGTGTCGTTTTAAATTCTAATCTGGTTCCAGGTACACTTTTGCATGCAGTGTGAATACTCTGTAAATAAACCTGTTAACATAGGTGTGAACATATTATTTTCGCCGAGAGAAATTTTAGAAACTTGGGAAAATATTTTTAATGTACCGTGGCAGGTTGTTCCACCTGGATGGAGCTCACGAGGTTAGGGTTAGGTTGAACTTCCTTCATTTCAAGATGTCCCCGGGAAGAGTAAACCATACAAGAGAGGCTGATTTTAGGGTGTTTTTTAAAGATGCATTTTCGTCCAGGTTGATGGCCTAAAGTAAAAATAGTGAGGGAACACATGTGTGTTTCTGACACAGATGTACAATGAACTGGTGTAAGAAATGAGATGCTGTGAAGTTGGCAAGCCCTCCAGCAGTCCGTGTACCACTGATAAGAGATAAAGGCCTCAGGGAAACGCAGTGGGTCAGACAACATTGACGTTTCACACAGGTGTTTTAGTGGGGAAGCACAAGGTCGCAGTGCACTAATGCATACCTTTTATTCAATCTTGTATCCAAACAAAAAACTCTTACAAGTAATAATGCATACATGCGTATGCAGCTGAGAACATATATAAAAAATGTAATAATTCAAACCATATGTACTTTATTTAAATATTATAAATAATTAAAGAAAGATGTTAAAAATGATATTGTCTAATTTTCAAGCTTTGCATGTAGCCAGGCAATGAACAGACTGAAACACTCTCTCTGTGTGCATTGAGTGATATGTGAAATGAAATGGTGTATCACACCTACATAGTAGTATATACTAGCCGGTCAAATTAGAAGACCAGTTAGTCATGCCATTCACATGTGTTGAGTTTTTAATCTTACTGTGGCTTAGTGTGTGATCATCTAATTGTTTTCTCGGCCACGGTCCAGATGTTGACATTCACATGAACTAAGGCCGTTGATCTGGTAGGACTTCCACGTTTCGTTGCAGGTGACTCATTTAGCTTGAGGATGTGTCCTCATATACTTTCACACCTGACATTAAAGTCCAGGACCGAACCGCAAAGAACAGGTCATCACATCGATTTTCCCTCAAGCCCTCAGCCAGACTCGGCATTAGCAGCCATGAGAGGAATGACGGCTCACCTCTCTGCAGAGTGACACCAGAGCAAATGGATGCCAGCGGATGAGATGCACAAAACAACACGGCCTGAGGGCTCTCAGACCTTTGGCTCCATGAATCATGTTCTACCTCCACTTCGCCGTTGCGGTCCAGATGGAGCGAAAATTATGCATGGTGCCAGGTTGCTTATGGGACGGTCGGCTCAGAGAACCATACCGAAGCGTGTTATTTTTGTCTGCGGCGCTTGAGATCTCTGCCCGTTTTCTGCATGGAGAGCTTCTCCGAGTAGATGACAATGCACAGACACACCAGCTGGAGTGTGAGAGCTATAAGCTTTCCTTCATTGCTTTGCGCATTTCATCATATTGATTCAAATAACAATTCAATGACGGGTAATGATGCACACCAACACATGTTTGTTGCGTGCTTTTCGTCCCTCGCAACACACACTCACAAATACTCTTGCGGTTTCTTCACAAAGTTGGCGGTCCTGAAGCTTTAAATTGACATCCAGCCAGATGCACAAATGTCATCGGCTTCTGAGCACATCTGCCAGCTTATCTGATAGAAACACAATTTACTTCTTTCTTTACCCTTCATCTTAAAACTTGCTCGCTCAGATTTTTTTCTCATTATGCATTTCCCATTATTGTTTATCCCGGGCCCGTGCTGTCAGAAAACAAGATGAGAACTATAAAGAATCTTATCTTCCCTAAAGCTGACAGCTGTTGGAGGGGCTTGATGGGGGGAAGCCTTTGAAGTACGCTCGGTTGCACCAAACATCAAATCCAGCTTCCATCATCCCACATCATCTAGGAACCAGGATCGTGTCTTTCGAATGAAACTTGACGATCCCCACCCGGCGCAGCCTTTCTTCACTTTCTCATTTTCTGTCACTTTTTACTTTTTCCCTTATGACTCAGTTTTGTTTTTATATTTGAAAGGTTTTTCAGACCTCAAATATTGATCACTCTTTCTCTATCGATCTATAATGTGCAATCTCTTTTTGTAGCTGACATTTCTTGCTCAGTTTCTTATGCATTGGAGCGGTGCTCATATGATACTGCAAGGCTAGGTGCTAAGATGGGGGTCAGAGTAAATACTAAACTTAATTTTTTAAGAATGTAGAGCATTTCTTCGTAATTGAAAGGGTTTGTATAAACAAAAACTGTCATTAAACAGAGGATTCAAAGTTTAAAATCCAGGTCACTCAGAAATGCAACGCCTCATGGATTGTTTTGTGTAGTATCTGAAGTCCACTTTTAAAGGACACCTATTATGCCCATTTTTACAAGATGCAATGTAATATAAGTCTCAGGTGTGCCTAGAATGTGTCTGTGAGGTTTCAGCTCAAAAAACCCTGCATGTCCTAAATGCCCCTATTTGGGTGGCACCAAAAAGCTCTATTTTTGTACCTTTAAATGCAAATGAGCTACTGCCCATCACTCAGTGAGTGCTTTCGGTTAAAAATAAATCTTGACATTGTATTTTGCCTTGTTTATATTCTGCATGTCTGACGCTGTATCTGTGTACTTCTGACCATCGAACTGACAATAAAAAAATATAGATCTGAGCCAACAGTATCTCACTATTGAGATATTTTGGAACGCGTACAACTGAGGGTGGAAACTGTGGTAACGCAGGACTGTCAGTCAGTGGCTGTGGGCGGGGCTTTATCAGTCTGACGTCACACTAAGAAAGAGAAAGAAAAGGCATGTCTAATGACAATCTCTGGTTAAATGGCTATGGTTGTGTTCAAATGCTACCAACACACATTTATGTCCCAGCACCCTGTAAAAGTGGATTTTCCAAAATAGGTGCCCTTTAAAGAATCTAAATGGGCACTACTGTAGTTTACCAGATGGTCAGTTGTCTGGCAAATTTCACCACAGTCATATGCAGCACAAGCTGCAGCTCTCCACTTATGGGATAAAAACACTTTCTTGTGTAGTAAATGTGTTTGTCATGAGCTAGTCATGCTGGGTTAGCAACAGATCTCAGTGTACCGTAATGTATTATATCTAATAATCATAAAGACTATGGAAATATTTTGGGTGGTTTGTAACTTAAGTCTAACTTATTTACTTTTATAGCTTTAATTTCTGAATGGTACATAACTTACAACCAAGAAATATTTATTTCATTTGTATTATTATTTTCTCTAAGTCTGGTATGGGTATTCAACTACGGATATTGACCTGTCAAAACCCAGTGTTCACAGCTATATTGTGAAAAGATGTGGTAGAAATCTCTCTCTCAAAAGCATTTGTAGCTGGGCTGCATACAGATACAGTAGTGTGAATAAAAGTAAAAAATAAAACAAAGTATATAGTGCAAATTAAAAGTGAAATTGAAATTATAGAAATAAAATAAAAGAATAAGAACAAAAAACATTGAATGCAAAGTTAAATAACAGAATAAATCAGTTATATTAGAGATTGTAGCTCTGTCTTAATCTGGTTTTGGTCACAGTGCGTCTCTAACGCTCGCTCACTCGTAGCATTGTGTTTAATGGTGCATGTACTTTTAAATGACCATAACTTGCTAAATTTTTTACAGATTTTCAAATGGTTTGGTTTCTTACAAACGTTATTAATGTGGCTATAATTCTGGATGCTTTAACATGTTTCATTTAACATTTTTTGTATAAGTATGCAGTGTCATAAGTACATATTTGACGTTTATAAACCAAACCGTTTGAAAATTGGTAGAAAATTATGGAAGTTATGGTCATTTAAAAGTACATGCACCATTAAAACACAATGCTACTAGTGAGTGAGCGTCCTGTGGTAAGATGGCCGCCAAATACGGAGGTTCCACTCAATTGGCCAGCAGTGCCTGCGAGACATCTAGCCTTTATTATACATATGGCGGGCACAACCTCTCCTCCTGTGGCAGCCATGTTTTTTTTGTCTGCCTATCTCTATAGTGAGTTTGTGTCAATTGGGTCTTTATGTGGTCTCACTTTTTATCTGTCCCTGTGTAGTCTGCAATTGTTTTTGTATGTGAGTACAGTATGAGTGATGTAATTTTGTTTGATTTGTGTTATAATTTGGTTAACTTTAATAGGTTTATCAGTATTGTTGTGGTTCAGATCATCAGTGTGATTATGAGGATCAGTAGATGTAATGAAACATCAGGACTGAAGCTCTGAAACAATTCAGATAGAGGATTTGTTTCTTTACTCGGCTCTTTGTATTTTAGGGCTTATAATGATAGGTCACTGAGTTTTTAGATGTTTCCAGTTTTAGATTTACTCTCTTTTTCTTTCTCCCCCTCTCTTTTTGAGCCTCTTTTCATCATCTTAACCTAAGTTGAGATAAATTGAGCTTCAAAATGTGCAGGAGGACAACATGCCTCAGTCCCTCATTGACTAAATGCAGAGCCTGGCATTTGGGAGACAGTGATAAAACGCAGCATCTCACTGCACTCCAAAATGTTGTTTAATTGTCCACCCTCTCTGTTGTTGTCTGAGTGAAAGCAATTTCAAAGGTATATTTTTTTAGTTAATGCAAATGCATTTCTGGAAGATGAATAGGTATGGAATACTCTGTATACGTGCTGTGCTCGGAGTTAAATATGGCGTTTCCACACAAACATAGAGAAGAAACTCATACACTTTTTTACTGTGTTTATTTAAGAAAACCTTGGTGTCTGTCAGGCTGTTGATTCGTTTTTGTCTATTTATTTAACATGTTTCCGGGAAAAAATAAACAACAAAGAAATGCATTCTTGTTTGTGGAGATGCAGACGAGACGTACCGCTCAATTGTTTATCCTCCACAAACGTATTATTTTTCTGAGCAATTGAGAATGGGCTGTGTTTGCTTGAGTGGATTTTTTTGGAAGTAATACATAACCAGATATCTGTACACATGCCACAGTTATCCGTCCAGTACTTTTGATAATACACAGGGATTACTTTCCAATACCCTTGGCTTAGACAGCATCGGCTCATCGCAACAGTTGCTTGTTGCGTATACTGTGTGTGTGTGTTTGTAGGTGTGCTCAAGTGTGGAAAATGAGTAGGCTGAATCCTGCTACATCTATCCGTACTGCATATAATCAACCTGAGGGCTTTTAACAGAAGCGTGCCATTAGCACAGGACCGGTTTCTTCACAGGCTAATAAAGACCCAAATGGATTACGACCGTTAAATCAGTCTGATTTACTCCACTCGCCGTTTCTCTATCTCTGGACTCCGACCCCTCCACCATCTGACGGCTTTACCCCGCTAGCGTGTGTATTCACCCTCGGAGTGCGTACTTGAAAGGACACAGACGTTATAAATCCCCCAAAGGCCTGCACACTGTATATCGTTTTGGCATCAATATTGCAGGGCATGCATTCGCAATAGTTTCATTGCAGAAGTTGAATGTTTATATATTTTAAATGTTTTCTTCTAAAGAAAAATAGCGTTAAATCACTCATATATGATATTACTCAGATTTAAACGTGCAAATGGGACTTTTAGAAGGATTTCCTGACAGAAATACAATATAATATACATAACTATCAGTGGTGTATAAAACCTTACATAATGAACTGTATTGTTTTTATTACCTTAAAAGAGCCGTTTTTATCTTCATATACAGCGGGTCCCCTGGAAGTCGCCGTCATGTTTCTACATTAGCTTTAAAATGACAAACTTTTCAACAAAGCGTGTTTTGTGCATACGTTGTCTCAGATGATGACATGTTTGTTTTGTTGCAGCTACCGTAGCTTCTCATTACGTTTTGAAATTGAGGTTGGTTGTACTTCGCAATATCACTGCTATATACTGGACCTTTAACGATTTTTGGATACACAAAACTTTTTTAACACAATTTATTTTTTGTTTCGTTTTTTAAACATTTATTATTATTTCACACAGAGTTTGATGCTGCACATTGCTTTAATGAGCACATTATCTTAAAGGGACACTCCCCTTTTTTGAAATATGCTCATTTTCTAGCTGCCCTAGAGTGAAACATTTGATTTTTACAATTTTGGAATCCATTCAGCCAATCTCCGGGTCTGCAGTACCACTTTTAGCATAGCTTAGCATAATCCATTGAATTTGATTAGACCATTAGCATCGTGCTCTACAGTAAATATAGAGTTTTTATATTTTTCCTATTTAAAACTTGACTCTTCTGTAGTTTCAACGTGTACTAAGACCGTCAGAAAATGTAAAGTTGCAATGTTCTAGGCTGATATGTCTAGGAACTATACTCTCATTCTGGCGTAATAATCAAGGACTTTGCTGCCGTAACATGGCTGTAGGAGTAGGGTGACCACCCGTCCCGTGTAGCGCGTGAAGGCACAGCGCGTTGAAGCCCAATTCATGCGTCCCGCAAATTGAGACCGTGTCACGCATAATCAATGCTTGCTTAAAAAAAAGTTGGTCGCATCCTTGAGCCCCAGGCAGCCAAACGAACATTACTAGACAGTTCAGGCTCGCTCGCCACTTGCTACTCGCACGCCCCTCAGCTGAACTGCTGACTAGGTTGTTGTCAACTTTTCGTTGTTGTCATGACAGCGCAGTCCGCAGGCAGCCACGCACGTGTATCCCTTTTTAGATCCGCGCTTTCCAATTCGAAAAATAAAGAATATATATAAAATGAAAAATTAATATTTGTGGCTGAAAGTCCTAAAGATGTTTCCAGAACACTGAACAGTTTTTTTTCCTGCACCTGCCTTTACTAACATGCAAGTTCACCATCCATCCTTTCTCGTTCCGTGAACCTCCGGAGTTGTGAGTTAATACTTTTTTTTAACTGTTTCTGTGTTGTTGAGCAACTTCAATTCCTGTTAATTCTATAATTTTATATTATAATTTATTTAAAGTGAATAAATTATAATGAAAAATAAATTAAATAGCTAAAGTAAATCGTAAGTGAAAGTGCATCTGTCAATTCATTGAATGTTCAAAATATTATGAATCTTTATTTAAAAAAAATACACATTGGTTGGCCTATTCATGAGCATACATCATGTTTAGGGGAATAGGGCATTATAAATATGCCATGTACACTGCAAAAAAAGATTTTCAAGAAAAAAATGTCTTTGTATTTTTGTCTTGTTTCAAGTAAAAATATCTAAAGATTCTTAAATTAAGATGCTTTTTCTTAAAGAGCAAACCGACCCAAGAAAATAAGTCTAGTTTTTAGATCAAAAAATATCAAATTTAAGTGATTTTGTGCATAAAACAAGGAAAAAATCTTGAATTTAGTGTTTTAGAAAAATGTTCAAGATTTTTTGCTTACCCCATTGGCAGATTTTTTGTTTTGTGCACAAAATCACTTAAATTTGATATTTTTGGTCTAAAAACTAGACTTATTTTCTTGGGTCGTTTTGCTCATCACAAAACAGCATCTTAATTTAAGAATTTTTAGATATTTTTACTGAAAACAAGACAAAAATAAAAGAAAATAAAATTTTTTTCTAGAAAATAAGTTTTTTGCAGTGTAAGGTGGTATGTGCTAGAAATGGGTAAACTACTATCAATAATTCGGCCCGTGGGTCGTGTGCACCGCCGGGCCAGGGAGTGTCCCACATTGTCCCTCAGAAACACACCCCTTGTCCCCCCTTGGGCTTATTAGCAGGTGGTCACCCTATGTAGGAGGCGCAATGATATTACGCAGTGCCTGATAATAGCCCCCTGCTATTGAAAGAAAATCACAACTTTTAATTTTCTGTTGGTCTTAGTACACAATGTAACTACAGAAGAGTCAAGTTTTAAATAGAAAAAATATTGAAACTCTTTGGATATTTTTGAGTGCGATGCTAATGGTCTTATCAGATTCAATGGATTATCCTAAGCTATGCTAAAAGTGGTACCGCCAGACCCGGAGATCAGCTGAATGGTAAAAAAAAAAGGTAAAAATCTAATGTTTAATTCTAGGGGAGCTGGAAAATCAGCATACTTTTAAAAAAGTGTAGTGTCCCTTTGAGTTACCATCTCACACTCAGAAATAAAGTTACTATCACTGAGACGATACCCTTTCAAAAAGTACAGTTTTCTATCGAAAATGTAACCCTATTAGTACCCCAGAAGTACATACTGTATGTGTACCAAAAGTACACAAATTATGTACATAAATGGTACTTATTAGGTCCTTTTTAAAGGATATGTTTTAAGTTCTTTTCAAATAAAGTTATTTGGTTAATTCATCAAATATATTTTATATTGCACTGTGCATAGCAAAAGAAAATAAACTATTTATCACAATGCCACTTTTTGCAATACCTTGCATACACCACAGAGTAACAAACTTTTTTCTCGTTTTGTTAACAAACAGCATCCTTTTATCTGCATTTGCTTGTGTGTGTGCGCCTCCCCACCTGTGTCGTGAGTCTGCCTCGCAATGTAACAATTCAATTACTGCCTGTAGTTTAAATTCAATTTCACGTCAAGTTCTCACATTAGCCACGTCAAATTCAATCAGCTTTTCTTCAGTTCGTCAAGTGCCGATTAGCATCAAGTATTACTTTCTGCCAGCTCAGTTTGAGTTACAGTAGAGGTTATGAGATGAATCAAACAGTCGCGCAATATGTGCGCCGCACTCATTTAGCATTGTGAGTAATAGAGAGGCGGTTATGTAAGAAGGCAGCGTTGTGTGCAAAATGAACAGGTGGCTCGTGCTCCACAGCTCCAGACTTTATTTCTTGTGCCACCTCCCCGCAATGTGTGCCTTTTGGCCTCCTCTTCTCAAAAAAAGACAAAGCTCCAGTTGGTCTGGAAACAATTAGAAAAGGTTGTCGAAAGCCAGGGAGGCTTTTTCAAAATGTCAGAGATTTAAGTGACTTAATTTCCCATCTTTTGTTTCTACAGGCAGTTCATCCAAGTCGACCGGCAGGCCAAAACAACAACATTTCCAGCAGCGGCAGCCTCACAAGGGAGCGATGGGCGATGCGAGCGCTCGCCGCAGACCAGCACGCGAGACCTGCGGCGGAGAGAGCGATTGTTTGTGAGGACCATGCTTGCAGCAGTTTAATCACGTGCCAAGGTGGGGGAGGTTTGCGGGATCCGGGACGAAGAGTTGCTGAAGGTGGCCAGACGTCATCTGAGGTACCCGGGCTGCGGAAGACAGAACACCAGGGGCCATCTCAGATCCCTCGTGCGGTAACAGGAAGTAGCATGAGTTTGCCCAGCAAGGCCAGTCCCTCACGCAGCCTGTCTTCCGACAGCGAGAGGGGGCTTCGCAGCGAGCGAGTGCCTCTGCCTAGGCTTCAGTCCTCCTTCACTGGCCGTCTGGGACAGCCGCCCCGTGGTCCGTTGTCATTACACATGTACAGTCGAAAAAACGTCTTTCTACAGCACTCTCTGCAAACGTCCGAACTGCAAGCTCTGGCTCAGCAGGATGGCTGAGACCACACACACAAAACATTGACACATCCCTCAGATGGATACAAACTCTACTTAAATATTCAACTTTGGTGCAGTTTCTCAGCGATGTGACCATGAGTACCTTCAGATCCACATTTGTTACACACATAACTAATTCTGTTTTTCCTCACTTAGACTTTAAGTATACACAAGAACTGATTCATTTTGAAATCTTCATTTATATTGTGTCAAAACCAATCCATCATCTGCACTACGTAAGCCTTTTTAAAGAAATAGAACATGCTGCTAAGTACTTTAGATAAATTTTTGTCAAAAAACATTACTTAAAAAAATTATACAGAGGTACAGTATGTGCAAATGAGGATGTCAAGATGAAAGATAGGAAACAAGGGTCCAAAATTAACACTTAAAAATTTTTTTTTGGCAAGTAAATGAAACCAGTTGGCTGATTTTATTTGGAACGGTAACATTACAGTTGGTTTTAAACCATTTAACTTGTTAATTTGTGGAAAATGCTGTGGTCAGCTGCATAAACACTGCCGCTAAGTTAAGGTTTACATTCATGCATTTGGCAGACGCGTTTATCCAGTGTATTGCAAGGTATTCAGTTTTTTACCAGTACTGTATGTGTGTTCCTTGGTTTTGAACTCATTGCCTTTTGCGCTGCTAATGCAATGCTCTACCATTGAGCTATACATAAACACTGCATCTTTGAACTAGTCTGACCAACTAGCAATTACAGTTGTTAGGGCTAATCTGTTACAGTGGGTTCACACCAGCCGCGCTTGATGCGTCAAAATTGCGTCTACCGCGCCTAGTTTGCCACTTGAACAGTTTGAGTTTACTCGCTTCATTCCCGCGTGAAATTCTAGTCAACGAGACATTCACAAGGAAATTTCGCGTCATGGGAGGGGCTTCTGCGGCTCGCTTTCTGTAATCACGTCACTGCTAGAGCAAGCTCCTGATTGGTTAACGCAGCACGTTTTTCCGTCAAAGTTCAAATTTTTCAATTCGCGTTTGCTAAACGCCTCATTCGTGCCACAAGACCTCCAGACGCGCGTCAATGCGTCTTTACATTGACTTCACATTGAAATCACTCGCGCTTAAAGGAATAGTCTACTCATTTTCAATATTAAACTATGTTATTACCTTAACTAAAAAGATTTGATACATTCCTCTATCATCTGTGTGCGTGCACGTAAGCGCTGGGGCGCGCTGTGACACTTCGATAGCATTTAGCTTAGCCCCATTCATTTAATGGTACCACTCAGAGATAAAGTTAGAAGTGACCAAACACATCAATGTTTTTCCTATTTAAGACGAGAAGTTATACGAGCAAGTTTGGTGGTACAAAATAAAACGTAGTGCTTTTCTAAGTATATTTAAAAGAGGAACTATATTGTATGGCGGAACAGCACTTTTGGGAGTACTTCGACTCGCCTGAAAAATCCGCTCCCCTTCTCCCTCTCATAATGGGAGAGGGAGGGTGTTACTGCGCCGAGTCGAAGTACTCCCAAAAGTGCTATTTCGCCATACAATATAGTTCCTCTTTTAAATCCGCTTAGAAAAGCGCTACGTTTTATTTTGTACCACCAAACTTGCTCGTATAACTACTCGTCTTAAATAGGAAAAACGTTGATGTCTGTGGTCACTTCTAACTTTATCTCTGAGTGGTACCATTGAATGAATGGGGCTGAGCTAAATGCTATTGAAGTGTCGCAGCGCGCCCCAGCGCTTACGTGGACGCACACAGATGATAGAGGGATGTATCAACTCTTCTTAGTTAAGGTAATAACATAGTTTAATATTGAAAATGAGTAGACTATTCCTTTAAGGCCTCTACCGTGGCTGGTCTGAACACAGCTTTAGATTTAAGTTAGACCAGTCTAACTATGTGTAACTGACTTCTCATCATTTACCGTAGTTTCCGGTCTATAAGTCGCTCTGGAGTATAAGTCGCACCATTCAAAAATGCGTTTTGAAGAGGAAAAAACATATATAAGGGGCACTGGACTATACGTCGCGTTTATTTAGATTTTTTTTCACAAATCCAAGCCCAAGAACAGACATTTAATCTGGAAAGGCAAGGTATTCAAATAAACAATGGCACACAGAACAGCAGGCTGAAGAGGTGTCTGTACATGTTAACGTAAAATTACCATTTATTCACCAAACACAATAGCATATCGAACATACCTGGGGGGCTAAATAGGCTAAATTAACACCACAACCCAAATCAAGTTCAAAAAGGTCCAGAAGTCCTCCCGCATCACTGAATCCATTGAATTACTGGAGCAGCATATAACAGACTCTCGCACCTGTAGACGGTAATGGTTTCTCTTGGTTCATATGAAATAATTTTGACATATAAGTCGCACCTGAATACAAGAATACTGATTTGCTTGGTTACAAACATTTTTCAAAATATCATTATTTTTATTCAACACGTAAGACTTAGCAGTTCATGCAGCTGGCCACTGAAGTTGACACACATATTCCTCAAGTTTAGCCACCGTAATCACAATAAGTTGTTATTGTGACATGCACGACACATGGAAACCCATTCATTTCAGTGTGACAAAAGTTAATTTTGGACCCTGTAGAAAGTCTGAACCTAGGCTCACAATTATGCACCATCTTGTTAGATTAAGCCTAATCAGTAGTAATGTTTCTAATAGTAGGTCACATAATCAGACCAGCTCAATATTTTGCACCAGTAAACATGACTCCAGTAAACAAAACCCCTGCATATATTGTCAAACTGTGCTCGGTGCTTTAAAAACCTCCTACTGCTGGTGAGAATTACTTTTGTATTGTCAGACCCTTTTTAGGAAATTTAACACTCATTAGCCTCTTCTAATTGCAAGCTGTGTTTTGCTGTTTCATTGGCTGCAAACAGTAATGGAGGTTATACTGATTTTAAGCTGAAACGGATTTGACAGCCCTCGTGGAAGGAATGATAAAGCCTCAAGACATAAACACTACTGCCTTTGCTGGACACCAGATCATTAGACGGATCTCAAAAGGCATCTGGATTTAAAGAAATAAAAGTTCTGCTTTTCTTTTCTTTCTTTTTTTAGATAAAAAAGAGATCTTAGCCTTTCCTGAAACTTGCCAAATGTTGGTATTTCAATAGATGTGCCCGCTCTTTCCGAATGCCCACTTTATTGTACCATTGAGACTATTATAATCAGAGATGAAGTAGGAGACCAACTCCTTGTCACTTGGTGTGTAAAAACCCAGCCATTTCTACATAATGTAAAGAACACTGTGAAAATATAATATCTTTAATATAAACTGAAAGATTAAAATCGACGTGAAATTAATAATTGACATCAAACTTCGATGCTCCAAATCTCATAACTAGATTGCATTTTACAGATGGGGACACAAATATGAGCAACTTGTATTGAAATTGTCAGCTGACAAGCTGAATATGCCTCTTAATTAAATTGCTTTAGCTTTCTGAGAATATGCAAAATGATTGACAGCTGAAAAAACCTTTTGATTGGCTAAACAAAGAATCTGTCTAAACATGCATACTGTATAGCTTAGGCCTGTCACAAAGATAAGACATTTCAGCACACCTGTTTTTGTGCTATCTCTCAGATAATAGAGGTTTCATTCCATAAAAAAAAACTTTTATATCCATTTAAATACAAATAAGGCCTTCGTTTTAATTTCATTTATATGTTCATCTGCAATAAATGTAAAACTGCCACATCTTTTATATTATCTCAAGGAGAGATTGTTGAAAGGATGGCCTCGTTTTCACAGCATTGTTGAGACGCTGTTGACCTGGCTTTGCGGATCAGGAGCTCGAGCAAGGACGCGTGGAGGAGAAGGAAACCCTAAAGAAACAGAGTCCCATCCATCCAGCAGGTCTGCTCCCAGAGGTCCAATGCTCCAATTTTAGCAATCTGCTGGGAGCGCCATCGCTTTCTCTCTTTATCCCAATCCTTTTCTCTCTTAGACCTACTTCCAGCTTTATGTGCGATCAGGCCCGGGGAGAGAGAGGCTTTAGCTCTGTCACACTATTACAATACGCTATTACTTCTGTAGTTATCACACTCCCTTGACTGGAACGTGTTTGTCTTGCGTGATTTCGGAACGACCTCGTGAGAGCGGGCGATGCCGGTCTTGGAGACGGTTCATCTCTCCATAACTGCTTTCAGCAATACTGCTTAAATTCTGTGTGGGTGCCACTCTGAGACTGTTGAATATAGGAGAGGTGGGAAGGTGCTCATTCCCTGCTAAGCCTGCTGTGTGTTACGCACATGGCTTTTAACTGCACGTTAGAGATATTGAAGCATGGACGTTTGAATGCAGGAGATGGGTACAGTAGATGATCTCTGCAAATGAATGGGACTTTATGCAGTCGCGTTGCTGAACTGAACTCTTCAACAATGAATATATATATGTACATATATATATATATATATATATTTATTTTGCCTTATTTATTATGTGATATTAAATAATGGCCACCTTCTGAAAGTCTTATTTTGTCTGTTTGGGCTCTTTATATCAACCAGTGTTGATAATGTAATGTTTCTGTACAGGGTTCACATAATAATGACACTTTTAGGAAATTTGAACTGTAATGAGATTTTAAACTGTATCTTTTCTCTCACTGGTGTTTTTCTTGATTTTCACAATAAATGTGTAATATATTTACTCTCATTAAATACGGATATTTAAAAAATAAGATACGACTACAGTCTGTTATAAGCTCTGGGTTGCCATGTTTGTCTTTTTTTTTTACATTAAGCCTTCTGTAAAATATTTTCCCTGTGCTGAAACATGAAGACACCTGTTTTTGGGTGTTTGACATGATTTTTAATCTACAGGGAGGGTACACCAAGCAATATTACATTTTACAATCTTCATCTCTGGAAACTAGGCAGAAAAATGCTATTTCTTTGATGGCCTGAAGCAGTTTAAAGTGTCCTGCCCTTGGTTCCTGGTAAAGAGGGAAAATTAATGTCATCCTTCTCAAAATGTCCTAGAAATTGCTCATTGTGTTGCCCATAGTGCATTGCATCAGAATATATGGCCCAAAACCCCATGTGAACCGAGAGGTGTGCGTCTATTTCTCCCTTTCAGGGATTTTCTGTCCATGCTTCACAGTCCACTAAATATCTTGGTTTCACAGCAAGTATCTTCTTTTTCTAATTCAGCAATATGTTTTTTCCAGCTAAAAGGAGACCAAAAAAGACATTCAACTTGTAGGGAAAAGTAATTGGAGAAGTAGGTACCGTGTAACTTTTGGAGTGACAGGCGTGTGTTGTTTTGTTTGGATATGGTCTGTCACCATTCATCTGTTATGCATGACACGTGTGTGGAAATCTACATAAAAATCAAATGTTTTTTTACCATTTCCATAAGTGATTTTGCATGGTTTCCTTTTTACATGGTGTTGCCTCAATTAATTTTTTATTTTTTGGTCATTCGTTGGTATTCATTTACTGGAAACATTACTTCATTAAGTTCTTTAGTGTGGCACATAAATACTACTAATGAGTTTTGGATTGCATAAGAGGGATAATTGTGACATTTTTATAACACTGATCATTTGTGATCATTAATATCAGTTCCAGAAGAGAAGAAACAGAAGTTGATGTTGACCTAAGGTGACAAGCCTACAGGTTGCCCACAGCAATATATTGATTTGGGTTGCATACAGTACAAAACTGGAATTTTCTAACCTAAATGGCTAACATAATGTGGGAATTAATAAAACTGTTTGCTCTAGGGTCTCCAACCTTTTTGTAAGCAAGGGCTACCACAATGGGTAAAACAATCTGGAGACTGGAGGGCTACTATTTTGGATATAGTCTATACTCAAAATCAAGTAAAAAAAAAAAACCGTATTTTACTTGTTGATATGTATCATCATTAATTAACATGTTAACATACATAAAAGAAGCCAAGCTATTAAAAAAAATGTAATAAATATTCAAATTGAGATTATTAATAGAATATGCTTTGGCGGGCACCTCACAGACTCTGTTGGAGACCACTGATCTGGAGGATAAAATCACTTGATTTGTCAAGGTTTGCCAAAATCAGTCTTACAAAGTCATTTATTTTTTACTTTAAGACTGGTCTTAACTTTTTAAAGTCAGTTATCAATAAAGGTAGAATGGTCTAATTTGAAGCCAAAAAGTAAGTCTGTTTAGTTCTAACTAACTGCTAGTTTATAAGATTAGTTGTTAAGACATGGGGCCTCATTTATAAAGCGTGCATACGCACAGATTTGATCGTAAAGTGTGCGTACACAGAAATCCAAGTCCATATTTAAGTCTTTGACGTGGAAAAGTGCTAAGTGCCACGTCAGGGTCTGAGCAGACGAACGCACTTTTGCTTGTCTGATTGCTGGAGGTTTTTGGAAATAAAAGCCATTCTTGCTGCTCAAAAATTGGGTTTAAACATTGACAAGCACTTTTTTATATGTCTATGACATTAATTAGGCATTGTTTAAAGGTGGAGGTTTGAAACTGCTCAAGTTAATTTGCGATTTATACATTTCACATCTGAAAGAAAGTGGTACGGTTTATGAATCACACGTACGCATTTTTGATAAATGATCGTAAGATCAAATGTACACTGTAAAAAAATTCCGTAGAAATTACAGTTTATTGCAGCTGGGTTGCCGGTAATTTACTGTAGATTTAAATTTGTTATTTACTGGCAACATTTTGTTCAAAGTTAAATGAACATTAAACATTTACAAGTCTTTTTCTTTACAGAGTAAAACTAAAAAACAGCATCAAGCAAAACATTCTGGGAAACAAAATCTGAAGTAAAAAACAGAAAAAGGTTGATGATGATTTCTGCTTCCCAGAATGCCTTCCATGAGGCTGTTATTGTATAGTTTTATTCTGTAAAGATAAAGATTTGTTAATATTTAAAATTTATTTAACTTTGAACAAACTCTTGCCAGTAAATAACATAAATTTAAATCTACGGTAAATTACCAGCAACCAAGCTGCAATAACGTTGTAATTTCTACAGATTTTTTTACAATAATTTCTACGCAACATTTTATAAATGAGGCCCGGAATCTTAACTTCCATTAATTTACCATTAAAAAGTCAATTCAATCATGTCCCCAGGATTTCACAAAGTCCTGTTACTCTAACACGTTCCCCCCTCTAAAGATCTATTCCTTAAGTCACATTTTAAAGAGAAAGTTACATCATCTGAATCTTCTGAAGGCCATGTAAAGATCAAAAGTTACTTTTCTCATTTTCTTTTCTGTATATTTTATGATGGTGATGCCATGACTGTGAATGTCAATCTTAATGTTCTGTCCTGTTACCCATATTATTTCTTTGATGTTATCGGTTGATTTTAAAATAAAAAATGTGGTAATCACTAGAACTTGCTCAGTGTCTTCATAGTTACTTTCAGTCCTGTTACCAAAATACCTCCATCCTCCATTAATAAACCAAAAGTATGCCTTTGCACCTACAGACTTCATATTAGTACCTCAGAGATAAATATTGCTGCCCAAAAGAGTATATTAGTACCTCAAAGGTGATCATAAATATTACCTTTTTCTGACAGTGTGTACTACACCTTTTCCGTGAAAACTAATTAAAACAAATTAAATTTGAAAAAAGTCTGATAAATTGTTTTAATACCACAGGCCTTTTGGCAGGCTAAACACTGTTAAATAATACATTTTAAGCCAACCGTTTTTTTAATAACATAAAGCAATGCATCCTGGGAATATATTGTCTATTAAAAGCATATGTAATTGTAAATACACACACTAATCCAATATTCTTCGTAAAAGATGCTTTATTTGATTAAACTGTAGTTGTATCTGTGTCCAATACACTTGGCAGCTCATGGCTTGCCAGCAAGAGTTAACGCACCAAGTTGATGCCCCCCAAACTCAGGAAGGTCGTAGTGGGCCTATAAGCATGCCCACTGCTCTCTACACCCCACTGGGATGCCCCTCTCCCTATGGTGCCCATAGCGGTGCCCTCTACTCACCCTGCCCAGACAGGCTGGCATGCTGAGCCATCATGAAAGACAGACCAGCCAGCTTACTTTTTCTCCAGGGTGATGCTTTCTTTTGGCTAACAGAGGAATGAAACAAAGCAGTAGGATGAGAGAGAGGGAACAGCCCACACAGCTCCTACGTGGTGAAGAGAGTGTACTGTATGTTGGCATGCATCACCTCAAACATTGTAAGCTTCATCTGCTGTAACACACAAACTATATAAGATGTATAAGACACCTCCATTTCATATTTAAACAGCTATATGTGCACAACCTCAGCACAACAAATGGAGTGTGCTGGTAATGGCTGATAAATTGGATTATTATTCCTTTCCTTCCCGGATGAGAGAAAGGGAGCGCTGAGGATTCCTGTTACCGTCGGCTTCTTCCTCTAACAGGAATTCAGTGATGTTCATAGGGGCACTGTATTTAATATTGGTTCGCTTTGATGGCGTGTTTTTTAAATTGGAAATGACCCAGGGATGTAAGGAATAAGCAGAAGTGAGCACAGCCTCAGCCTGCGCTGCTCTGTCATGGGAGGGCATCGGGACCTGGGGCTCATTTGCTCTCGGCGATTATCAGCAGTTTCTCATAGCGAGTGGGTGAATGAAATGACTCTCATATCTGTCTTTCACTCTCTCTCTCTCTCTTTGCCTGATTGTGCAGTTGCAGTTTTGTTCCCACTCGCCTCCATTAATTTACTTTGTGTTTAGCAATTTTGCGGTCCAGGGCCTTATCAGCCTGAGATACTAAAGCATTCCCATATCAGATAACCGCACAACCAGACAATATTGAACGGTGATTTCAAAAACTCGGCAGCTACGTGAAGAGGTGCATCTTGGGATACGTTTATGAGTTGTTTTCCCACCCGTGGAGCCGCATCCATTTGCATCTTCCATCAAAGACTGGCAGGATCTTTCGGCTGTGAATGTATCTTCCTCGGTCCTGCTCACGTGGAGGACTCGTAAAACCATCGCCTGCGGCAACACTGACACAATGAGACTGAACAGTTCTTAACACCTGCAAAGCTGCATTACATATTAGCCCAAATTGCACACTTTAGGGCAGTTTATTGTTCCTAGTATAGATTCAGACGGATAAGTGCCTCGCCAGGCTTAGCTCAGCATTGGCTTTCCACTTTCAACGTCAATCCTGCCTAATACCTTTGGGTTTCTCACCAGGTCTTGAGTCTCTGTTACAGCATGTTCGACCTGTTTTATCTTCATTAGCTCCTGGCAAACTTAATCTTAATATATGACTGCTACAACAGTCAGCAGTATGTTTGTATAAACTGGACTTCTGGAGAGATGTTACAAGAGAGGGCACATGTGGGTGATTCTCACGAAATTAGACTTATGAGGTGTCATGAAACATTTTGATAAAAAAAGTAAATGCAAGAGTATCAAAATAAAAAGCATACAGTTACAAACATCTCTTCATGTACTATTGTTCACATGATTTCAAATGACATCATACTAACCAATTTAGTTGTTTTTTCCACATTTAAGCGGGAAAATTTTCCTTACCACGTGTCCATGACTGGATTTTGGTTCTTTGACATGGAAATATTTATAATTAAAAAAATCTAAAAAATAAAAAGCTTCAGTGCATGTTATACTATAAACATTAACAGTAAAGAAACATGTGGTATTTGGTGATCATTGGTAAATGTAGAAACAATAATAAGGAATATAAATGTGTCCAAGACCAATTTTCTCATCCTCAGCAACAATTTTCAATCATTGTTTAAGCCCTCAAGGAACTAACATTTAAAAAAAATTGTTGAAAGGGACATAATTGACTGTGACACTCAAGATGGCTACCAGGTAAGCAGTTCTTATTTTTTCTCTCCAGATAAAAGTTGAAATTTTGTTTTTCATAGGACCTTGACAACCTTTTAGTTCTCATTACTGAAACATGAGTTTGTAAATGCATATATTTAATATAATATCATGTTGCAGTAATGATAATTTTTGATAATGATGATCTAAAAAATGTAAATAATTCTATAGGAAATATTTTAAAAAATGGTTATAGTAAGTTCAGGGCTTAATCTTATATGTGCAAAACAATTGGCTTCAATGGCTTTTTAAAAAAATCTGATGCTGGACACCTTTTAAGTCTAATTTCATGAGAATCACCCATGCATTTTGGTGATTCTGTTAATGCATTGAAGGCCTTGAACTAAAATGACTGTGTAAAAATGTAAATTTAAATATGAGAGCGAATCATGGTTTCATGTCACATATAAATGACTGATGCGTGAGGTTCCCACTAAATCTCATGAGATCTGAAATGTAGGTCCTTCAGGCTCTCCAATTAAAATTGTATCTTATAGTAGCCGTGTGCTCAAAACTCCCAAACAAAACCATCTCAACCCTTTTCCTCATCACCCTCATGGCAGCAAATACCGTTTGGAAGTTTGGAGAATCGTGGACATTTTTGTCTATGCAAATGGCTCTTATCAACTCTCCAGTCCCAGCATTTCAATCCACCCCCAGATAGTTCACTTCATTTCGCCCTTCTTTTTCTATGTTTTCAGGGTCAGTCAGCCAGAAAACCAATTATTCAGCCTCCCTTTATCACCTGAATAATGAAAGCGAGAGGAGTTAAGGCCTGGTGTGATACTACAGACCTACAGAAGTCTAGATCCAGCATCCTTAGCATCCTTCCATCTTGTTGAAGAGCCAAAATAAATTATCATGAAATTTGCTGCTTTATTCCCCTGAAATACTGCAATTTTGAGATACATTGAGCGTATGACCTAATTTCTCCAAACGCTCTGTCACCCTGCTAAGTAGAAGAGCGACACATCTTAGTATGAGGCGGCAAGAATCAATTTACGAACGAATTCAGGACAAGCGGCAGCATAGCCAAAATGGCCCCCAAATTGATAGATTTAGACAATTATTCAGTCAATTATTCTTACGAGGGAAATGGAAATCGGACATCGTATACTTTTGACTTTTTCAGTCAACGAAATAATAACATCTTTGCTTGTTTATAGTTTGATAGTACACTTTCAAATTGGGTTGAGAGTGTAGACAGCATCATTATGTTGGGCTTTCACAGCAGACGTGCGAGATTAGTTTGTACTTCTGTAGAAAGTCTGTTTGGCTCCAGTGTGGCTATGGTGCCTGTGAAGATATGACTTCAGGCAACGCGCACAGAGAATGCAAGGTGTTTCATTAATCATATCAGGCAAACTGCACGAAGGGCAATGCCAGGCAGGTGAATTGCGTCTATGGCCCCCCTTCGGCCCCGTTGTTGATGAACCCAAGGGGAAACAAATCTGTCCTGGCTCAGCACTTAAACACACTTCAGTGTGCCCTTGAAAAATGCAAGCCAACTTCAAGACCAAAGGAAATTTGTTTAAGGTGTAAAGGAATTTGTATAAAGCAACCTCTAAAATATAAAGTAAATATCACAGGAGGGATAGATGATGCGCTCGAGGACACTGAGTGTGTGCTATTGGATACAATGAAACAAACCTCTCCCATGTCAAAGGCCGTGACTTATTATTGGCTCGTGCAGATTATTTTTTTTGACCTGTGGGGGTGTAAGAAGAAGAGACGGACGGTGAAGTAGTCGTGAAGCCAGGTCTCTCTCTCACTCTCTCTCTTATTCTCCGAGGACAGAGCGTGATTGATCTAAGGAGTGTCTGAGTCCTGGTGCAGCAACTGTAAATAACCAGAAACTCATCTTTATTCAGACCTCTCCACCTACGTATTGACCCAGGCACTCTGCACAAAACCGCACACCGCAACACCGTCTTTTTATGGACATGCAGCCGTCCCTGTACAATCAGAGCTGTCGATATTTTAGTAATGACATTGTTATCTCAAATGTGATCTCTCTGCCCATGAGGCAAAGCAATTACCGTGAATTCAAGTTTGGATGCAACTCTTTTATGTTTAGACCCCACCATGTTGTTTTCCAGATCAGAAAATCAAAGTGTTGCATGCATGCCGTAAACTCTCATTACTTTTACAAATCTTCAGTCATGGCAAACCTTCATAGAAATGAAATGTCAGGCAGCTCAGATAGAAGGGGGACCTCTGCTGTTTGAGAAGAAGTACTGCTGACATTTGTTTTCCGAGATGCACAGTTTGTGATGATGAATTTCTTGAATTGTTGTCACCTCTACTGTATCATTCACTAGGTTTAGTGTCTTGGGCGAGTCATTTATGCACGTAATATAAAGGGTCAATGACATGACATGCATATTTTTGGGCATTTAAAAATACTTCATACATTTATGAAATGTATCACTTTATTTTATAAAACCTAGTTTAAATACATTTAGAGTACTTTTATAATAAATATTAATATTTTTAATAATAAATATCAATATTGTTAATACTGAATATTAGTATTTTAATAATACATATTAATATTTGTTTAATAAATATTAATTAATAATATAAATATTAATTTAAACTTGCAAAATGGGGCATGCACATTAAGACAAAAATGGTGTTTAAATGATTAAATTTAAATAAAATACTTTGGCATTGTTTTATATTCAAAAGCTTTCCTATAAATCCCATCAGTAGCTGTTGGTATAATAGAAAAACTTCTGTGCAACACTTTGAAAGTTTTCAAATGTCACAAATTTTTCCTGACTCATAATTATGCATCACAATAATAAAAAAAAAAGTTTTTTGAGGTTGGTTTTGTCATTGGGCCGGTTTCCCGAACAGGGATTAGCTTAAGCCAGGACTATGCCTTAGTTTAATTAGGAAATATAACTAGTTTAAACAAGGCATGCCTTACTAAAAACATTACTTGTGTGCATTTTGAGGCAATACAAAGGGCAGTGATGTATTTTAAGATATGTCAGTGCAAGTTGTTTTGTTTGGACAGCTCTTACATTTTCCTGTCCGGGAAACCGCCCCATTGACCCCTAAACTGACTTAAATAGATATCTGGATCATTATAAGATGAACAACTCCCACGTGTGTCCTGTGACAGTAAAGCTCCTTCACCACTGTTAATGAAAAGACTCTTGTTTCACAGCTATTTTATGATATCATTTGAAAAACTTTATTTCAGCAGCAGTAACCAGACTGTGGCATGCAGGTTTTGTAAATGGAATCACATTTTCCAGAGAGCGTGAATGCCTAAAAATTGATCCACCAACTTTTTATGCCCAGGCAGCAAATTACACATAACAACCACAAATCACAAAGCAATTTTGCTCCATTTATGAGCTGTTAATGATATTTAGTAATAGGCCCAAATTTCAGCCAAGTGTGCAGAAAATTTTTTGCAATTGTGTGTTTTATTTCTTGGCTTTTATTTGAGCCAGTGATCCACTGTTAAGTGGCCTGATGGCTCACCGGGTATTGCTCAAAGGTGCTGCTATAAATAATGCATGGTCTGTAACATATAGAAGTTGAAGTGCTCCCTCTTCATTTTGACATGCGGTGGCTTTTGAAGCTGATTTTTATGCAGTCTATCAAACGTAAAGGTCTCGACTTAATGTTACAATAATCTTTGTATTTTTTGCATGTTTTATCCGGCTCTGTCTGGGTTTCATTACATATATTAGAGTCTATAATGATGAATCTTTTGGAAAAGTAAAGCTATCAGCTTTGAAACTTGGTGTTGTAAAAGCTATGCAACCAAACGTTTAAATAACTTTATGCAGAAACATGTGCGCAGTAATCATGTCAGCGATTTAAATGAGCAATTTTAAGTTCCCACCTATTCACCAGTGCTGTTATATGAATCCATTTTGGAAGTCCCTGAAAGCTGTGCAATGTGTTATTTTGAAGCTACAAGATATTTTTTATTAATGGAACTTGGGGTCTCTTCACAAATCTAAAAATGAATTCTCTGATGTTGAGAGACCTATAAATATTTGGTGAGGATATCAGGACAGCAGCTGTTGCCAAAACAAGCCCCACAACATCTTCTAAAGCGTTTCTTATCTAACTCTCCACTCCGATTCTACCAAGTCAATCTTAGGGCATGACATGTGCAGAGATAACCCTATTGTCATTCTGCTTTTCTTGCTTATAAATAATTCATTTTTGTAAATCAGCTTTGAATGGCTGTGTTTGCATGGAGTTTTCTAGGTGGAAAGTTTGAAAATGTAACTTGGTTAATCTAATATTCTTGTTTGTAAACTTTGTTTACTGTATAGACTACATGTGTCCGCCTCCAAGACATTTTCCTTACACCAGACCCATTTCCATGTACTGCATGTTTACATGGCATCTACTAAGTGACTTTTTACTACTTGCATGCTTGTCTAGAGCATAATGAAAGGTGAACAAGGAGTCAAAGGTGAATTAAAACCCATCAACTACAATTCTACATGCTTTTACATGGATGGCTATGGTGCCTTAATATGCATTGGGTAAATGACTTCTGTCATAGACTGAAGCCTTGCTATTATTGACCTCTATTTTGTTTTGCCGGTATACATTGATATTCTGCCTCTCCCTTTTTGTCTCATGCCTGATCCAATCACTGTGTTTAATGAGCCATTGCTCTCTCTCTCTCTATGGATTTGATCTAGATGTAGAGACAACGTTTACATATCCCCATCTCCCACAATCCTTTGGGTTCCCAGGGTCAAAGTAAAATAAACAATGTCATTGAATGGATAAACGGGTCATTGAAGTCAAGGTACTGTACAATTCATTGGTCTTAAATTATGACGGCCGATTTCTCTTTGCTGTACTAACACACACTCAGGCATGACAAAAGCGCTGTATAATTTACAGTCAACAGCACTTTAGATTCTGCTGGGTTATTTTTAACCCAATGCTGGGTAAATATTGAACAGAACACATGTTGTGTTATAAATAAACCTTTGACTAAATGGTTCTTTGGGCAACAAGAAATGGTTTTTCAATGGTATTGTTGTGTGAAAA